>NC_057348.1:166102991-166417991 GCF_016509475.1 Prionailurus bengalensis | reverse complement strand
AAGGGCCCCAATCCCTGGTGCCTGAAAGGCCTGAGGAAGGACAAAGCCTTCTGCCATCACCCCAAAGAGGAATACCTACACGACAAAGCCAGAAGACCCACGTATACCCACGTGCACACACCTGAAGATGGGCACACACACGTGCTCACACCACCCTTCCTGCATATTCTGCACCTGACCCCCAGCTCTCCTAGGAGCAGGCTGGGAGTGGGAGCACATGCCTAAGGCAGGAGGGGCCCACTGGGCAGAAGGCGCAGAAAGTGGGCTTGGGGACCCCACCTGAATGCCTGCCTGCCATGCTGATGAAGAACTCTGCAAAGCCACGAGGCAGATGGACCAAGCCCTGCTTGATTTCTGGGCATGCTTTCCTGAGAGCAGAATAAGAAACTGCTCCGAGACAAAAGCAGCTGATGGCCCAGCCCTCCACCCTTCCTTCCTGCCTCGGCCACGTCCAAGGTGAGACCCCTCAACACCAGCCGCCACCACACAGTGTCAGCTGAGCTTCAAATAGGCTGTTCCCACAGGGAGCTGCATCGGAGACCTGAGCACAGGCACAGCCCAACCTCACACCCGGAGAGGAAGCACGAGCTAGCCTGGGACACGTGGCTGTCCTCCTAGCTGACAGATGGCCAGACCTCCAAGAAACAGTTCAGGCGGCCACGTGTCCAGCAGATTCTCTTGGGGACCGGCGTGTTGCCTGGCTCAGAACACGGGAAGGAAAGGCAGAGTGAGCCAGGGTGCACGAGGGAAAGAACTGGCCACGCTGCTGGGTGACCTGCACCCAATGGCACCTTGGCCTGGTTTGTTTGATAACTTCGGGCATGGCACTTAAGTCTTCCATGGCCTCAGTTTGCTCATCTGCAAAATGGGGCCATTAATAGTATGTGTACCACAGGGTTTCTGCAATGATTAAATGAAATAACGCATGTAAATGTGTTGCCTGAACAGTAGCATAAGGAAGGTACTCCTTAAGCATCTGCTACCGTTAATTATGTGTTTTTATAATGTTCCGAACAGCTTTCAACCCTGCCCATCTGCCCATCTTGTCTTTTCTGTTCTAGGAATGGGTGAAGAGTACGGATGGGAGATTTTACATTTCATTCCACGGATGAACGGAGGCAAGTTCTGACAGGAGGGTGACGGAGGAGTAGGGGGACATGAGCTGGATAGTGCTGGGCAGGGGGGTGAGGGGTCCAGAGAGGCTCCATCTCTCTGAAGGGCACTCAAGGCAGATGGCCTGGGGAGGCTTGGCCACTCACACCCGGGTGAGCAGGACCACGTCTCCTCATCCACAAGGAGAAGCACGGTGGGCCCGCTTCACGGAGCTCTGGCACAGATTCACAGACACATGAAGCTTGAGAAGACTATATGCTGTGATCAGTGCTCGATTAATGCTGGCTTGTCCTCAGGAAGGGGCATCCCTGGGGACCGCAGCAAGGCAGGAGTGAGTGTGAGCACACAACGGCCCTGTTCAGTTTTCCAAAAGCCCTTGGCATCTTTGTTTCAGACTCAGTCTTCCCTGTGACTAGGACTGCCATATAAAATTCAGGTTGTCAAGTGATTTCAGAGTAACAAGGTGTTTTGGTATAAGTATATCCCATGCAATATTTGGGTCATACTTATACTAAAAAACCACCTTTGTTGTATCATCGAAATTTGAGTTTTAACTGAGCACCTTTTATTTTCGTATACTGAACATGGCAAACTTACCTGTGCTGGAAACAAGCTTGTGGCAGAAATGGACCATAAAGCCAGGGCCCAAGCGATCGCAAACCACGCTCCCGGCACTGAAGTCCATGCTGATCCCACAGAGCGATCGCGAACCATGCTCCCGATATTAATAAAGCTAAGGGGGAAGCAGGTTCTAAACAGAAGGTCATGAGCGATCAACTTTGTGCAGAGACACATCGTCCAAAAAGCATCTAGAAGGAGTGAATCAAACGTTCGTGGTGATTTCTTGGGTGGGTACAGTTCCCAGTTCTCTTGGTTTTCTTCTTCCTCTCGCCGTGAACCTTCTGATTTTTAAAATGAGCGTCTAAGGTCCGCACAACAAGAGGAAAAGGTTTATTTAAAAATAAAACGTCCTCAGCAGGCGCCCCACACTGTCGGATTCCCGCTTGGAGCCTGGCGATGGCGCGGCCCTGTTCCCAACACACCCCCCCCCATTCCCTTGCCCACCTTCACGTCCTTTCTCCTCGTCCTTTGTAGAGAAAGACAGGGGCCGGCCACTACCCCGGTGCATCGCTGCAGGGAGTGAGACGGATACGGTGCCTGTTCTCGGGAAATCAGCATGCAGCTGCGGCAACAGCAAACAAGTCAGGAAAGGTCAGAGCTGTCCGTGTACAGATACCCAGCAAACCTGAGCACAGGGGAGGCAGCCTTGGGCGCCACACCTTCATTTTTCCCTTTATTTCGTCTTCATTTATAAGTACTTACTGAATCCAGGCACTGCTCTACGTCCGTGGGGAGCAGAAGCTACTTTACAGCAGGTGGCCAGGTGACAGCTGAGCCAAGAGGCAGCACTTGAGCAAAGGCAGTGACACTGAGCTGAGACTTGGGCGAGGAATTCAGGTCTGTCCAAGAAATCACTGGAGGAAAAGGGCTCCAAACAAAGAGAACAGCAGGTGCAAAAGCCCTGGGGCAACACTTAGGCTCAGGTTGTTCGTGGAACAGAAAGCTAATCAACAGGGCAGGAGCAGAGCAAGTGAAGCAGGAGTGAACCCAGGTGGTCTGGAGAGAGACAGCGAGAGTGGCCGGCTTATGCTAGTCACCAAGTCTATGTATTCAATTGTCTTGAATGTTCCAGAATATGATATCCGAGTCTGAAAATCATTAGTATAATCTAACCCACTTACTGCACCGAGGAGGAAATCGAAGTCTAGAAAGGTTGAGATGCCCCCAAGATCACATAAGTCCCCGGCCTGGAGGGTGCAATTCTCTTACTTGTGTTACCTCTTGTCATCCCACCTGCCATGTGACCGCCACCACGTGTCCTTCCTTGACCTGCAGCTCACACACAGCGCCTCATTGGCCCCATGTGTGCTGGCCCTCAGTCAGAAGAGAGCAGACCCCCCTCATTCCGCATGGAGGTCACCCTGTTACAGAGGACCTGCCCTTTCCTGACCATATATGCCTCCTCTCCATCTGTTTCAGTGCAAGGTATAATTTGTTTCTTCAAGGGCCCCCATTATGAACTATCCATTAAATAAAGATCTACTGCATTTAATGTTCTCAGGCACCATCCAAAGCCAAAGCAGTAAATTGATGATAATTATACAGAAATACACTACAATTCCACAGCACTCTTATTCCCAGGGTCCGACATAATTTTCAAACTCCATTGAGATTAGTCAGTCACACAAGACTCCCACCCATTTTCCTGACGGTAAAGCTGAGCACACAAGAATTATTTGTGTGAGAAACATGCCTTTTGAACTACTCATGATACCCAAATACTTTGCTCACATAAAAACACCAATGATGAGTGATGGGGACTAAGGGGGGCGCTTGTTATGACAAGCACGGTGTGACGCGTAAGTGATGAATCACTCAATTCGACTCCTGAAGTCAATACCACACTACACGTTAACTAACTAGAATTTAAATAAAAACCTGAAACAAACAAAAATACTAGCGCGTGCTTACTGTGCGCTCGAGTGAATGATCTGAGGGGTAAGCAAGGTCCTTGTCCTCTGCGGGATTCACAGCCCAGGTTTTTGATTTCCAACGATCATTCATCTTTGTGTACTTGGTTCAGAGAAAATGAAGACGTTCGGGGGAGAAAACGCCACTGGGAAGGTCTTCGCTGGAAACCAGCGGCCTTTCTGACCTTCTGTGACGTGAGCAGTCCCAGGAGCTATTTTCAGAGGGGGAAGGAAATTTAGGAACAGTACAGAGAATGAAGATGGAAATAATTTTTCGAACCAAGCTGGAATGTTTAACGAGAAGGGAGAAAACCTTTTATTCTGCATTATATCTCATTGGTTTAAGGCGCTAGGAAATTTTTTTCTCAGGAAGAAAAGCTATATTGTAAATGATTCAATGTTTGCAGTTAAATATATATATATGTATATATGTATATACATACACATACATACATATATAGAAAATTGTCAAGTTAGCTAATGTGTATACATATATGTAATACATATAACTGTCAAGTTAGCTAATGTTTATATATATATAAACAATTATATGTAAATAATATATATGTCTTATATATATATATAAATTATATATACGTATATAATTTATTGTCAAGTTGGCTAACATATGGTGTATACAGTGTGCTCTTGGCTTTGGGATAGATTCCCATGATTCATCACTTACATACAACACCCAGTGTTCATCCCAGTAAGTGCCCTCCTCAATGCCCATCACCCATTTTCCCCTCCCCCTCCACCGCCCCCCCCCAACCCTCAGTTTTTTCTAATTAATTTAGATTTTTAGGACCACTTTCCTCAGAGCCAGCCTGGGACTTGGAGTCAGTCAAATGTGCTTTGACCCCTCAGCACTCCTCTGCTGGTGTGACTTTTGGTGAATTACCTAATATTTTCAGACTGTTATTCGATCTACAAAATGGGACCATAGCAGGCACCGTACGGGGATGTTACGAAGGATAAAAGGAGTGAACAGAACACATACAAGCCCTCAGGAATTTCCCGAGACATTGCCAACTCAATGCATCTCCAAAGAGCCTAGAGAGAGAGCGGTTCTGATGTTCTCGGGTGCCATCTTGCTCCGTGACCCTACCTTCTGCAGCCATTATCCACAAACACGAGGAGCAGAAGTGGTCATAAGGGGATCTGAAACAGACGGGTTCCCACTCCCATGGCCCAGAGGCGCATATTTAAAAGGAGAAGAGGAAGCTTCTCTGGAGAACCATCGTGCACAGCTCTCCTTCAGCATCCAGGCAGCAAGCACAGCCCTCGGAGCGGAGGGCCTTGGAGAACCGGCGGCCGTGACTGTTCTATGACGCGGTCTCGTGGCGACTGATGTTCGTTGAGAACTTGGAAAAAAAATTCTCTTACTTTAGTTCCCACGTCATGAGAAGACGCCCCTTCCTGGAGGAAATGGCGGCGAGGCCTGCCTCCTCCCCGGTGCGAGAGCAGCGTGTCCGTGTTCGACCCGTCCCTTAATCGCTGCAGACTGTGGTTTTTAATCCATGAAATAGGGAAATTCACAAAACTGTTGCGAGGGATTGATGAGGTAATATTTGTAAAGCGATCGGAGATAATCCAATGAAAAGCACATGTAAATACAGAGTATTACTATTAAGTCTCCCAGGAATAATAAGCTGTGTAATGACGTGCCTGGGGTAATCTATACTTAATTATGTAATTGTCTACTACCCACAAGGTGTGCACACGCACAGATGAGTAAATTGCATTGTGTGGCATTCATTCCGTGAGGTCACTGGTCATTAAAATTTAATCATGTCCCATTAAAAAAATAAAGATTTCTGTTTTTACTCTTTCCCAATAATTGCTAATACGCGCACGCGGCAAGGTATGAAGTCACATCGATTTGTTTTAGGGAGAGAGAGGTTTCATAGGAGGCCTGCCCCACTGTCTCTGCCCGCCCATCCCTACTGGTACCTGTCGGAGCCCCGGAGAGACAGCAGGCGTGCCCGACTCCAGGGGCCGACCCCCTAGCTGGGCAGACGTGACTAACCCGTGAAGAACACCGAATGACGTGAGGCACGGCGCAATTAGCTGCTATCCTGCAGCGCTGGAACTTTGGGAGTCGGGACCAGGGAAATTGCAGACATGGCTTGAGGAGGTCAGAGACATCACCTCTGCTCCTCGAGACCCAGAACCTCCGCCAGCTCCCGCAGCCTGTGAACATTTATGGACAATTGAGCTGGTGAAGGAATGAGCGAGGCCCCGAAGACCCAAAACTGTTTTATGGGGGACAGGGGACTCGCGTGGTCCTGGAAGGAGGGGCTGGGGTGACAGACCCAATGAAGCCTCAAGGACCCCCACGTGCAGGGCTCTGAGTAAGGAAACGGGTTTGGCCGCTTTGAAGACTGAGCTGGGGACACGCGGGTAGAGGCTGGTCTCATCTGTGCCTCCCTTAAAAGTCCTTTTGTCCCAAATTTCAGACCCAAGGAAAACAAAAGCTGCCCAGGAGCCCCTTAGCGCTGTGTCTGCTGCTCCCACTGGTTCCAGTGGCCCCAGCGCACAGGTGCACACCGCCAGGCCCAGGAACCCCCAGAGCTTCCCAGCGGAGCCTTGTGGATGGGGCTCCCGGACGGCGGTTGCCTGCGAGTCGCCGAGAAAGGGACAGTCCAGGGGGCAGAGCACCTGAAGGAGGCCTCTCTGAGCAGATGAACAGACTGCGGGACTTCTGAGCTTTGCCACGGGGTCTCTGAGGGCCACGCCCCTTTGAGAACTGCTGAGGCCGGCAGGGAACGAATGTGTCTGGAGACCTGGATGTCGCCTGGCATCTGGCCCTAACCCTCAGTGGACCTCAGGTGAGCCGTCAACCAGGCCAGGTCTCCAGTGGGAGCAAGAAAACCTGTCTTATCTCCTCCCTGACCTCCCACAGGATGCAGGAATATGAGGAATATGAGGAATCTGGAACAGGCTGCAAACACAAGCTGTCACAGAATTAAAGAACGACTTCAAGAGGGCAAACACGGTGTTGGCCAACCTGCACAGCTCACGGAAATTCTCCACGCCTTAGTGTCTTCCTCCGCAAGACGGGATCGTTGGCCCAGGTGAGTGGCCTCCACCCCAGTCCATGAATCCAACCGGGGTATATCGCCTGAGCCTCTCGATTCCAGCCCTGAGGCAGATCTGCGGGGCCCCGAACCCACAACGGTGCCCCCGTAACTGATGCAGCCTGCCAGGTTGGCGACCACTGGCCAGCAGTGTCCAGAGGTCCTTCTGGCTCTGCAGCCGTGAGTCCTGCCGCGCAGTGACAGGTGCAGCACTGAGCACAGAGCTCTGTGGGCGGGAGGGTCGCAGCCACCCCCCACCCCTGGCTCGTGGGTCCCACGGCCCTAAATCGCCACCCCCAGTTGTCCAGGCTATCTGCTGGCCTCCTCCCCACGGTGGTGGGGTTTGTGAGAGACCTTATCTGCTCTGCTCATGCCCACGTTCCCAGGGGGGCACAGGCCCAGCCTGGTCCAGGGACAATGCTGCTTCCAGTTTCAGAAAGAAGCGTCTGCTGCTTCCCCGAAAAAGTTAGTCCCTTCACTTGCCATCGTCCACTTTGGCTTCTGTTCCAGAAGTGGGTGAGGACAGCTGAAACCTGATTTTTCTCTCCAGAAGCGTGGCCCCTCTTCTCTGGCTTTCCTCCGGCTTCTGCCAGTTCCCCAGTCTGGGCCGGTCATTCCTTCTGGCCCAGGTCGCCGCGGACCTACTGTGTGCAGGCAAGATCAGACACACGCTTGGGGTGTGCAGCTTGGTCAAGCTCGATGAGCGAAGTCTCTCAATATTCTGGTTCCTAAAATGCTGGCCTGACCACAGTGGACTGATTGAGATTCTTGGCTCCCTTAAGGAATGCAGAAAATCTTCTGGATCTCCCCAGGTCGAGGGGACACGTGGAATGATAGCAGCAAGATATGTTTTGATAATGAGAGCGTCCCGGGCACCGGAGAACACGGCTTTCTCTCCTCGCCTGCTGAAGCGGGACCGAATTAGGCCATCTGGGCATACGGAGTCTTCACCGAAAGCCCTCGCCCCACACGTTGAACCCTTGGCTTAACACGGGGTCAGATGTGCCTGTGGCTCCAGAGCCCAGGACAAAGGACGCGTCTGTCTGAGTCTCACCTTCCTCCAGGAAGAACATCACCGAAGACCCACCACACGCCCTTCACCACAGGAGCGAGTTTTGAGAGAAACGGAGGGTGGGTCTGAGCGTCACCCCACCGGAAACGGTTCTCTCCAGGGCCTCGGACCCTCCGCTAGAAACACCCAGTGTGAGACCCCAGTTCAGGGCCTTCTGCCTCTGACCTCAGGCCGGCCTTTAAATGTCTTGGTTACACGGGTGTTCATTTTTATCGTAACTCGTCTGCGGGCAGCCACCACCAACTACAGATGGGCACAGCTCCTCGTGCCCTTGACCGAGTGGGAGGGGCCTGGGGTGCCTTTCTGGGATTTTCCCAGTTAAACAAGTCCTTTTCCAATGGTATGCATGGGCCCCTAACTCACAGAGGCAGCCTTGGCCCCACCTCCTGCACTGAGCCTCGAGCGCTCGCAACATGCGCTGGTGGGTGGCGGTGTGGGACCTCCTCTCCCCATCCTGCACCAGGTGCCTCCAGGCCTCTGGGTCCTGCTCTGGGCCCCGCAGGCCATCCCCCCGGGGGGCTGCACTGCCTCCTGGCCAGCGGGGAGCTCCGGCAGGACACTGGCAGGTGGAGGAGAGATGCGGTCAGGTGTTCCTGCTCTGGCGGCCGTGCCCTTGACGGGATGGTGCCACACGCGTGGCCCAGCCCTGGCCAGTCTCCACAGCGCGAATCACGCCCACCATCGCCGCCAGCCCGGCCGCCTCCCTGCCCACACCGGCTGTGTGAGCCCCGCACACACGCCTGCACGCAGCCCCCGCGTGTGCTGGTCCTCAGCTGCAAGGAAAGGTCTGTCTCCTGCTGGGCCCCCGCCTGACTCTGACACTTGTCACCACGCCTGCAGCCCCGCACCCCTCCAGCAAAGCCCACCCAGGCTATCCAAGTGACAGTGGTGTTTCCCCCGTAAACTCTTAGTATATCTGCATTGGGGGTTCATCAGAAGCCATCTGATGTTTAGAGTCACATGTCTGGTCTCCCAGAGGGTCTTGCAAGGTCCCTTACACGGTGTGTGTAAGCCCCCCGAGTTCCGGAGCCGCCCCTGCTGCGGGGGCAGGAAGTTGGCCTCTGCCGCGTCTGCCCCATTGTGTACCTCGAGCGCTGTGCCCCTCTGTGTCCCTGTCCCCTCTGTGTTGTCCCTGCTCCCCCCGCCCCCCCCAGCTCCCCACCCTCCAAGGCCCAGCACCCGGGATGACGGACTTAGAGCGGCCCAGTCCGGTGTTACCCCAAGTCCTAAGGAGACGGAACCCCATGTCCCCTAAACACGCCAGAGGCCACACGGCGCCTCCCCAACCCCCAGCTCCAGCAGAGTGCCTTCTGCCCAAAGTCAGGTCTGGAACGCAGCCGGGCGGACAGCAGGACCCCTCGGCCAGGGTGCTGCCCCACCCTCCCCGTCCCGCGAGTGCTCCCGTTCTGTGCCGTGTTCGTCCCGGAACCCCCACAGGTCGTCAGGCAGGTGTTGTGACTCAGCTGAGTCCCAGACACGGGGAGCAGCTGCCTGGTGCTGTCCGGTTAGAGAGTGACACTTGGGGACTGTCCCATAAACCCCAGGAAGCGTGGAGCCCCGGGGCCAAACGGCAGCTGGCCCGTGGACCACACTGACCCCTCTGACGGCGAACAACACGGGGCTCTGCCCTGCTCCCCCTGTAAGCCTCATCCACAGAGCCTGCAAAGCGGCCTGGGCGGGTGTCCTCTTAGCTGGACAGCTGGGCCCAGGGAAGGGAGGGAACGTTCCCAAGGTCCCACGGCGAGGTGTGCCACGGCCGAGACGGGCACCGTGGCCCCGGTGTGGCAGCCCAAGGAGCCCCAGGCCTCTGACCAGCGTCCTGCTCCCACCCCCGAGCCCCACCCCCCTCGGATCTCACCACCGCCCCTGCTCCCCCTCTGTGTCACAGGAGCCCAGACGGTCACCCCGCAGCGAGCCGGGGCTTGGCTGGCAGACGGAACTGACAAGCACGGGGAGCGTCCCCACCAGCGTCAGTCACCGCACGCCTGCCCCAGCCCACGGGGCTCCCTCCGGACGCCCACGTGCTGGACACTGTGAACAGAGCAGGCCGTGGGGCGGAAACGGGAGGAGGAGGAGGGGAGGAGGAAGGAGAGGAGCGGTCAGTGCGAGAGCAGGAGCCCGGGGCTCTGTGTAAGGGGGAGGCCGGCTTCGGGGATCACGCTCAGCCAGCAGCTCTGCGCGGAGGCCCTGGGGGGCCGCAGGTGACTCCCGGCTCCAGGAGGGGTTCCGGTGACTCCCGAGTCGGCCAGCTGTCTGGGGAAAGGGCCAGGAATCCCAGTAAGAAGCGTGGCTCCCCCTCCCTGCCTCCCCGTAACCCTCCCCTCCCCTCCCCTCTCCTCCCCTTCTTCCCTCCCCTCCCCTCCCCTCTCCTCCCCTTCTTCCCTCCCCTCCCCTCCCCGCTTTATACTCCCTTCCCTTCCCTTCCTCCTCCTTCCCCTCCACCTCCTCTCCCTCCCTTTCCCTCCCCTTTACACACCCTCCCTCTCCCTTCCCTCCCCTCCCCCTCCTCCCCCTGCCTCCTCTTCCCCCTGTCTCTAAAACACTCTAGCTCAAGGCAGAAAGAAGGGGTAAAACACCTTCGGGAAACCGTCTGGGTGAGAACAAGGAGTTAACTTTTTCAACATTCAAGAGGAGCAAAGTAGCCAGAGAAAATGTGCCCAGAACACTTCCTACCCTGCAAGGTCAGAGCCGGAGCCGGTCATTAAAGAACGTATTAATCTTGGTGTTGCTGCTTGACATCTCGTACAATCCAATACTGCAAGACAGGACGAGAAGACGCTCCTGTTCCTGGATCTGCCTCCCGCCCGTCCGGATATTTTTATAACTGACCGAGTCCCGGGCGGAAGGGCCGTGACTCAGGACCCGTGTGTCTGTGGACAGGTGGTGCGGGGAACTCTCCGGAATGGGGCCTCTGCTAGGAGTACATCATACACCTGGGATTCGCCCACGCAGGCACAGACAGGAAAAGGCAGGACCGTTGTCCCCCAGAAGGGACCCGGGTGACAGGCAGTTGATGCTAAAGAGCCTAGAAGACACCCACAGGTGGACCGGCCCCCACTTTGTCCTCACCCGGCTCATCACTCTGCTGTCACTGTCCCCACGGTGCCCCCAGTGTGGCGAGCACACTCACGCCCGGAGCGGGAGAAAGACGCAGCCACCAGGTAGAGCGCTGAGGCCGAGTCCTGCGCTGAGTGAGCCCCCGAGTGTCAGCGTCCGACGAGGACTTGCCGTGCGGCTGCTGTGTCTGGGACCCGTGCGCCCACCCAGCGCAGGGACCCCACCGCTCCGACGACACCCCCAACTCTGAGTGACCCAGGAATTCATCGGTTAATGACCGTGTGCCTCCCGTCCCAGGGCCCGGGCCCCCTGACGGAGAGATGGTGCTACTCAGAGCCACTGTGGTCTGGAAAGGCACCGTCCCCTTTGGGGCCCCCTGGGGCTCCCCTTGCCGTTTGGCTCTTGGTTTTCAATCCACACAGATGATTCCTCCGTTTACCCCTCCCTTATCTGCTGCCTGCTCCCTTTTTCTCCACGACGGGCATCACCTTGGATTGGCCCTCAGGTTCTGTTTACGTGTTTACGATTTTTCTCCTCTCACCAGACGTAAGAATTTTTGTCTACTCTGTGGACTTCCTGGGCCCCCGTTACTTATCACGAGCATAGAAGATGCTCGTAAGTATCTCCATGAGAGAGAAAGAGGGTCCATCAACCGATCAAAGAAACCATCCAAAGCCCCCTTTCCCATCATTCTGCTTGAAGCAAAAGGCTTTCTGACCAAGCCTGGGTGGCAGGTGAAACAGCGATCTGCCCAATCCTGCTTCCTTCCCGACTTGCCAGCCGCTCCTCCCAAGCCTCCTCCACTGACCCCTCCACCCACACCCCTCCTGCACCCCCATCCCCCCCGCCACCCTCCGCCCACACCCACGCCCCCCTGCACCCCCTGCTCCCGCCCCAGTATCCCCACCCCCGCCCCACTGGCCTGTGGTCTGCTATCAACAGGTGGAGTCTAGTCACGATCCCACAGGTGTCACTGGTCACAGGCCTCAGTCGGCCGCCCCGGCCTTCAGGGACCCCACAGCCTGCACAGTGCCACTCCCTGGAGGCCGGGCATCCTCCCCCTGCCCAAGGCCCCAGTCCCTCCTCGGTGCCCTCACGAGTGAGGACGGCCCTCAGCCACGAGCCCACGGCGGGAGCCCTGGACCGAGACTGGGTTTTCACTCAGCCCTGCCACCCATGAGCTGAATGGAAAGCTATGTTTTCTCTGAGTTTCCTGCTTAGGGAAATGGGCAGGACACAGGTGGCCCGACTTGCAGGGTGACACTGAGAAGCAGAGGAGGCCACCGCTGTCCCACACGTGGCTGACCTGCCCCCAAATCACCTCATTGCTTATTTCCCTGTAGCCACTAACAAGTCACAAAAGGTGTTTACAAGCCTGAAAGGCATTCCCCCGGGAACTGTCAGTTGTAAGCAGGCCCAAATCCTTGAGAGGCAGGAGGGTTCCGGCATCAGTCGGCAGAGGGAACGCACCTGGACAAGAATGTTTTCAGGGACGAGAGAACCAGGACTGAGCGGGACGAGGCAGCTGCGTCTGAAATCCTGAAACCACAACAGCCAGAATTTACATCCAGCTGTCGTGTGTCCTGTCCCAGAAGCCACTTTCCAGGCAACCGTGGTTACCCGGTGGCTTGGGAACGAGGGCCGTCCCGCTCAACTCCGACCCCTGCCTGCTGGGCACTCGGGACCCGGTAACTTGGGGGTGGAGACAGTTATTATTTGTCTGAGGGGGACAGAGCTCTTGCCCACACCGGCCGGGCCCCGCTGCCCGCGGGAGGCCAGCGCCCCCATCTCCCCATGGTGTTTCCAGCCTTCGCGGACCCAGGCGCTGGCCCTCTCCACACGGGAGGTTCCCACCACCCCACAGCTGTGTTGTCCTGGGCCCGGCAGGTGCCTCTCACGTCGGGGTTTCCACAGACAGCTGCCGGAGCCACCAGGAAGGTCAGGGGCCAGGTCACCCCGGGCTCCTGGAAGCCGCAGCTCCCCGCAGGGGCACCGCCAATCGGTGGGGGGCCTCGCCCCAATCCCCGCACCCCCCTGACGCGTGCAAGGACCCTGAGGAGTGTGCCTCAGGGTCAGCAGAGCCGTCGGTCCGGCCGCTGCGCCCTCCCCACGGCACACGGCATTCTCCGCGTGGTCTGAAGGCCCGCTCGTTACGACACAGCGCACTTCAGACTCCTACAGGCTTTGAACCGGACGGACAGCAAAGCCGGGTATTGAGAAAAGCTGGCACTTGGGGTCCCATTGTCCCCGGCGCGAGTGGGCCTCCGTGCCCAGACTTCCCTCTCCTGAAGGTCAGCAAGCAACGTGACCGAGCGGGGCAGGCGCGGGGTGAGCCAGCCTTTGGGAAATGAAAATCCTTTTGTTGTCCGGCCTGGAAGGTCAGAAGTTGCCATTTGAGACTGCCTGGACAGCAGGAAGTCCACCCCCGCGAAGGTGACAGCATCTGGGGCAGAAGTCAGCATCACGGCATCTACCAGCAACGTCCCGCCCAGCAAAGGCCCATTATCCCATCACAAACAAACGCCATTGTGATCCAGACGCGGTCGGCAATAAAGGATGCTTGTTTGAAAGGCCAGCACACAGCGGGCCCGAGGAGAGGTGGCCCACAGCACAGGGCCAGGCACTCGCCTCGGGAGAGCTGCCCACCTCACCCGGCATCTCTGTGCCGTTCAAGCGTGGCCAGTTCTCGCTGGCCGTGGTTCTTCTGTCCTGTAGAGTCACACAGACACCGAATTCGCAGGCACGGCACCGTGGCTCCTAGCGGAAACACAGGGCTAGGTTCCCGCGAGCCTCCGCTCACGACGTTTGCGTCCACTGATCGATACAACACCCTTGTTTTACGTGTGTTTCTGTAGAGACGCCATAGCGAATATACATTCTTGACCCGTTAACATCGAACTCATGGCCCACAGCGCCGTAACTCATGCCCAAATGAACTTATTCGGCACAGGTGACTTGCCCGAGAGGCACGTCGGGGACACTGGACGGCACTTTGGCACCGTGCTTGGGGACACTTCACACGGAAACAACACCGAGAAAAGGTGCGCAGATGCGGGAAAGATGGCGGTAGGTGCGCCACGAAGAGGTCATTTGTTTACAGCATGACGGGCGGTGCCTTGTACAGCCCCAGCTGGGAACGTGCACGTCGGGCACCCAAATCTGTCACCCGTTGCTCTGTTCATGTCCACAAATGACCACCAAAGCGCCTGGAATATTGACTTTAGGGTTACAAATACACGTTGGCGGGGAGCCTGATTTGCACACAGAGAAAAGGTTGCATGTGCAAAGGTCCGCTGCTCAGCATGAAGGCCCGGGTCCTTCCCGGGCGTCCCACCCAAACTCATCACTACTCAAGAATCATTAAGACCTTACAAACAGCCTCGCCTACACCCAAGCGGCCTCAGGAGGGTCCTGCGCCCGCGACAGCACCAGGCTCTGCTGGTGTCCCCGTGGGGACGTCACCAGGGTGTGGCGGCAAGACCAGGCTGCCCAGCAGAAGACCGTTCCCTCAGCTCTCAGACGGCTGGGCCTCTCTCCGTCGGCCTCTGGAGTCTCAGAGTAAACCACGCACCTGCCTCTTGCACGTCGGCCGGACCCGACCGCGTGATTTTGTGGAAAAGTCTCCAATCTGACTGCATCTCTCATCTACCCTTGTTTTTCCTCTTCTCTCTGGACAGCTGTCCTCTGGGCGGCGGGAAAGAGAATTCCTGAGAATTAGCGTCAGCCTCCAATCCGTTTCGGAACGAGGCGGAAGAGGGAGACAGTGAGCAAATCAGTGCAGCAGGAGAATCTCTGACACGGCCACCCGACCTTTATCAGCCCGGAGAGGACGGAGGCTGGGCTCAGCGTCCCCGCCATGCGAGTGGGGAACGGCCATCCAGAGGCTTCCGAGAGAAGGAAAGTGCTGGAAGCAAAGCGCTTTACCCGCTGGTTTACCCACGTCGTTCGTTAACACCTTGATGGCAAGAGCAGAAATGACAAAAGAGAAGCTCTGGGGGTGTGGGAAGAGGGGTTCGGAGATCGTGCCGGGGACGGGGGAGAAGTGACGCACAGCCAGGTGGAGCCCACCAGGAGGGGTAGTGGTTCCCCAAAGGCGAGTTCCGCCAGCTTCACATTGTTCTTAGGACAGACCGTGGCGCACGGCATCCAGGCAGTTCGAACCACGCCTTCAGAATCACCTAGAACGTCCACCGAGGGAGGCAGCGGCAGTTGCCAAACCCCAGACTCTGCCCCAGTTGGGATCTCCCTCCTAATGTTTGCCTGTAATGGTTTGAGAGTGATTCCCTCCGTCAACCCCAAGTACGGCTAAAACTCTTTCCTCTCTGGAGGGAACCGGGGTAGCCACCCCAGCAGAAACCGAGGTCGTCTCAACGTTGATGGAGCGACAGCCACCTGCCAGAGTCCTGCCGGCCGCCGGGGCTCAGGGGTGAACGCGAGGCGGCCCCGTGCACAGGCCCAGCAGCGGCAAACACTGCACAAATGGCTTTAAGAAGAAAAGTAGAAAAGTCGTTATCATAATTGACATTGAGGACTTTCTTGGATTAAAAAAAAAAAACAAAAAAACAAGATGTAGGTGTCCAAACTGACACCCTCTTAAGAACGAAGGCGGATGGGCTAGATGGGTGACGGGCTCTAAGGAGGGCACTTTCGGGATGAGCCCTGGGTGTCGTATGTAAGAGATGAGTCACTGGGTTCTACTCCTGAAGCCGAAACCACACTGTATGTTAGCTAACTTCAATCTACATAAAATATATATAGATTACATGGGGGGGGGGGGAAGAACCAAGATCCGAGACCATTCCTTGGAGCCCGTCACCTCCTGTCTCCCGGCTGCACATGCCCGTCACCCCGGTCCCGCTCCGGTGCCCCCAGCCCTTCCTCTGGCAATCCCGGAGGGCTGCAGGGAGGGGAGGTCAGGGGGAGCCTCTGAAGCCCTGGGCAGACCCAGCCAGAGCCGGCCCACGCTCAGTGAACCCCTGTGGCAGAGCCAGGAACTCCAGGATCAAGACGTGGCCTTGTTCCTCGTTATCCCCGTGGCTCGGTCGGTTGTCACTGTCCCTGGTCGGGGAGGGGCTGTCACCGGCCCTGCTGGTCCCGACTCGGCAGCCTGTCCAGCCTGCACGGCCACGCCTGTTCCCTCCTCTGGCTGCCCACCGCCACACGCCCCGTCTCCCGGAGAGGAAGCTGGAGGTGTCGGGCCTTCCCCTGCCCTAGAGCTTTCTCCCGGGAGCCAAACAGCAGACACGCTGACCAGGAGGAGGTGGGGATGGGCCCCGGCCACGTCTGGCCTTGGGACACGTCAGGAAGCGTCCCTCCCAGAGGCCTCCTCAAGGGGCCTCCTTCCAGCCCCGGGGTCTCTGCTCCTGTGCCCACCTGGGCCTCAAGCCCTCCCTCACTCCCCTCGCGGCCCGGCCCGCGGCCCCCGAGGAGGTCAGCTCCCCTCCCGCCCCCTGCGTCCCTCCCGCAGCCACACGGAAGTGGGGAAGGTGGAGGGGACACCTCGGTTTACGGGGCACGGCGTGCCAGTAAAACGGACTCTATTAGAACAGCCCCCCCACCCGAGAAATCAATGAGGGGCCCCGTCCGCCCCAACACAGCCGTGACGGCAAGTTCTCTGTTCGAGACCCTCTGGGGCCGGACGCCTCCCTCTGGGAGGGACCTGATGAGAAGCGGAGACAAGGCGACACGTCCCCCTCTCGGAAGGGGAGGCTGGAAAGGGTGAGTGTCCAGGCTTCACCCGTTACGGCGAGTCTGTGCACCTCCCTGTCACCTCCACAGGGCGCGGGCACTGGCACGGGCACCTGCAGGCAGACAGCTTCCGCGTTTCTCAGCCCGGAAGGAATGAACGTGGGCTGCACGCAGACCGAGAATAAAGACACAAGCCGAGTGGGGAGAAGGACACCTGCCTACACGGCTTCGGCTGCACAACACCCCGGGGGACGGTTCGGATACCGCGTGACCAGGATGGGACACGGGGTCCCTCGCGTCCCCATGGGAGAGGTCGGCCCTCTAGGAGGGAGCTGAGTGCTGGACGTGACGAGGGGGCTCTCGTGCCTTCAGACCCCCTCCTGGGAACAGGGCCACCCCAGGCCATGTGACGTGGGGGCATCTGGGGAGGGAGGCAAGCTCTTCCCTACTGCCCACAGGGGCTCGGGGAACAGATGCCCTCACGCTGCCCGCTGCCCCGCTCGGGGAGCACGGGGCAAGACCCACAGGCCAGCTGCGCACGGTGCGTTTGACACGGGGCGTGGGGTCCACGCCGGGCTCCGACCCATCGACTCTGCACCCGGGCCGTCTTCGATTTCCTGGAAAGGGCATGACACACGGCCGGGGTGGGAACCTCGAAGACGGTCTTAGGAAGGCGTTGGACAGAGCGGCCCCCGGCAGCACCGGGTGCAGACGCTTCGCGGTGCACAGACCGCGAGTTCGAGCCCCAGCCTGCCCTCGAACGCCGTGCGGCCGTCAGCGCTGGAGGCAGAGGGATTTTCCCGGATGCGGGACTTCCGTGTGAAAACCGGGAGCACCCGGCGGGCGGAGGAGTTAGGTGGTCATTTGAGTTTGCGAGCGCCCACATCACCCCCTGGAAAATGGACACGTACCATCTGACTCGGAGTGTCAGAGTCCTTTCTTGTCCATCACGTGCGGCCCCCACGGAGACACGCATTGTCACGGAGTGGCTGGGGCCACCCAGAGCAGTCCCACGGCCTGCGCGGCCCGCCGGCCCCCGCCGAGGAAGGCTGCGCACAAGTGTCGCACGAGAGCGAGACTCAAGTCAGCAAGACTTGGAGATGCAGGGGCGGAGGGAGGGAGGACACGCTGGCCGGAGGGCAATGGCGAGGACCGGTCCCGCACGGCTCACAGCCTCACCCAGAGTATGTAAAGCCACAGCACGCCTTCTCTGGGTATTCCGAGAAACGGGGTGCAGGGGGGAGGCCAACATCCTGCATGCTTGTCAGATACAGGCTTTAGGCCAGGAAATACACATGCTGCCGATCCCTCCTTCTTTCAAGTGCAAGTGAGTATATATAAAGACTTGCTTTCAAAAACTATAAAGGTGCAAGGAGGAAGGGAGGAAGGAGAGAGGGAGGGAGGGAGGGAGGAAGGAAGGAAGGAGAGAGGGAGGGAGAAAGGAAGAGAGGAAGGAAGGAAGGAGAGAGGGAGGGAGGGAGGGAAAACAAAGGCTCTCAGGGCACACCCTGAGAGCCACACTGTGAATTTCAGGTATTTTCCTTCTGAGGAGGTACTGTCTCTGGAGCCTCAGGGCCGTGTTCTCTCCAGTCCCTGGCAGGTGGAGCTGCCCG
Source organism: Prionailurus bengalensis (assembly GCF_016509475.1). Taxonomy (NCBI): domain Eukaryota; kingdom Metazoa; phylum Chordata; class Mammalia; order Carnivora; family Felidae; genus Prionailurus; species Prionailurus bengalensis. The sequence continues at coordinate 166,399,837 of NC_057348.1, read as the reverse complement.
TGGGGCAGCTCCGAACCCTGGGAAAGCCAGCCAGTTGGCAGAGGGGAAGGCGGCCATGCTCCAGCAGCAAAGAGTCTGGTCGTCGTCCAGTCTGGGGCGGGGGGAGCAGCAAGCGGTGAGAACATATGGACACACATGCAGATCGACAGAGTCGAGAGCCCAGAAAGAAACACTCACATCTGTGGTCAGGTTAACTCCGACCAAGGTGACCAGAAGTCGGATGGGAGAGGAATAGAGTTCCCAGGAAAAGGTTCTGAAAAAGTGATGCCCACATGAAAGCAGGGATCCAAACGCCTTGTTTTCCTGTGGACATCAGTATGTATAAGAAATAAACATATATATACATATGCGTGTAAATAGATGATGCCAAAAGTACCAGCAACCAAAAAACGAGATACCCTGGATTTCATCCACTTAAAAATTTCTGTACATCAAAGGTCATTCCAAAGAGAGAAGACCCCACTTTCTCTTGAATGGGCTGGGAAAATAGGAGGAAATACCTGATAATGATCTAGTATCCACAATATATAAAGAGTCCCTACAACCCAACAAGAAGGCAAACAACCCAGGTTTTTAAAATTTTTTTAATATTTATTTATTTTGAGAGAGACAGAGAGGGAGACAGAGCATGCGCGTGGGGGAGGGGCAGAGAGGGAGGGAGACACAGAATCCGAAGCAGGCTCCGGGCTCTGAGCTGTCGGCACAGAGCCCGACTCGGGGCTTGAACCCACGGACCATGAGGTCGTGACCTGAGCTGACGTCGGATGCCCCACCAACTGAGCCACCCAAGTGCTCTAAACGACCCAATTTTAAAATGGGCAAAACAGGGGCACCTGGGTGGCTCAGTGGGTTCGGCATCCAACTTCGGCTCAGGTCGTGATCTCATGGTCCCTGAGATTGAGCCCTGCGTCGGGCTCTGTGCCGACAGCTCGGAGCCTGGAGCCTGCTTTGGATTCTGTGTCTCCTTCTCTCTCTGCCCCTCCCCTGCTCACGCTCTCTCTCTCTCTCTCTCTCTCTCAAAAATAAATAAACAATAAAAACTTTTTAAATAAATAAAGTTAAAAAAATTTACTGAGTCGCGTTCATTAAGATGGTGAATTTTATGGTAAGTGGATTCTGTCTCAATTTACAAATCAAATGCAAAGGAAAACCAACAAGGGCCGGAGCGAGCTGGGCCTGGGAGGATGGGGCGGGGGGGGGGGGGGGTCTCCTGTCCATGCACATCACGGCTCCCAAGGAGGCAGCTGCAGTGGCCACGGGGACCAGCATTGGCTGCACAGATTCCCTCAGCACCCGGCCACCAGTGGGGTCCCCGGGCACAGACCGTGGTTCCCTCCCACGCCCGCAGGACTCACTCCAGCCGGACGGGAGGCAGGAAGGAAGTGAGCCGTCTGGACAGCTGTGCAGGGCAAGTGCGGCCGCGGGGAGAGGCCAAAGGAGCTTTGACAGAAGCCGAATGGCTTCCAGAGCTGGGGGTCCTGGCCGCCCGAGGGAGGGGGCGGTGGCCGTGCTCCGGGTGCTGTCCCCCAGACTTCCTTCAGTCCTTCCAACTCACAGGGCGAGCGCGTCTGCCTATCTTGGCTCCCTTCCTTCTGGGGGAGAAACTGAGGCAGAGAAGAGTCTCGTGAGACTCCTTTCAGCCTTGGCCAGCCCAGCTGGGCCACTGTCAGCAGGACATCCCCGAGACAGGGCCCCAGCAGGACCGACAGGGGCACTGAACCGGGAAGAAGTCAGGCTCCCGAAAAGCCCCGGTTGGTAAGAACAGGAGGGTCTCTCTCAGGTGCCTTTCTTCTCCCCTGCCCCTCCCCCAGGGACCCAGCTCACTCCTCGTAGTCCTCGGGGCCAGGCAACGAGCCAGTAGATGGCCCAGCTCACTGTGTACACCCTCCCTGTGATCTCACTCAAAACCACGCTGTCCTTCCAGAGCGCTTCTGCGTCTGTTCAAGTCCCTGCCAGGCCTTGAGATCCATGATGGCTGGTGGTTTTGCTCACAGTGCCTTAGACCATGCTGCTCAATAAATATCACTGAGGGAAAGAAGGAAGGAGGGAAGAGGGAGGGAGGGAGGAAGGAAGGAAGGAAGGAAGGAAGGAGAGAAGGGGAGGAAAGGGAGGGTCAGGAATTCGATGTTACTCCTCTCTAAAGAATGTTTACCATGAAAGAGATTCTTGGCGTCTCAGCAAGAGAAGGTCACTCAGTCGGGTCTTCTCCCCCAGAACCAGAGCCCCTCGCTGGCCACCCAGCTCCTACCTTCCCAGGCAGCCCAGCCCCCTACCTGCAGGCCATCTTCCTGGACACCCATCCATCTCTCGCCCCCACTGGACTTCGCAGGTCACACCCTCTCTGTTCAGGATCGGGGACCCTCCTCCAGGGATGCTCATAAGATAAGCCTCCCTGCTCGCTGCCCCCGTCACCTCCTCCAACACCAAAGAGGAGGAGGAGGAGGAGGAGGAGGAAGGGGAGGGAGGAGGGGAGTCCATGGGGAAATACGGACCTCATGGCCCAGTGTCCTTGGCCACGGATCTGGGGGCCGGGTGAGCTCACGGCTCCTGGAAGGGGAGGGAAGGGCTGCCCGGTCAGCAGTGACTCAGGCCGCTGCTTTTTGTTCTTGGTCGACAAAGGGGGGACAGTGGGCGGGCTCGGGGCAAAACAAAGAGGTTCTGTGGGGCAGTACCACACAGAGGGCAGAGCTGCTGAACAGACACTCGGGAAAGAAAGAAACCCCTTAGCCGTGGGCTGGGGACCGAGCAGAAGTGCAGAGTCACCCGTGAGTTTCCCAAAAGGCAAACGCACGCTCCCAGGGGGGCGGAGGACACAGAGGCCTCGCGGGGGAAGGTGTGCGGGCGGCTCTCTGTTCCACCAAGCGGGAGGGCCAGGAAGCCACGGCTCGTCCTCCGCCTGCCGCCTCTGGCCCGGCCTGGCCCCCTTCTCTCCAGGGCCCCCAGAGCTGTCCCGTGTCTCTGCAGGTCGGCCTGCCCTCTGCCCCGGGGATCGGTCTGGACCGGAGAGGGGGACGGCCTCTGAGGACAGCCGATGCCCAGGCTGCCTCCGGGTGGCACCCACGTCGCCACGGGTGCTGCTGGGTCCACCCGGGCCCCTGCCCTGCGGACCAGCGGCCCCCCGAGTGGGTGGCCAGCTCGCTCCTGCTGAGAGTGTGTGGCATCTCTCATCACAGACTGTGTCCTGGGCAGGGAGTGAGCTCACCGTCACCTGCCTGAGGCCCAAGGGACGGAGGGGTCCTGAAGACCCCAGCCCGATCGCATGCCTTGATTTGACTAAGACAATAATGGCTACTATCGACGTCGCATCTCCCGTGCGACGTCTTACTGTCCTCAACGACAGCTGGGCGAGCTGGATACTGCCAAGGTCCCTCACAGATGGAGAGAGGGGGTCGTGGGAGGTGAACAAACCCTCAAGGCCACACGGCTTGTCGTCAGTCAGTTTGGACTCAAACTCAGCCCTCCAGACAGAGGGACACTAGGCGCAGAGAGGCTCGGTGACCCGTCCAGGTGCACGTCTCGCACTGGCGAGAGGCAGAGCTGACAGAGAACGCAGGGTCTGGAATGTTCCCCAGAAGAGCTAAGCTAGCCCCAGAGCCCCTTCTCCAGTGTCCCCTGCTCAATCCCAGCCGTCCCCTCTCCTCCCCGTGGCCCGTCTCCTGCTGCTAACCATGTGCCCCTGGCTGCCACCACCTCCCAGCCAGACCAGGAAGGGACAGCCGCTCAGAGACGAGTGTGAGTCGCTTACCCCGCCGTCCACACCAAAGACCTCACTCCTTCTTCTCTCCGAGGTGTGGCCAGCACGGGGACACAGGGCGAGGTGATAGCGGACCCTTCTCCGGGATCCTGGGGGACAACGCGGCGATCACAACAATGCTGATTTTCTTAACGTGATTGGACCTAACTTCAAGTGAACTGGGACTTTCCACAACAATACCTTCGAGAAGGCGCCGGAGCACGTTGTTTGCATGAAGAAGACGGTCTGCAGGAGCCTGCGCACGGCGTCGCCTGGGGTGCTCCGGGGTGAGGGGCGCCCGGAGCCGCCTTGCGTGACCTGCACACAGCCCGCAGGCAGAGTTCTCAGTGTGGGCACGTCGGGAACTGTAAAGGTTCTCTTTGCAAAGCACTTCCTTCCTCTGGAGCTGAGCAGACCGTGGCTGACGTGGCCACACGAGACTCGCGGTCTTGGACGCACACGGGCGGTGAGGACGTGCCGAGCCCGCACCTCTCAGGGAGGCCACACGGGAGTCGAAGCGCTTTGGCCACGACAGCTTGCGGACAAAGCTTGGGTAGAACCGAGAATTCTCCTGTGAGCTAATAGCCCATCGAGAACATTCCTCCCTGCCTGGGATTCTGTCCCGGAGGGTGGCATTGTTTCCGAGGGGGTGAAAACCAAATACGTTTTCAAAGTAAGAGACCAGAGCAGAGATCCTGAGACCAAACGCCTCCCGCGTTCATCTGCCTGGTTGCTGCTGTCCCAACCGTTGCTGGTCTCTCCCCACCTCGTCCCCGCCCCAGACATGACCCATCTGGAGCCATCACCTGGGGGTGGGGGTTCTGACAAGTTGTAGGTGAGTGGGGCGCCTGGAAGAACAGAATAAAGTTACATGCTAAGGCGACCTGGTTCCTAAAACGACCCGGTTCCAGATCTTAGCCCCTGAAACTGCCTTGCTCCTGGGGTGACTGATGGAGCTTCCGAAGGCCAGGAAGACAGAGGGGAGTTATTGGACACCAGTGTTTTACGGTCTGCTTACCAGGCGCTGGTTACTTTTAGGTCACTCCTTAGAAGTTATCCCAACGGACAGTCTTGTCAGTTTGTGGATAAACTCAAACGTACATGACACATCACTCCCGCATCATGGGAACAGTTTCAAGGGCTTCGAGAGTCCGTCCTGTTGCTCCGCCATCGTGCCCAGGCACGTAATTTGTGCGCAAGTATGCGGGGCTGTTGTGTGAAGACACGGTGCGCTGCCGGCTCCCTGGGAAGCATCTGTCTGCGCCGTGGCTGAGTGGCATCCCGTGACCCCGTGGATGCCTGACGTGAGCTTGAGGACGAGAGAAAGCACCCCCAGGACCGAGAGCCAACGATAAAGGCCACAGAAGCTCCCAGAGCAGGAGGGACAGCCTCGAGAGTCCCCGAGCGGCCCTGGGTGCGGGTTCCTGCACACGACGCTCGGGACCAGGGTTCATCTCACACCCTTTCCTCATCCTTGTGCTATGAGAAGCCGAGAAATGCCAGAAAGAAATTCATGGCGGATGGCTTTCAACGGCGCCCCTTCCAGGGTAGTCACAGACGGACGCAGCCACGTCCCAGGACGGTCCAGTAGACGGGAGGCGGCCACGGGCGGAGCCGAGCGGTGTCGACGGGCTCATTTCTCGGGGATCGGGGCCTCTGCAGACACCGGCCTCCACCCCGAGGGCCATGCTCCTCGACACCCATCCACGCAGTAGACCCGCTAACAGGCGGGAGGCGGCACAAGCTTGAAGATACAGCTAATGTTCAAATGACCCGATCAAAGTTCTTTTCGAAACCAGATAAGGAGTCCAGATATAACAGCAAAACTAAGCAGATGGAGTGTCTCCAGCAAGAGTCAGGGAGACCTAAGAACCCGAAACCTTTTCGGGTACCGGACGCCCCTCCTAGAGTTTCCCTTGTCCAGTTCGATCTGTAGAGTCCTTCCTTGCCTCGTAATAGTCCCCTCTTCTCTCTGATCCTGAAAGTATGCACGCTCACCGTCTGCAGTTTGGAACCTACAGAGAGGTAGCTTGTAATCTGCCTCAGGTCTATCAAGGGAAGTTAGCAACGACTATTTTCATACTAAATATATATATATATATAAAGCATTTATTTTGCAACGTTGGGCTTGCGAGATTTCTTACAAGCGGCCCCCTGTCTGTCCCTTGTTTTCCAATTCTCCATCTCGTTAGCTCCCCTTCAAACTTGTGCGTGTGGTATCCCGCTACACAAATAGGGCGAACTTTAGTGGACAGGAGCCCCCCCCCCCACTTTGCCGTTTCCGTGGTCTCCAATCTGTTGGTTTGATCAACAGCAATGAAATGAAAAGTACTACGTGTATTTTTTTTTTTATTCTTTCTTTAGGAGAAATTCCTACAACGGGTGTATCGCCAGGTGTAAGCAGTAAGAATCTTGACAGAAAGTAATACAATTACTTCCAAAACATTCTACCAATTTTCTCAGAGCTCCACAGGACAGCGTTTGAATCACTCGGGTTTTTCTGCCAGCCCTGGGATGCTTGGGCTGTTACCTTGTCATTTTACCTCTGCTAATCCGACCACTAATTTTTTTTTTTTTTTTTTACTTCACCGTAAATTATTTGACTACCAGTGGGGTTGGATAGGTTGCTTACTTTTACTGCCCGCTTGTCAGACTCCTGGAAATTGTCTACTAATGACATTTGCTTATTTTTCTCTTTAGACGCTCAACTTTTTTGTGCTGAACCTTAGGAACATTTATACAGTTAAGAAATTTCACCGTTGTCTGTCCTGTGTGAATAGTCTCCCCAGTATATTTTGTTTACATTTTCACGTGAGATACTACTTTTAATTTGCAAACATTTTAAATTTAATATAGTCAAACATAAATATTGACCTTCTCCATTCTAAAATCAGACAACTGTTGCTCCATTTTTCCCCCTCTGATTCTGTTTTTCACGTGGGATTATTTAATCACCATGAAATCTATTTTGCTGTCTGATAGAAAGAACCCCAACTCTTCCAGGCAGGAACCCCGTGCCCCAGGGGGTTATTCACTGAATAATCGATTCTTTCTCGTTAATGTGATTCTATTTAATATGTCTCCATATCTTTGACCTGCTACAACAAAGACACCATTAATTTTCTTTTCTGAAAATGTTTGTCTATTTCCACCTATTATTTCTCTAACTTAGAATCACTTGGTCAAGTTTCAAAAATATCCTGACACGATTTTGATTGGTATTACATTATATTTTTTAATTAGTTATAGGAAAACTCTCCTTTATAATATTAAGCCTTTACAGTTGGGAACATGGCATGTATTTTCATTTAGTTAGATGAAACTAACGTTTGTTATTTGCATTCCATGTATTTCTTACATTTATTTCCAGATACTTTATATACTGTAATGAATATGATCTTCTCTCCAAACTAGTCATTGCCAACATGCAGAACACTTGTTGGTTAGTATTTTTATACTGGAACTAGCCAATTTAGTACAAATCGTTTTAACAGTTCAAATAGTATTTTCAACTTATTCTCAAGGTTTTTTAGGTGGACAATAAAATCATCAATAAGTTATAATAATCTTTAAAATATTTCTTCTGCGGATATGTATTATTTCTTTTTTTTTCAATTTTTTTATGTTTCATTTATTTTTGAGAGCCAGAGAGACAGAGCACGAGCGGGGAAGGGGCAGAGAAAGAGGGAGACACAGAATCAGAAGCAGGCTCCAGGCTCTGAGCCATCAGCACAGAGTCGGATGCGGGGCTCGAACTCACGAACTGAGAGATTATGACCTGAGCCGAAGTTGGACGCTTCGCCGACTGAGCCACCCAGGCACCCTGAAGATATGTATTATTTCTTATGTTTTTTTTTTTAAATCTAATTGCGTTGTTTAAAACTTGTAGATCAACGTTACAGTAGGAAATTTAGCTCTCTTGATTCCTTCTTAAGTTTAACAGAGATTTCTTGATTGTTTTACTCTGATGTCTGATGTTAAGTTTGAGTTTAAAAGACAAAATATTGGGGCACGAGGGAGGCTCAGTCAGTTAAGTGGCTCTTGGTATCAGTGCAGCTCATTATCTCACGGTTCGTGAGTTTGAGCCCCGCATTGGGCTCTGCGCTGACAGTGTGGAGCCTGCTTGGGATTCTCTCTCCCTCTCTCTCTCTGCTCGCACTCTCTGTCTCTCTCTCAAAAATAACCATTAAAAAAAATTTAAAAGACAAAATATTAACCAAGCTAAGGGAGAGGCATTCTGTTCTTAATTTGCTAGAACATTTTTTCAAGTTTATTTATTTTGAGAGGGACAGAAAGCATGAGCGGGGGAGAGGCAGAGAGAGGAAGAGAGAGAATCCCAAGCAGGCTCCATGCTATCCGCACGGAGCCAACATGGGGCTTGATTTCACAAACCACAAGATCACGACCTGAGCTGAGATCAAGACTCCAATGCTCAAACAACTGAGCCACCCAGCACCACTAGAACCTTTTTTTTTTTTTTTTGGATCATTAATAGAGTCTCTTAGAAACTTACCAAGATGAACTTTTTTTTAATCTTTAGGCCTATTGATGTCATTAATTACATTAATAGTATCCTTTTCTAAGCCATCATCTCATTTCTGAAATCAGAATGTAGTATTCTTTCCATATTCTGCTGGCTTTGATGAGGTCATATTTTGTTTACAAAATAATGTGTCTATGTGCGTAAGCGACATTGGTTTGTAATTTTTCATGGTATTTTGGTCAAATATTTCATACTAATTTGGTCAAATCATCACGCTAATAATTCTTGAACAAAAATCACACGAACTTAATGAAATGAATTGGGAGATTTTTAATTTCGCGTGTGGGTGAACACACGTGAAACAACATGAAAACGATCTCTTCTACAACAACGAGAGTCCACTGTGCACCTACGGGAATGGCCGAAGTGCGGACGGCTGCCAACGCCGAGCGCTGGCCAGCACGCGCAACGCTCACCCGCGGCTGGTGGGGTGCAGAATGGTGCAGCCACTTGGGAGAGCAGTTTGGCAGTTTCTTATAAAACGGAATATATTCATTCTCACCGTAAGATCCAGGAATGATGCTTCGTGGTCCTCGCCCGAACGTGGTATTTACCTGAAAACTTATATGCATACAAAACCCTGCCAACACAGACGTTTATAGCAGCGTCACTCTTAACTGACAAAACCTGTAAGCATCCAAGAGGTCCTTCAATCGGCGAGCGGCTACATAAACCGTGGAATGCTGAGGCAATAGAATAGTATTAACACTAAAACTAAAGGAGTTATCAAACCATACAGGGAACGGAGGGAACTGAAAGGCATGTTACCAAGTGAAAGAAGCCAACTGAAGAAGCTACACGCTGTATGATTCCAGTTCTGTGACATTCTGGAAAAGGTACAGCTATGGGAACAGTAAATGGGGTTACCAGATGTTGGGGGGAGGGAGGGAGGAAGACAGTAAATGAATGGGGTTACCAGAGGTTGGGGGGGAGAGGGAGGAAGACAGTAAATGAATGGGGTTACCAGAGGGTGGGGGGGGGAGGAGGAATAGGAAGAACACCGAGGACTTTTAGGGCAGTGAGAGTGCGGACGCCGTAACCGTGGCTGCGTGTCCTTGCATATTTGTTCAAGCCCACAGGACGCCCACCAAGAGTGACCGCAAAACTGCGGACTTTCCGTGATGATGACGCACCCGTGTAGGCTCATCAGGTCTAACAGGTGCACCATCTGGGAGAGGGGCCGATGGTGGGGAGGCTGTGCGTGCGCACGGGCGGGGTGTCCGTGGGAAGCCTCTGTAGTTTCCTCTCTGTCAACCTAAAACTGCTCTGAAAAAGGCTACAAAAAATTATCCCTAAAAACCTATCTCTTCCCTTTTGCCACTAAAATTGTCTGTACCCTAGACTTGTGTTTTCTGTTTGGGAGGTAATCACGTGACAACATTCACATTCATTTCAAGAACATCAGTGTGTCCACACTTGAAACATCTTATCAGGTCAGTTTGGCTGGTCTCTATTGTCCCAGAAAACAATGCGATTTATCAAAATCTAGAAGCTTGCAAGGATTATGACCATTTTCACATTCACTCTGATAACCTCATCTCCACTTTCGTACCTCCTCTCCCATTTCGGACTTTCTGCATTTGTGTTTTCTCTCTTTTGTTTGGCTGTTTGGACGTCTCTTATCTTGATTTTCCAAACAGCCCGTTCATGGATCTATAATCCCTTTGGCGTTTCCTGTTTTCTAAAGAATTCATGGGGCTCCTGGGTGGCTCAGTCGGTTGAGCATCCAACTTCGGCTCAGGTCATGATCTCATGGTCCGTGAGTTCTAGCCTTGCGTCGGGCTCTGTGCTGACAGCTCAGAGCCTGGAGCTGCTTCAGATTCTGTGTCTCCCTCTCTCTCCGCTCCTCCCCCGTTCATGCTCTGTCTCTGTCTCAAAAATAAATAAACGTTAAAAAAAAAAAGAATTCATTTCTGCACCTATCATGTGCTTTTCCTGTTCTCCTTACTTTGTGCGTATTGTCTTTACCCCTTTCTTAACTTCCTGAGTGTCTAATGTATTTAATTACATTTTCTCCTGGATGGGAATGAATGAACTGAACACCCTAAATGTTCGTGAATAGTGCTTCGAACACCCCCATAAGGCTTGATACGTGGGGTTCCATCAATACAAACTAAACGTGTGTCACCGTTATTCCCTCCTTAATGCAACTTATTTTGCTGAGCGGTTTTTAACTTACAAAAGGTTTAGGGTCGGGGCTGCAACTTCTGGTCAAGATGTAGGTAACGTTTGATCCTGATCTCAGTGGACAGAGATGAAGAGAAGGCAGCGGGCAGCACGCACGAGGAAACAGACAGGAGCTGTCAGAGCGTGCACACAACCCAGTGTGCCTTAGTGTCGGTCCACGACTGTGGGCACTGGGTGTCCAGACACATTTTCGAGGGTCCCTACCAGCACTCATGGAGAGCTCTGTCTTTTCTCTGTCTCCCCCTCTCCCTCTGTATATCTATCTCCTCCGAAAAAATTAAATAAGTGCAAAACTTTCTTTAAAAAAGAATAAAGCACTGCTTTAAAAATCCTAAAGCAAACTCTAATCATGGAGATTCCCAGTAAGAACCTCACCGTCCTCTGCAGAAACACGTACTCGAGTGTCTCAGAATCATTTTCTCAGCCCACACGCGGACGGAAAGCACAGACTCAGGGATCGAGGGCAGCCGTCCCCCCACGTCTGCCGTCATCAGCTGCCTGCCCCCCACCCCGCCGATGGTGGGAATGCCGGCACCCTGCACAGAAGCCATCCTGGAGTTAAAGCCATTTTGCAACAGAGCACATCTCAAAGACTTCTTTGGGGAAACTTCTCAGTCCAAATGAGCTTTCGCTTCTGGATATGCCCCTTCCACACGCCCGCCTGTGACGGGTGAACAACAGCCACGTACACCCAGGCTCTTTGGAGAGGAGGAGGAAGTCAAGGGCATCGCCCACGAAGCAAGCGCTTGCCTGGGAGCTGACGAGAAGACGCTCCTGCGCCATTGACCCTGACCCACACCTGCGCCGCGGCCAGGACGCCAAGGCTAAGGCTTGAGTCTTCCCAAGACATCCTGCATTCCTCGTAACACCATCCACCAGAGTCCTACCCCCGGGCAGTTTAATCATTTCTTGAAAACAATGCAAACGAGAAACAAAGTTATTTTGACCAGCTCGGAGGCCGAACGGCCTTGGCTGCTTCGTGGCAGACAATAGAAGAAAGACTGCGCACAGATAGGAAAGAAAACATGATTAAATCACAGAGGTGACGTTAAATCAATAGAAGCAGAGGGAGATCGATGTGCCCTCGCTCTGGGTAACGGCGGTGGGCTCGTGCATACTTTCAGATTGCTCTAAGATTGCTTCCTATTTGAATTGTGCAAAGAAAGAGTTTGGGGGGCCGTGGGGGGACTGCCGTTTTCCTAAACGTCTGACTCGATTCTTCAAGTACGGTCCTACGCTTCTCCCGTGAGCCCGCAGCACGGCCACTCGGTTCCGGCCCTGTGCACGGACGAGACGCCGAGACCAGTAATAATAGCACGGGCAGCTGGGCAATTACCAGATACAAGTTGCTCTGAGCTAGCCAAAAGGAAAATGAAGGAGCTGTCGTTCGCCACCGTCAAGGCCAGGCCGGTGGAGATTCAGGCCCTGCCAACAGCTCCCTCCCAGCACGCTGGCCCTGCACCGCTTAACAGCAACAGCGGACCGGGGCCCCCGGGACCGACTCGGAAGGTTGAGAGCAGCGAGCTCGAAGAATCCCTGTGCTCACCGAGGAAGCATCTGCACAGAGCAGAGGGTGCCTGGCTTCCGGCTCCGACTCTGCTACCCAGCTGATGACCCTGAGCCTCCTGAGCTCTCTGGGCCTCTCAGTTCTTTTCGTCTGTACCACGAGGCAGCCAGAGCCGATGATCTTAACATCTTCTGTAACCTCCAAAATGCCCATTCTAGGACAACTGCGCTAAAATTCCCGTGAATCATCTTTGCGCGGTGGTAACCAAACTGGGGCCGCGAAAAGCCGTTGGGAAAGTTTTCGAGCACTCTGGGCGAATCATACCTAAACAGTGTTAAACGTGCCTAAATAGAATGTTTTATCAGTAAAGAAAATACACACACAGCATAAGCTGTATCCTGCCATCGATCCGAGCACGGGACAGTGGCAGGATATGGCCACGGGCTTGCATTTGTTATTAATAGGAAGGCTGAATTTTCAGGACAAAAATAACATTATCCTCTGAACGAAGGAAATGGGAAGCTGTAAACAGAACACAGGCAGTGGCCAGCTGAGAGGACAGCGTATCTGACTTGCTCTTCCAAAGATTTCACCCCTCAGGAATCGGCGACCGTGCTGGACAAAAGCGCTCCTGACTCCAGTCTGGGGACCCGGAATCTGGCAACGTGAGGCCAGGAAACAGAAAAGAGATTGCCAGGGGTGCACGGCTGGGAGGGGTGGGAAGAGACAACGCGGGGCAGCACCCGTGAGCATCTCCCCGGTAGCAAAGGATGGGGGGCCGGGCAAGGATTGTGGGGCGTCTCCCGCCCGGGGCACCGTGAGATCTGCAGCCTTCGGCCCGAATCCTCCCAGGCACCCGATGTGCTCACCTGCTCCCCGGCTGCTGGAGCCCAGAGTCCCAGAAAGGGCGCCGGGAGGTCGACCGCCTCCACCCGGTCAGCTCAGATCACTCTTGTGCCCATCCTCGCCTGGTTTTAAACCTTTCTGGCGCTTTACGTGCTCTAGGCCAAGGTGTCCACGGGCACACGTGGATCAGTTTTCCACTCGTAATAATTCTCAAAAATGCGGTATTTTGTGAATGACGAGCTAGCGTCCATCTGAGTGATTCTTTTACTTATTTGCTTTAAAGACGTCTCTTCAAATAATAGTTCCAATTTCATATTTCTTTTTAGGGTCTGTTATGGGCTGAGCTGTGTCCTATCAAATCCATGTGCTGAAGTCTCAACCCCAGGACCTCAAGACGTGACTGTGTTTGCCAAGGGTCTTTACACAGGTAGTTAAGGTCAAATGGCATCAGAGGGTGGCCCTGATCCACTATGGCCGGTGTCCTTATAAGAAGAGGCGTCAGGATACAGACACAGAGTGACGACCGTGTAAGGACACGGGGAGAAGAGAAGAGAGAGGTCTCAGGAGGAACTAGCTCTGTGAGACCGTGATCTTGGACTCACAGCCTCCAGGACTAGGACAATCACCTCCTGTTGTTTATGTGCCCCCCCACTTTGTGGTGGCCCCAAGAAGCCAACACAGGGAAAGCAAATAAAACCGAAGCATTCAGGAAAGAGGAACAGGGCTAAGCGGATGGACCGTCAGGTGGCTGGGCACAGGTAAGGCAGCTTACTCTCCCCGAGGGTGGGAGCCCGGAGACCCACCGGCCAGGCAGCCTCCTGCCCGGGAAAGCAAGCCCCCAAAACGCTCTCTGTGCAGCTCAGCCGGGACATGCTTGGCATGCCACATGCTCCAAGGAGAGGATAGCGTGGCAGGCGGGGGACGGCGTCGTGAAGGAATTGGCTGTGTGCTGCGTCTGCAGCCTGCAAGATGGGACAGAGACAGACACCCAGGGAACGGCACTCCAGGCCGCAGACACAGGCTGCCATGTTGAGTTGCACAGGAGAGGCAGGTCTGGGGCACAGAAGGTGCCTGGGTCCACCGCGGGGCACAGGAGAAGGCGGCGTTGGGAAAGATGGCCAGAGACACCTCTGGAAACAGAGGCTATGCATTCAGAAAGCACTTCACTGAGCAGGAAAGTGTTCTCAAAACTGTCCGTCTCTATCTGGAGACCAGATCTCTCTCCCCTTCGCTCCTGCCAGGAGAAGACACGGCCCGAATCAATACAGAGTTTTATTAAATTCAAAGATATCTTGTAGGGTCCCTCAGCGTACTTTCAAGGGAAAGGAGAGGTCTGGGGAGCCCCGAGCTCAGGAAGATGGACCCACTCCTGGACTGCCTCTGGCCGTGCGTGGAGGCAGGACCCCACGGGCAAGGTCGCCAGCCCCCTGGAGTGGCCCCGCTCCGGACCAGGGGACCCGGCCCACCCACTCTGTGACCTCACCGAACCCCGATAAGATCACAGCCCTCAGGGGCACCTTCTCGGAACTTTCCCTGCAAAACCAGAGTTAATGAATACAGCGCGGAGGGACAGAGGCCAACAATGGCGGTCTATTCTCCCCCAGCTGTGCATGAACGACTCCGTGGTACATCTAGAAAACAAGTCATGCCTGTGCAGCGAGGGGGGCTAAGGCCTGCAGGCTCTTTTGCTGGTTCTTTCCGTGAGCTCAGGGGCCCTATAGTCGGTGTGAGACAGCCTGGGACCCACGAACCACCGCATCCAGCAAACTCTGGGCCTCTGAGACCCTCAGAGGAGACTTTGACCCACGACACCCCCAGGGGTGAGGCTCCTCTTGGAAATGGAGAAAGGTTTCACATCAAGCTAAATTCATTCTATAGGTCAAAACAGAGAGCCTGGGGGCCCCTCGCCCAGATAACGGTCCAGCCTTGAGTCAGAAGCGCCTGGAAGGCTTAGTTCACGCTCTCCCTGAGGGCAGGCAACACACCTTTCTCATCTTTGTGCGTATATTGTCTCACAAGGAAAATGTTAATGACACACCTGCTGGTTGAATGAGTGAATGAAGGAATGAACCGTGGTGTGAATGGAGAGGGCCAAACAGGTGCTCGCCCCCAAAGCGCATGGAGAGCAAGGACTGGAGAGCTTTTCCTGGGAAGGGCACACGGTGAGTATCTCAGGCTTTGGGGGCCGCGAAGCGACTACTCACTAAGCCACTAAGTGACTCGGCCACAGTCACTATGGAAACACACGAGCATGGCTATGTTCCAATAGAACTTTATTTCTGAACACTGGCATTTGCACTTTGTACAATTTTCACACGTCATGGAACAGCGTTCACCTTTTAATATTTTTTTTCAATCATTTAAAAGTGTAAAAACTGTTCCTAGCTCGACGGTCGCAAAAAGGCAAGGGTCTAGCCGGGTCTGCGAACCTCTGATCTAGGGTGTGGCTGGAGGAGACATCACGAGATCCGAGGTGCCCCGCAGAAGAAGGGGTTCTGAGTCGCACTTTTTATTCCACAAATTCCTGTGAGCAACACAGAGCCTGGACCCAAGCTGCAGCCTGAGGCCACCTCTGGGGCCAAAGCCACTGCTGGGGGCCCAGGACCACCCCCCGTAGCGCACACGAGTGAGAGATAAGTTTCATTGTATCACATTACTGAGATGTTTGAGGTTGTTTGTTACGCAGAATAGCCTTGTCTGTCCTAGCTGATACAAGCTCCGGTTTTCAAGTTTTCAGCTTCAGAAATGAATGCTGACGGACTGAACACCATGGAAAGGAGGCTGTCCACACTCACACTGCTTCCCATCACTCCTGAGCGACATCTGACAAAGGTGTTGCTGTCTTCAGCTCTTCTTCCTCGCCTTTGTGAATTTGTTTTTCCACCAACTCTAGAAGCGTTTCTTGATTTTCCACCGTAGGACCAGAGTAGCAGCCAATGCATCTATCCCTTCTCTCTCCTCCGCTCTCCCTATCACTTTTACCAATTACGATTTTGTTTTTACACGGTGAGGAACACTGACATCGGCAATCCGTCTTGAAGCCATAATTAAGTCTTCTGGGCTTTATTCCTAGGTTGATTCTAGAAGATAAATAAAAGTTCTTAAAACATTAAGTGCCTTTATGGGATTATGACTGTATGAAGATCGCTAACTCAGATAAGTGGTGTGGCTCCGTTTTATTCTCTGAGGGTCCTCTGCCGCCCGCGGGAGAATGTTCTAGCCTCGAGGCTGCAGGCCAGAATGGAAAGTCATTATTCTGAATTTCTGTGAGAAGTCCATCCAATTGTGAAGGCCCCCTCTCTCGTGAGCCTGCTGCCTGTGTTCCCCATATTCTCCGCAGGGCTGGCACGGGGTAAGATGATGGGTTTTCCCAGGACAGACTGACGAATTAGCTCCGCTTCCCAGCTCTGCTCTCCCGCCGTCCGCATCTGGCCCACCCCGAGCTCTGCCAGACTTACTTTAGATCTTACAGAGATTTGTTGAAACATCTTATCTCCTGTCATTCCCCCTTCTGATCTCTTCATAAGGGCTGATTCCTTCTGTTTTTCTCCTTCTCCCCTCTTTCAGCAGGGTCTGATGCTGGCGGGGAGAAGCGAGCATCCAGCTGGCTAGTCTTAGACATCAGCTTCTCTCGCTAAAACAAGTTCCACTTAACTACTAAAACATAACTGTATACACGAACGCAGGGAAAATGAAACACAAAACGTGTCGGCGACATAACCCAGAGAGCAAACCCGACAGATCATCTCGGCTGGTATGAATTTATACAGGAAGACTCCCCACCCGGGTGTGCAGGAAACACATTCGGTGCTGGGCATGTTCCTCTGGGCCATCGCCTCCCTCCCGGCCGTGCTGGACAGCTCCACGCCCCTGCCCGGCCTCCTCCAGCACCTTCCAGGCTTCCCCTGACTCTTTTCCCTGAAAGCCAGCGGATATCAGCTGCCCTGTACCCACAGGGGAAGCCAGCGGTGGACAAATGCCCACCTCCCTCCCTGCCAAGGGGCAGCTCTGGGGTCATTCCCACCCTTTTAGGGTGGAGCCCTTCCTGACCACCAATAATGCCCCACAGACTCTCCCGTCTCCCCTGCACACGGGGAGCACTCCTGATTCCAGGGACCACTTTCCACGTGAAAACTTTCTCCCAGACTCTCATCCCAGGCTCTGCTCTGATGACAGGCGCACCAGACAGGGCGAACCGTGCCCTCTGGGGGACGGAGCATCTGTTTATCCAGAGGTGCTGACACTGTCAGATGGCTGAGGTCAAGAGTGCAGACGGCCTTTGGAGCTGGGGGAATAGTCCTGGGGGGGCGGTCAGAACAACTGGTTGTGGGGACCCTCGGGAGAGGCCCCAGAGGGTGGGCAGCGAAGAGAGCAGTGAACATGAGGAGGGGGGACCTGGCCCTTGCTGGGACCTAACACAGCATCCCAAGATGTGTCGATCTCCAAGCATCCAAAACATAGCCTGGGAGGGACATCACCCTTTGAAACCGTTGGTGAGTGCCTCAGGTCAAAGGCATGGTCAGAGCTCCTGTGCTGAGACCCCAGGAGGAGGGGGTGGGCAGCGAGGGTGGGGCTGAGAGGTGAGGGGTGGCTTCCCCCTGAATGTCTACAAATTCGTGGGGTCTCCTACGCGTGGACCTCCCAGGACGGCCGGGGGACGGGGCCAGACCGTGTCCCGAGGATCATGCGACAGCCCGAGAGGTCCAAGAGCAAGGAGGTGGAGAGAACCGGAGAAGGCCACCCACCAAAAATGAGTGGGCGAGTGGAGAGGCCCTCTGATGGTCTGCGCAGCTCGCTGCTGGGACGGCAGCGTCGGCCTGGGTCTGTGCGGGTCGCGTCTCTCTGAGGAGCAGAGCCCAGAGCCGTGGCCGTTCCCGATAAGGATAAAAAGCTGAGGACTGACTTTGACATATCTGGGGTTGCTTGCTCAAAGCTTTTAAAAAGGGTTTTCTCTCCTGAAAAGACCCCCAGTATGGAAGGCAGCATTTTAAAGACAGGTGTATGCCAAACCCCAAGGTCAGTGCGCCCCGGGAGCAGTGGGCCTATGTGTCATCACACACGAGCGTCCGGGGGTTCAGGCTCCCGTCACCGATGGGGAGGGGCCACCAGGCGAGCACTAGCCGGGTGCCAGGTGGCCCATCTCATAAACGTCCAGCCGCTCTGCGGGGTTCGCACTGATGGGCCCGCTTTTCAGAGGACGAAACCCACACTCGGGCAGCACAGATCCTAAGTGTTGGGCTGGAATTCAAGCAGGTTGGCCCCGGGACACGGTCAGAATGAAGAGTCCCTGAAATCTGAATTTGAAAAAGCCACGTCCCTGCGGCTTGCCAAGATGACCCCCAGAGGGTGGAGAGTTGTGTGCACGGAGCCGTCCGTGCAGGAAGGACCCCCGGGGGCTCTGGGGAGGGACACCATCGGACGATGGCCAAGGCAGAGCCATCCGAATGCAGGGCCAGCCCTCGGGAGCTGGAGTCCCCCACAGGGAGCTGGCAGAGACCCCGGCCGGGCCGCCATCGGGAAACCGCACGGGCCTCTGGCGGCCTTCCAGAAGGGCAGGGCCTCGCCCTTTGGGTATCATCATGGCGCTCAACCCAAGAGTCATTTTCAAGCTGAAGTTTGCCTTGTGGCCTTTTTTAAACTGCAAACAGAAGCTTACGGTGCAGCGGTACATAGCCCCGTACATCGTCACGAGAACGCCCCATCGCGGAACAATGACAAGGAGAGTGATCGACGGACACATACCGAGAGCGAGAAGTTTACGCGGGGCTGAGACCGTGGCAACAGCAAAGCAAATGTCCGCGTTCTTGAGAATAGCATCCTCATTTATAAAGTATGAGTAATAAAATCAATACCGCGAGATTGCGCGAGAGCAGGGTGCAGCATGGCCTCCTGGCCCGGTGACAGGTGACCAGATAAGAACGTTCTGTATTCTTTCCACTAAGTAAATACATGCCCCCCGGGCTCCCACATCCCCCCAGCGATGGCCGTGGGGGATGTTTTCTCTAAGTGAAGGTGATGAGATCACAAATAGGTGAGAATAATGCCTCCTCACTAATCACCCAGTATCGTGGCTGCTCAACGCTCAGTGTTTGTGGCCTGGTTGATGATTGCCTTTCCTTTAAGGACACCTGAGCTCGAGTACGTGAGGAGGAAGCCCGTGACCCAGCGAAGTAATGAACGAGGCGGGAAGGGTTCTCTCCCCCGGGATGGGACGCGGGGAGCCCCCCACGCACCTGAGGAACATGGTGCTGATGATGCCATTGCTGTGCTGGCGGTGGCCGCGTGAGCCGAAGAGGGAGACCTGGACGTGTGCGGTGGCCCCCTGTTCACCATGTGTGTTGGGGATACACCTGCGGGCGACAGAGACAGAGAAACGTGTTCAACAACTCATTCCCTGCAGGGAGGGCCAGCAGAGGGGCAGCTCTGGGTCCTGCAGGGGCGACGCACTTACCGAATCGGAACCATCACTCGGAGCACGGGCTGTACCGTAACCTCCCACTGGTGGCCGGGACGACACTGGGGCTCGGGTCCCTGCCTTGCCTCTCCCGGCCCGGAGACCCAGAGCCCCGCCATCCACACGTGGGCGACCCCTGTGCCTCCCGCCCCCCCCCCATCCCCATCCGGCCTCCTCACTGCAACCTGTGCCAGGGCCTCTGTGCCCAGAGCACACGACCCTGATCCCAGCTTCTCTACCGGGCCTGTGTGGCAGGGAGCCCCCGAGGGCCCTGCTGATGATTGGAGAAGTCCCATCAGTCTGCTGCTTCTCCACAGCTTTGGGGGGTGGCACCAGCTGCCGCTCTCAGGGCACCTTGAGGAACCCGGCGCCCATCGGAGCCACCCCGGGGGGGCCCTCGTCCAGGCCGCTCCCCCGCCGCCCCTCGGTGGGCGCATAAGACATAGTCTCAGTGATGGAGCTGTGCCTTGGCAGGCCCGCGACGGGGCTGGCTGCCAAATGCTCTCCCAGCAGAAGGAGCCGTTTTGCAGGAAAGAGGAGAAAAGATTGCAAATATGAGCTGACGTCAGCTCTGTCTTTGGAGACTCAAAGTTGGGAGCAGGATGAGGTCATCCATCCTTCTGAATTCTTTCCCTTCCGTGGGACAGGAGGAGCCCCAACCCAGGGCCTGGGTCCCAGGTTTCCTGAGCAGGGAGTGCCGGCAGGCCCTGGGGTCTCGGGTGGGGAGGGGCGTCGGCTGCCCCTGGACACGGAGCGGCCGCTCTGGACCTCCCGTGGCCGTGTGCTGCCTAAAAACAGAAGCCTTCGAAACAGGCTGCCTCCTGGCAGGGCTGAGCGGATGGACCGGCTCGGAGGGCCCGCAGAGACCCCCACAGCCCGGCCACCCAGCCGGGCTCCCTTGCCGCTGGTGTCCCATCCGCCACACCGGGGACACGGGGACAAGCCGCGCAATCTTCCCGGTTTCCCCGTGAGGAAGCTGAGCCCCTGGGAGAAGAAGGCTCCCACACTCAGAATCAGCAGCAAAGACATCAAACCACAGACGGGTCACCCCAGGGGAGAGCAAGGGAAGCGCACTGTCTGCACGGGGGGGGCACGGGGTCAGCGCTCCAGGTGCTCAGAGACAGAAGCAGGCAAGCCGGCAAGCCAGGGTCGGTGCAGCGGCATGGAGGGGGCCAGCATGAGAGGCAGACCCGAGTGCCAATCCCCAGTCCTCCTCTTCCTCCGTGTGTGACCTCGGGGACAACACTCACCCTCTCTGAGCTTGCTGGGCCTCACCCATGACATGGAGGTAATAGTAACTCCTTCAGAGCCGCTTGAAGCCTCCAATGACCATGGCGACACTAACACTCAGCTGAGAGGCTCTGGGGGCTCTTTACGCACTGCCCACAGGAGGCCTCCCATCCCGGCAGCGGGAAACCGAACAGAGAGGCCAACTGGCCCCAGACAGAGGCCGCCCCAGGGCCCGCACCCTTCCGCTGACCCAGTGACCGGTCTGACCCAAGTCCGGCCTCGGGGCCAAACCTCAATAGCAGAGGACGCTCGTGACTGATGGAAAATGTCCGGGGGACATTTGGTTTGTGATCCGCGCACACGCAGCACCTGGGGTGTCGCCCCGACGTGGCAGGTTCAGGGCGATGAGTCCTCGGTGGGCACCGAGGAGGAGTTCGTAGAATACGCAGGTGAGCCCTGACCCACAGACTGTGCACTCGGGGAGCACAGAGCTTCAGTGTGGACACGCTCTTGGGACCAAGCGGTTCCAGTGCTAACACGTGGGCTCGCTTACCAAAACCCCCACAAAGCCAGGCACAGGCACTGTAGCAAGAAGGGACTTGGCTGATCCGTGAGCGCCTTACCCTTACTGCCGGGATGGGGGGGGGGGGTGGTGCGGCCCAGAGAGGCCGTGGGGTGGCCCAGGGTCACACAGCAATCAGCGGCCAAGCCCGTCCCTCAAGCTCCTTCCTCCATCCCACTGCCCTGGGGGCCAGGACCCCGCTGGATCTTCCCCCTTGGAACTGAAGGCTGGCGGGCAATCTCTTCCTTGCCCTGTGTCTCCAGGCTCTACGGGAATGAGAGTCCAACAGGCATGGCATGTTTCCAACCTGGGCATCGGACGCGCCTGAGTGCAGTCCCGACCGAGCGGAGCCAGGTGGATGGGCCGAGAGGGGGCCTCGGGGGGCGGGTCGCCGCTGGGCCGCAGGTGTGCCCCCGCAGGTGTCTGTACGGGTGCCCGACCCCTGCTCAGATAGACACTCAGGCGGCCAGAGGCTCAGGGGGGACCAGCCCCAGGCTGGAAGCCACACCCCCATTGCCTTCCGTCCCAGAAGTTTCAATGGTGAGGTTTTCTACTTTACCAAAGGATGATCCACAGGACTGGCTTGGATCATAAGGGCCCTCAAATCTGTTAGGGCCGTCACTCGATTTATTTAAAACCGCCTCGCAGGTGACTTTGCAGGAAGCTGAAAGTCGGCCAAGTGAGGTAGGTAATGAGAGCCGTGCATTCTGCCCTCCCGTGTCTGCTTCCAAAAACCATGCTCACACTCTGCGTTGTCCCCCAGGCTCCGAAAGCCGGGGGAGGTGGGGGGGGAGGTGCTGTGTGTCACTTGTTAATGCAGGGGCCACATCCGAGCGTCTGGTACGTTCTTAAGAAGTCGCCAGTCGCCAAACATACAAATTCTGCGTCTGCTCCGCACAGAGCTGCAAAGCGGTAGGTGCCTTCGCTGGAGGTCGTGAAGCCGGGTCTGCGGTCTCAGGGAGCGCACGGCCCAGCAGGAAGGACAAACACGCGGGGCCCCACCCTGAGGAGGGTGCCGCGCTTCGCACGTGCGGCCCCTGGCCCTGGGTGACGCTCTTCAGGACGCCAGGAGTGGGGAGCAGACCTCCCAGGGCATCCGGTCCGGCGCCGACGTGGACGTGGATGGAGTGTCACGAAACGGCATGGGGACAGTGCCACACGGCTGCAACCGGGGAAAATAGCCAAGGCAGAAAGTGGCCAAGTCCGCGTCCTCAGTGGAGGGGACAGATGTTTCCTTCCAAAGTCCCGAGGCTCTGAGCCCGGCAAGGGCAGCAGGCAGAACCCCCGGCTGGAACGTCACAGAGTTTCTAGGCAAGTCTTCCTGGAACAGAGCTGACGGCAGCTCTGTGTGCCCAGGCTGAAGTCCACCCGTCCCCCTCCTAATCTGTCAGCCGGCTTGGGACGTCAACGGCTTTAAAGGCCCACCTCCCGCCAAGGACAGGCAGCGCCGGCCTCATATCCACACCCACCACTTCCCCAGACCTGCCGTGAGAGGATGCTGGAGAAAGCACTGGGTCCTTCGGACGGGTCCCCAGGCCTGGCCGATGCCCCCGCACATGGGGCAGAGCAGAGCGGGAGGGGAAGGCCCCAGGGGCACCCAGTCCGCCAGGCTGACACCCACTGGACAAGACCTGGGGCGGCTCTCGTGGGGACCCGGGGAGGGAGACGGAGGGAGAGGGGGGACGGTCGGGGAGAGGGCAAGGTGATTCCCAGGCTTAGTGGCTGCTAGGGTCACGTAAGTGACAGAGCCGTCCTCTGAGAAGAGCCTGGGCTTCCTGCCCAGCTGGGCTGCGGTTTAAACCCTGGGCACCCCCTGCAGGAGGCCGGGCAGTTAGGGTTCCCCGGGCCCAGCATCATTAGTTATAAAGTGAACAGAGCAATAACGGCCAGCTAGGGTATGAAGATAATGCACACGGAAAGTCGTGACAACAATCATTCCCTCAAAGGGGAGGCCGTTCGCTCGCAGGGGCAAGTATCTGTGTCCAAGGAGCCTTCAGAACAAACCAGAACAGACCGTCCCCCGAGATACCGTCCCACACAGGCGCGTGCACGGGGGGTGCTGGGGTCTCCAGCCACTCCGAGCCTTTGATGTAAGCGCTTTACAGGGTCGCGCATCGCGCGTCTCCGAGAGCAGGCCTCGCCCGGCTTGTTGGGTCTCAGAAGTGGAGTCACGCTGGAGGACACGGTTAGGTGACTTCCTTCAGAGGTCTTCAGACTCACAGAAGGGAGAAAGGGGAGGCAGGCCCCGCGCTGCGTCCTTCCGGGCCGCGTGCGCCCCCAGCGCGGAGGCGGGCCCACGGTGCGGGCGCGGGATGCCCCGGACCCTGCGGTTAATCATTGACAGGAGCGTGCGGCCCGGGGACCGTGCCCGGGCCTGTCTCCGTGTGTTCAAGGAAGTGGCCAGGAGGAAGCTGTGGGCCCAGGGAGGGACAGTAGCGGGAACTCAAAAATAGTTTTCATTCCTCCGCACACACAACAGCCGCTGGGTGAGTGGCCTACAGCACATTCCTCGCGCTGGCCGGGCCGCCAGGACCCAGGGGCGAGGGAACCAAGGGAGGGGGCCGTGTGCCTCCCAGCGGCCCTCCCTCCGGCCCTGCCACTTCCGAGTCCCCCCCTCTCCCTGAAGCGTGGCCAGTGCCACTGGGGGGCGGCCGTGGCAGCCGGCTCCCCGGCCTTCCTGGCGGGCCAGGTGCAGGGAGCGGGCAGGTGACGGAGGGGCACCAGCACGGGGCAGACCAGCGCACAGGCCCTCCCTCGCCCAGCCCTTCTGGGGCCTCGTCCTGGCTCTGGATCTTTCCTCTCACATTCCCCACGGCGCTGACCCCCAGCCGGGTTTCCTCTCCTGGGCAAATTAGAGGGGCTGGGTCACAGCCACTCAGCACTGCCCCACAGGTGCCACACGCCCTCAGCCTACGACCATGCCAGACGTACCGCGACAACCCGTTTATGTCCCTCGAGTCAAGGCCTTCATTCAACACCCGTGGACTGAGCACCAACCCAGGACGGGGCTCCAGACGAAGGCCTGACAGAGGAAGCAGGCCTGGGCCCCGCCCCGCCTTGGGGCACAAGGCTCGGCGTAGACGTACAGCCACCTGTGTGGGACACAGAGCCCCTCACGCGTGGTCCCTGCGCCCTGCGGACCCTGGGCTGCCGTTCACCCGCGGTCCCTGCAGCACGGAGGTGCGTGCCCGGGGAACAGGGGGGACCCGAACAAGCCCAGTGACTCTGCCCTCTGGACACGCATCATTATTTCCCCTCCAAGGAAATCTCTCATGTGCCACCACCGTCCCTCGAGTGGGATTCCAAACATCGGCTCCACGGACAGCGGACGTGTGGCCAACCCTCTGTCCCACCGCCAGCGAGCCTGGGCACCGCGTGACCCACCCACACGGGAGGGGCCGGTGCGGCCACCGCACCCGTGCTCTCGCTCCCTCTCTTCCAGCACCTTCTCCCTGCGGCCTCCACTCAGCTCGAGTTGGTCAACCTTCCCGCTGCTCTGACATCCGGCCCTCCGACATCCTGACTCCCCTCGCGGCTGGCGCAGCTCCGGCCCTGTTCCCGAAGCAGAGGGAGAGCCCTGCGCCCCACACCCACCCCTGCGTCTCCCGCGTCCTGCACCGCGGCACAGACACAGAGCCGCCGCTCGGTAAACACTCGTGATGGGGCAGGAAAGGGCTGAGGTGTGACCGGTTTCCTGACGCGCCACATCACCTGGGAGAGAAAGGACATTGTTCGGAGAGGTTTGTAGACACAAAGATAAGGGAGAAGGGAAAGGCCCTGCAGCCATATTTCCCCATCTTATTGCAGATGATTTCACATCAAAATGGTGGTAAGGAAGGGGCATCGCGCCCCAGACAGAGCGTAACCTTGATGGGACCGCTGGAATCCAAGCACATCGCCGAAACTCACCCCTTCGCTCTCAAGGTGGAGTTCTTCAGGGAACACAATTAAAGGGTTTTCTCAAGATTGAAGGGAAGGGTCAGTCCCCACCCGCGAGTGGCAGGTGCGGGGGCAGCGTCTCTCCAGGGGCCGAGGGCGGCTAGTGAGCCAAGGGGTCGTGGACACACAAGCGCTTGGCTCTAGAGACAGAAGCGAAAACCAGACCAGTCCAAGTCCCTATCACACCCCTTAGTGACACGGCCAGGGGGAGGGGGCCCATCACACACCTTGCGGTCCGCCGGGAACCAGCCCCAAATGGACCAAGCAGCAAAAATCCAAAGTAATTTCAGGCAGAAGCCAGCCTGCCAGACCTGACAGAAGAGAGTGCAAATGGGAGGTAATTCTGTGCCGGTACCTGGTCAAGAGGGCAGAACATTTCAGCATGAGAAGAGCCCAGAAGGAGGCCAAGAATGATCTTTGGCCGGCAGGTGGCCATGTGACCTACATCCCGTTCCGGAGGCCCCGGGCTCCTGCCACCAAAGAGGAACGGGCACCCACATGGGCGAAGATGGACCACAAAACGTGGGCCTTGCCTCTAGCGTCTGTGACCAGGGCCCGGACCTCCCCACGGGGTCTGCCCCTGCCCTGGGCTCCCCCTCCCACTGTGCATTAACATGGCTTTGCTCCGAACTCGAAACACAGTTTCCAGATGTCCTCAGAAGTGACCTGTGTGTGTCTCCTTTAGGGGTGAATTTCATTTTTGGAAAAACCAGAAGCCAAGTGTGTGACAGGGGCCGGAAGAAGGGCCGGGCTTCCCGGGACAGCAGCTTGGAAGGAGAGGCACCCGTCGGTACGTAAGCAGCCGAACGTGCCGAATGAAGAAAAATCTGTGTTCTTTCCCTGCTGAGGGTGTGTGTGGGCGTGTGCACGCGCGTGTGCGCGCACCTGTGCGTGTGCGTGCGTGTGCGTCACAGTTTGAGGCCTGGTCGGCTTAATCGACTCCCAAGTGAAGGCACTTGGGAATCTCACTGTTTCCACGTCCCTCGTAGTCCATCGCTTTGAGGAGCGAATACACTTCCAAATGAGTAAATCTCAGCTCTGCTTAAATTAGATCTTACCTGAGTCGGGCCGAAACGCACGTGCGTCTAAAACGCACTTGGAGCATCTGTGGCCTCTAAGTGGGACACTGGTCACAAGTTCCAGTAAACATCCAGGTTCATAAGACCCAACGGGAAGCGGGCACAAGCCTCTGCGAGGTCAGAGGGTGGGTGGCGGTCCGGCTCCTGAAGACTTCGCGATTCCTTCCGACATCACACGGCCTGCCAGGGACGCCCCACGTGCCGAGGGCAGATTTACCCTGTGGGTCCCGCCATACTTGGGGGTTAGAAGCCAGTGCGTGTCTCCAGATGGACTTTATCTGAGTTCAGGGAGCAGCCCCCATGTGAACAGGCACGTTGGCCAAGTGGAAATCCCAGCCCTTTGTATATTTAGTCAATGAGTGGAGATACGATTTCCTCTTTAACAGCACAACGGATGCCATCATCAAAACAGTCCTGCGGCGGTGACAGCGGGTGCCCGAAGGGCAGGCCAGACACGGTGCTGGGCACCTGTCGGGCTGAAAGTCGGCCGGTGGGTCTGGCTCTGCCGAAGCCGACAGAGCAGCAGAGTTAATGACTCGGTTTCACGTATTTGCATAGCTTCGTCCAGATTACTGCCATTTAGATACACTCAGCCCAGAAATGCTGACTCCGGAGAAGTCTGAGCCACACTTGGGGTTTCCCGTATCTTCACTGTAATTTTATAATAAACCATCCATACTGTGTCTTAGAGTTTGACTCCCAGCACGGCAGTGAGACGTAGCCCTGCATCTGACCCGACATCCCGGACCTCAGAACATATAGGGGAGCCTCTCTGCCTCTCGGGGACATGGAGATTCAAGGCCAAGGCCCCCACCTCTCAGCCAGTTTCGCAGCCTCCCGCCAAAGAGCTGGGGCCCAAGCCTTCTGGTTTTTAAGACTATGTCGAAATGTTATGTACGTGGCACGATCACACGAATGAAAATGGTTTACTCGTTGAAACTCGACTTCGCAAATTCACAGATCTATAACGGTTTCCACAGGCACCCATGGCCACAAAACCCAAATCACCGAACCAAACAATTATCCCCGAAAACGTCCTCGCTCGATACCGAATCATCGCTATCGTATGCGCTCACTTACTTTCGCCATCTGACCTCACTCGGCAGGGGTGCTAGAGGCTTAAGAGAATTTCACGGGACGTAAGTTTAACATCCAGGGATAGATCCATATTATGTTATATGTAATATATATTACGTCCATTAAGCAATGGTTTTCTCATTCAGGTCATTGAACTTCAAACCTTTATTACAGCTAACAGTTCAGAAAACAGCCACAGTCTAGTTCTAGCCCCAGCATCTGCCAGCTCGGTTCCTAGAACAGCCGTTTGGGCAGAAGCATGACTGTGAGATGAACCCCAGTCTCCCCTCTCAGCCTCCAACTCCCGGACGCCCTGATGCCTTCCTTGTAACCAAGTTCACCCCACTGTGGACGACAAAGGACGGGCGGGGGTTCAGGGAGGTCTTGTGTGAGAACGTCCGTCAGAAACAAGCCAGTGGTCACCGTATCACCAGAACGGGCACCGAGCGGCCTCGGTTTTCCAACCAAGTCTCCTATATGATGATTGTCTCACTGACACCCGTCCCCGCACACGATCAATGCGCGGACGGCCCCGGGGGTAGTGAAAACACATCCGTCTCACCCCAGCGGCAACCTATCATGACGCCATGGGGCCCCCCACGCTGCTTGCCGACCCCCGTCCCTGTCTCAGGCAGGACTAACCTAACGCACGGCCCCTTTAAACACCGCCTGTGTTTTCTGCAGCCTGGGGGTACCTGCCTGGGGCCTGGGGGTACCTGTCTCTGAATCAGTTTCCCGAGCCACCTGCCGGCGTCTGTCTCCAGCTCGTCCCCGCCCAGCTCTGGCTAAGAAGCCTGGTCACCATGCGGTGTCCCCGAGAGCCCTGGAAGGGGCTGGGACGTCAGTGCCCACACGCCAGGGTGGGGGGGTACACCGCCTTGCAGGGAACTCAGGACTGATCTTCACCTCCGTGTCAAACCGCTTCTTGATTCACCGCGTTGGATGGAAATGTTTCTTAAAAGCATTACGATTCCCTGCTCCCTTGAAGACGGCCTGGAACAAAATGCACCTTCTCCGGGAGGCCGAATCCCACTTCGCTGAGCTAACGGCACGGCTGGAGCGATTCCGGCTGCGGCCTCCCCTCAGGGGTCCCCCGAGCCGTGCACCCCCAGCCCTGCGCCTGGCCCAAGCGCCTCGCTTCTCCGCGTCCTCCCGTGCCGCCCTGGCGTCTGGCCCCTCGGGACGCCAGCCCTCAGGAATCGCTCCCCTGCCTTTCGATGTCTTATTTCTAAACGTGCTGCATGCTTCCAGCCGGAGAGCCAAGCGAGCGGGACATTCGAGAGCGAGCAGACTGCAGGGGAGGGGGTCTCGGAGCCCGTGTCCCTGTAGCGTTGAGCACGGACCGATGGCTTCTGTGTTGGGGGGCAGAGTCCTTTTTCCCTCCTCTCGCGGTTGCCGGACGTGCTGTGAATGAACGGAGCCGCCATGCCGGCTGGTTCTGCACAGGCAAACGCTTGATGTGTTTGGGAAAGGCCAAGACTGTGAGAAATTGCATCCGATTATTTTAATCTCCATGGGTGGAGAGGAGCTGCGGACCAGGGAGTAGAAATCCCTGCTCAGCCAAAATAAACAGCAAACCGCGACACTCCTGTCCCGACAGACTCGCCTCCCCGAGTCTCCGGTCGTGGGTTACCAGGGCTCCGGGCAGGGATCTGGAACCTTCTAACTCACAGGGGGAGGGTGACCAGCGTCGCACAGCCGGCCCCGTCTCCCCGCCCGTGTGTCCGTGAGGTTCCAGGCTGAGTGCGGGGGCCCATGGCGTCTGGGGAGGCTCAGGGGTTACGAAGCCAGCGGCCCCGCCAGCACCTCAGAACAGCCCCTCCGAACCAGCCGTGCGTGCGGACTCCAAGGGCCTGACGGCTCGCTCCTGCCGGCCGAGGAGGCAGCCTGGGCGGCAGAAGGAAGGTGTCAGCGCACGCCAGACAGCGAGCGGCCGGCAGCCTCTGCTCTGTCGCAGCCGGCTTCCTCCTGACCGCCCCCAGGCTCGGTTTGCTGCTCTGGGAAATGGGCTGCCAGTGGCCTCCCTCACTCAGTTCGCAGGAAGCCCCACCTGGGCGAAGGAGGTGCCCTGAGAAGCCACAGGCCCCCACACGAGCCGGTGGGGGGCACCTCCCTTCTCAAGCAGGGGGAGCCCTCACGTTGGGCCAGCATGACACTTAGCACCTGGGCCGTCCCTCTGGCAGTGACTCAGGGCGGAGCGAGCGGCCACACTGGCTCAGCGCAGAGCCTCCGAGGCCCTGACATCCTGGCCAGGCCGGGTCCCCTTTCCTCCCTCCCCGCCCAGTGCCTGGATCCCCAGAGGCACTTAAGAGACGAGACTCTCGGGCCAGCACACTTCAGACCGCTTCCTCGCCTCGACCCCAGCTCCGCCTCGCACCCAACTCCCCGTGCCACCTGCGTGCTCGGCCAGCACACCCAAGATCTGGGATTGGTGGAGCCCCAGGCGTGCCACTCAGCAGCCCCGGGGTCACCCCGTCCCTCGCGCCCCGGCTGTCTCAGCCCCTCCGCGGGGACTCGATTCCAGATTTACATCCACTGACCTTTTTCCTGACTTTATCCGGTGCACACCCGGTCTCACCCTGAGGACCCTCCCGGCTTCCCCTCGATAGACACCCGTTCATAGCAGCACGTGGGGGGTGGAGCGAGACCCGGGTGACAGAACCATGGACAGCTACGACGGGAGCGTGATGTCATTGGACAAGGCAAACTCTGGGCTCCCACCCCCAGACACAGCCGCCCTGGCTCACCGCTGGCCATCGCCACCCGTCCCAGGGGAACGAGAGGCCAGAGGCCAGCGGGAAGGTGAAAGCCAGGCGGGGGCAGGGCTAGACTAAGACGGTAACTTGGACCGGCACCTCTCCATCGATGGCGTTTCTATCTGTCATGCTGTGAATCAGGCCTTCCAAGTGATGAACATCCCAGGAGAGAGTGCCAGGTGCTGCTGCTGACCACGCTGAAAGCTCCATGACAGCATCCACCTGCTTGGTGCCCCACCCGGGTCACCGCTGGGGGCGGGGGGGGGGGGGGGGGAGGGGCATGGCCCGGCTTGCTCTCCCAGGCAGGATGGCACCTGGCGGCCGGAGGTGAGCGTTTGCAGTGCGTGCTCGACGTCCTTAGGAGATTCTGGAGTGCGAGACGAGGCCCCACGCTCAAGGCCTCCAGAAGACACCGTTCCCGGTGAGTCGAGATTACTGCAGAATTGAACAGACGAGGCACAGTGCTGTCTCCTGTCCAAACGGCCGTCCCCGTCCAGCAGCTGTAAGGCCCCTCCCTGCCTCACACTCTCTGGTAGGACTATCGACCAAAGGGGTCCCCCCGGATAGGCATCCTAGGCAGGCTGGCAATCCGAACAGCCTTCCCCTTGCATACAGTCATTGGCCCGGGGGGTGGGCGGGGGGCCAGGAAAGCCAGCCCTTCAAGGAGATCGCTGGGAATGCGGGGGACCCTCCAGGCCAGCTCTGCCTGGCACCCTCCCTGCCACCAAATGGAGAGCCACCTGGCAAGGGAGTCAACCAAGTTCCAACTGCAACAACACGGTGGATGGAGCTGGGCTGGGCCCACACACACCTGCCACAAACATTCCAGACCCTGAGTAATTGTTTAAAGGTCCAAAACATATCTGGAAAGGAAATAAAAATAAATCCTCAGGTCACTAGAAAGAAGAAACTTCAAGCCAGAGCCTGACTCTTGTAAAGTGATGTTGCAAGAGCCCCAGGGGCCACCGGGCCAGTCGTGGGCCCTCGGTTGCTGGGTTCTAACGATGGCTGGGAGGGACTAGAGGGCTGGCCAACGCCGGGATGGAGAGGCAGCCTTGACCCTGACCTGTGGAAGGGCTTCTCTCATAGTGGAGAAGCTGGAAGGAGATGAGAAACTGATCCACCGACTCAGTGCTCTGGGTCAGGAAACACCCACCGCCCCCAGGAGAAACTGGGGGCACAGGCCTACCACACAGGCATGTGGTCCCCCGGCTGAGAAATTCACACCAACCCCCAGGGTGCAGAAGGTTTCCTCTCCTGGGGTCTCCGCCCTTGTTTTTGGTTCTAAGATGGGACTCACTGCCTTTCATTATTTCTTGGACCACATCTCTTCCCCAGACCAAGTGTTCCGAGGCCAGGGGCTGGGTCTTCTGTTTGCACCAAAAGGCATACCAAGCATGGTCTTAGCACACCGTAGAAGCCAACCACACCCGTACGGAACGAGTGGCCATAAGCAAACCAGTGACCAAGCTTTTCCTGATGTGTTCGGCATCCAGAAACCCCCGGGACGTGAGGTCCTGAATTCCAGGGCTGGCTCACAGAGTCCGTAACAGACCGACACGAAGAGAGAGCTGGGTGTGTCCTGGTTCCGGCTTGGCCGCCTCTCCAGCCTTCGGACAAGAGCAGGGCACTGGAATTACATCAGCCTCAGTTTCCTCATCTGTACCATCAGGGACTGGATTGATTTCTCACCTTCCTTCTAAAGTTCCAAACTTCGATGATGCTCTCCAGAGATGACATCACACGAGACTTTTTTTTTTTTTGATGAGTCAGAAACTCAGAGGCTTCCCGGGATGCCTGTGGACCATGCACGGCTCAGAGATGGGGATAATTTTCTAGACCACATTCTGTGCCTTCTTTTAAGGCAGCTCTCTGAACACTCTGTGTTTGTTTTGATTTTTCATCTTTGCTCTCTGAATGATGATTTATCTGCCTTTCAGAATAGAAGTCTAAAAGGCCTAATTGTGTGTGTGGCTTCTGGGGTTGTTTCGATTTATAAATATTTTAATAGGATTTTTATTCCTTCACAATAAATATCTCAGAAATCTTTGTACCAGGAGCAAACTCTGTGTGTGTGTGTGGTTTTTTTTTTTCTTACAAAGCCTGACTTAAGGGAAACAGGAGAAAACTGAGTCACAAGAGTCCCCCAAGAGATCGTGGCCGTCACATCTGCCCTCAACCCGCCTTCTAACACTCCGATGGCATCACGTGTCCACTGTTCCTGCAGAGCTCTGCCCCTGCCCAAAACCTAAGGGGACGGCAAGGACCAGATATGCCTCCTATTAACTGGACTTCTTAAGGGACGTGTTATTGAATAAATAAGATACACCAGATGAGCCTCCAACTGCAGAAATAATGAGGCCAAGGCAGACAACAGAAAATCCCATAGTTGATGACCTAACAGCCCAAACCTTCCAGGAGAATATGCCAAGACCGGGAAAGGGAGAGGAGTCCAGTTCTAGGGGGACGAGGGGGCCAAAGGTGAAAGTGGTTAGCACAGAGGGACGGCGGTCCTTGACTTGCCCTTGACCCCACACCCGTTTGCACTGGTTTCCCTCCGTCCTGCACAACTTGGCCGCACGGATGTGGGCGCAGGTTGGAGAGCGCTTTGCGTAGGATTCTGGGTTTACCTCTGACCTCACCTCCAACCAGCCTCTGTCACTCCATCCTTCTTCTTGGGCTCAGCGTAAGGCCTTCTAAGACCTTCCCCAGAGAAACCGCGTCGACAATCCCAGGGGTGTCTACACGGCACCCAACAGCTCTCTGAAAACTAGGAAAGACGATCCGCTCCACCGACTCAGACATTCGACGTGCTGGGGACCGGACCCAGGTGCCAACGCGCATCTGTCTTCCGTGTGGTGGGGACGGGGGTGGGGAATGAAATGTGGAGGCGCACGCTGCACATTAACCTAATGGGTATGCACGAGAATAAATACTGTCTGGCCTTGAACACCATGATAGTAAAATGCATTATTGCTGTTCAGATGATGTTATGATGCTAGAAGCCAAAAGATGACAGCAGAATTGAACTATTGCCCAAAAGCAATTACTGATGAGAATTGATTATTTCTGCAAAGAAAGGTGACCGATGGATTCGTTGTCACATCGCAGCAGATTTGGGCAAAACCTGCTGTGCTTGTCAAAGGGACAGAGCTACCCACAGAGACCGTTAAGATCCGAGGGTGCCTCCGGATGCTGGTCCATCAGCTCGACCAGGATGCCAGGGCAGCCGCCGGGGCTCCAGGCTCGTCCCTGAAAGACGCCACACCAGTCCTCTCCCTCCATCAGGCGACGTTCCGCTGTCCTCACGCTCCGAGGTGGGGGTCGGTGATGCTTCGTTCTAACGGGATCGTAAGCCTACAGTCCTGGTTCGAACGCACAGTACGCACCTAAGTAGTTGCAAGTTGTTACCCGGGCCTTATTTGATTCGCCCAAGGGCAGGTTCCGCTGCCTCCTCTCCCCCACGCTTGCCTGCAGTATCCGTAGGCTTTATACCCACTTCTTCGCTAACGGCTGAGTCAGAATGCCACGTGATCGCACGGGCGTGCCATTTTCAGATTGCTTCCGAGTCCATCGACGGGCGCGTCTCGGAGAGGGACGGCCCTACCAGCCTTTCTGTGGTGGCATTTTGAGAACTGAAGGTGAGCATCTGGAACAAAAGGATCTCCCCACCACTCCACCGCCCCCACCCCATCCCTCCGCCACCCAAACAAAGCCCGACAAAACTGGGGCATAAATACATCAGGCTAAGAAAGAACACACGTACACAACATCCAATACCCTCCGCTGAAGGAAAGAAACAAGAGAGGCTGAGACAATCAAGCACATACTTGGCCTGCTCTCATGGCCCAGTGAATTCAGCGGTTACCATGGCGGGATGGGGCCAGAGGGAGGACTCCAGAGGGCAGGCTTTGTCTGGGCGCTGCTGAAACAGAGAGCCGGGATTCAGTCTGTTG
This sequence comes from Prionailurus bengalensis, assembly GCF_016509475.1. Classification (NCBI taxonomy): domain Eukaryota; kingdom Metazoa; phylum Chordata; class Mammalia; order Carnivora; family Felidae; genus Prionailurus; species Prionailurus bengalensis. The sequence goes on along the minus strand of NC_057348.1, from coordinate 166,365,968 downwards.
GTTTGTGTACTTTGGGGTAAGCTATCCCCGCACTGAAAAGGCCTGGATGAGAGGTGTTGAGTTTGACTTGGTCTCATACCTTTGGGTTTCTCTTGGCATCCTGCCCCCCACCCCCAGGCCGCCCAACCCCCTCCAGGCCTCCTCGGCACCCCCACCCCCGGGGCCGTGGAAACGCACGGCACGGAGCACTCTCAGGGGGAGACGCCAGTTGGGGGTCTTCCTTCTCCGTGGATAAACTGCCGGCAGGAACATCCCACATCCCACGGGGATGAGTCAGAGCAGAGACCAAAGGAATGCCCTTCACGCGGAAAAGGACACTAGTTCGAGTGCAGTACAAGACCTGGCCCCCGAGACACTCTGGCAGCTGAAGCTTTAAGGTTAAGAGAGTTCGGTCCACGGCGATCGGGCGCAAACACACGCAAGTCCTCAGTCACAAGGGGAGAGAGGGCGAGAACAATGGACTGAGTGTCAGAGACTTAGCCCCGTAATTCTGAGCACAGTCATCTAATCTCTCTTTAGACCTCAATTTCCTCATCTGTCAAATGGAGATAATAATATGCGGCCTGCCCGCACCTCAAAGTATGACTGCACGGATTAGACACCCTTTGAACACACATCATTATTAGTGACGCATCTCTCTGGAGCCACCGCGGATTGCTGCACAAATCCGTCCGCGTTTGGAGCCGGAGTGCAGCTACGGGGAGTTTCCACGCGAAAGAGAACAACGCAGGAAGTTGTCTCTGAGAGCCAGGCACTCGCGTGCACTGGGATCCGTCCCGAGCAGACCCCATCAGGGTCCCCGCGTGATGGGGTTCACTTGCTTCTCCCCCGTTTGCCATTTGGACGAGGCCGGGGGGAATTATGATTTAAAGCCACTCAGTTGGATTGAATGTCCTTCTCGTCAGATGAAAGGAGTGGCCCGCTTCAGCCCCCCTCTGCTTAAAAACAGTTGAATTCTTTTACACCCAACCGCCTTTGGCCTCTCTAGACGTAATCGAATAAGCACAAACGCAAAGTCCCAGAGAGAAGGGTGCAGCGACACCGTCGGTGGCTCGAAACACAAAACCGCTTTCGTCCAGGCGTGAGCACCTCGTCACCCCGTCCCTGCCCTGCCCACCTTGGTATCGCGCTTGGGCCCCAGACTGCGAGAGCACATCCCGCATTTGAAGGACAGAGAGGCGCTTTGTCACACGGCCCCCCCCCCGGGAAATCAGTCCGCAGCTGAGCGGTGACCCGACCCAGGACAGAAGCACACGCACGTTCGACCGCCCAAGGGCGGAGAGCCCTCAGAGACTCACAGACGAGCCGTCCCGTCTGACATGACGGGCGCTGCCCGCCCCGAAGACCCCAGGCTGGACTCGGCTTTGGGGAAACCAGGTTGTGTCCCTGGATGTGCATGTCACAAAGGCTGTTGGAGCCAACAGTCTGTCTGAAACATAACACTGACATCAGCCAGAGCCGCGATCTAGCAACGAGAAAATAAACGAGAGGCAGGTCACCCCAGGCGATGGTCAGCGCACCTGCCCACCTGTGTTCTTCATGTGGAGACAGGCACACGTGAGAAGCTGGGGACGCTCGCTCCCATGGGGGCTGGTCGATGTCCCTGGAGACTCCGCACCGTCACGTGATGCAAAGAGCCCTGAATCGCCACAAAGGGGACCCGTACACGCGGCAGTTTGGGAAGCCCTGTCTGTGCCTGAGAACCTCTGTCACTCCTGAGGCAGCGGTGGCCCCTCCAGGCTCCTGCCACAAAGGTCCCCTGTGTCCTAAAAGAGACACATCTCACTCAAAGACCAAAGACTGTCGTGCTAAAAGGTTTCTTTCAAGGTACACCGTGCTTCTTTCCACGGTAAACAGAAATCGGTGCTTCGAGGGTTCATAGAAGCTATATCCTTGAGCACACCTGGCCTGAAACCCACGTCAGTGGCTGATACCACTTAGTTTAGAAACACAGCCTTGCTGACTGTCTCTCCCAGAACTCAGGAGTGCAGAACGCATCCATGCTGAGCACTCACCGCTAAGCGGCCTGGGGTGTCGTCACCCGCTTGCCCCCGTGTGCCGGACATTATGCAGGCCTCCCGCTGGTGCTTTTCTGCCACCCGTGCTGCAAGTGCCTCTCAGAGGAAAGGACTCACGGGAGGCCCGCAGCAAAGCAGCACCTCCCAGGACTGGGCGCCTCTTTCCCAAGCCCAAGAACTTGATATCCGTTACCCGCCGTGGCCCTGCGAGGGGGTGACGCGGCCTCAGGTTTGAGCCTCAGCTCTCTGCGTAAAGCAGGACACACGCCTGCCTCCCCCAGAGTGGGGGTCGGTCCCGCCATCCGGGGGGCAATACGGGAGCTGTCCCCGGAGCCGCGGTTCAGAGCAGGACGAGGGAGGCCGCCCCGGCCCCCGCACCCATCTGCCCCGCGTGGGGACACCGTCTTCCCGCCCCTCCCAGAGGTCCCGCCCTGAGCGGTGCTTCCTGCTTCACGCCGAGCACAACAGAGAAACTTCAGGAACGCGACCACCAGTGAAGATGTCCCGAGGGCGAGCTCTCGGGCCGGATCATCCCGGCCGGACTCCGGGCCGCGCTGCGGGTCAGACGCGTGACCTCGAACGGGAGCCTTCGCCTCTCTGTGCCTCTGCGTCCCCACCTGCACAAAGGCCGGGGCGTCTGCGCTGACGGGTTGGACTTCGTGCGGTCGCACTGCAAGGCTGGACTCCTCACCAAACGCAACTCTTGGGGGAGGCGCTCAGCAAACACACAGGGGACCCCGGGAAGCAAGGCTCCTGCACCACATGCTCCCCCTGGCCGTGAACGCAGGCTGTGAGAAGAGCCTCTCCGGAGGGAGTCCTGTTCCTCTGTCCGAGCCGGCATTCCAGTCTCCCCGCCGGGCCGGAGCCATCCTGCCCGGGGGTTCGCGCTCTGCAGGGACACGGCACCCCCCCCCCCCCCCCCGTGAGGCTTCTGTCTCCCTCCAGAAACTCCTGCCCCGGCCCCAGAGCAGGAAGTGAGGACAGGCGACCAGCAGCCCACTCAGCTTTTCCTAGTAAACATCCCCCAAATATTAGGGCCACGTGAAAAACACGAGGGAGACGCCGTTGACCTACTCAAGCCCGAGCGGCATTTGCCAAGGCCGCCAAGTCCAAAAGTGAGCCCACATCCTCAGTCCCCTCAGCGCAGCCCCCGCCAGCTCCTGACACCAGCCCCCGCCTCCTCGCCCCTTGCCGCCCAGTGTTTTGTGCACATGGGGGGAGGTGTCACTGTCCCCTCTCCAAGAAGGGTCGGGCTGGGGGGCAGGCCACTGGCTGAGGCTGCCCGGCCTGTCTCGGGGGCTGGCTGAACGGGCCCCGGGGGGCAGCAAGTGCCCGACGGAGCCCAAAGTCCCCGGGGAAGCCCAGTGCCTCCGAAGCGGGGGCCCGTCACCACGGTGGGGCAGGGACCCCGATGGACATGCCCAGGGGGCAAGGAACACACGAGGCAGGAGTAGCGAATTCGGTTCTCGATCCCCTCACTGTAGACAGACCGTTGGGTCAGCTCCCCTGACTCTTCTGAGGCTATGACCAAGGAGTCAGGGGGTCGAGGGCTGCGGGACTGGAGGCACCTTCGCTTCAGCCCCCTCAGCAGACGGGAGATGGAGGGCAGGAGCACGGCGGGACAGCACGGAGATGGCCTGCTGGGGACACGGGAGGAGCCTTCGGGACTGACATTCAGTGGAGCTGGAGAGAGATGGCCTGTGCTCATGGCCATGTCCGTCTTGCGTCCCTTTCTTTTCTCTTTTCCTTCCTTCCTCCCTCCCTCCTTCCTTCCTTCCCTTCCCCCCTTCCTTCCTTCCTTCCTTCCTTCCTTTCCTCCCTCCCTCCTTCCTTTCCTCCCTCCTTCCTTCCTTCCCTCCCTCCCTCCTTCCTTCCCTTCCTTTCTTCTTTCTGTTTTCTAGAAGGAGAAGGTGCGGGGACAGGAGTTGCCCCGAGGATGTAAGCAGCGAGCTGGCTGCCGGGAAGGCCGGGGCCCCCTCAGAGCGCAGGGGGGCCAGACACGGGGCTCTGCCAGCAGCTCGTGGAAGCAGGAAGAAAGGGCCTCCGGCCTCCCTGGACAGGGGCCACGAGGGGACGTGGACGGCACAGAGCCCTCTCTTCCAGGGTCCCCACACCGAGGCAGGGCCAGGCCGGGTCCGCCTCCAAACCCACCTCCGGGCTCTGTGCTGAGAGGCCAGCCAGCGCCAATTCCCGCCTCCCGGGTCTGTGCCCTCACTGTTCTGAGGACCCGCCGTCCCGGCCTCACACGTGCACCCTCCCGTGGTCTCTCACACGTGCACACGCACACATGCACGCTCGTGTAGTCTCACGCGTGTGCACACACTCACATGTACATGCTCACACACAATCACACACCCCCCCTCGCTTCCCCCTCCCCCATCCGCTCTCCAGAAAGGGTCAGAGACTCATACACCCTCCGGCCCCCCGCCTGCGAGGCTCTGTGGCCATTCACCAGGTCCCGCCGGGGCAGATGGGGTGCGGACACGGAAGGTCCCGGAGGACAGGGCCCACGCCGCCCCCCCCCCCAGGAGCCTCTAGGATCCCCATCAGGGAAGTCGGCAGAGCAGAGACTCTGAGAGGACTGCCCGGGGGTGCAGCCAGCCACCGCTGGTCGGCCCTGCCTTTTCCTGCTCACGTTCCCAGGTGACCCTGACGTGCAGCGAGGGCCTCCTGTCCTAACTTCTCCAGGCGCACTTGTGTCTCGCTAGGTCCGGAGGTCCGAGGAACGCCCCTCTCGTGGAAGGACCCCAAGACGGCTCTGGGCCCACGGACGGCGCGCCAGCGCTGGGATCGGAACCACCAGGCCCGGGCAGGTGAGGGACCGCTGGCTGCCTGGCCGTCCGTAGTCCCACGCCCACGGGTGGCCTGTGGGCCGGCAGTGGCCAGGACACCTCTCTGACCCCGGAAGGGCGCCCGACACCCAAGGCCTCGCGTAGACCCAGGGAGGAGCCCCCCTGCTCAAAGCGAAGGGTGAGCGACTCCAGACGGGAGCACCGTCTGGACAGAGGCCATCGCACCAACTCGGAGAGCAGCGCGCTTCAGGCCGAGTGTGCCCGCGGCAGCACGCCCGCTCCCGGCCCCTCCGCCCGATGCCCTCTGCCTGCTCTGCTCTGCTGAGGAACGCTGCCGGCAGGCGTCAGCCCACACGGGAGCCTGGCCCCGAGCCGGCCCTCGCGCGGGCGGGCAGCGCGGGCCTTCGGTGGCCGGGTGGCCTCCTCCCGGGCCGCGGCCGCTGGCCTGCGCACAGGAGAAGCTTGTGCTCGTCGGCGTCTGGACTCCAGTCCTGGGCCAGGAAGCTGGGGACGCAGACGCCCCACGTGCGGGGATCGGGTAAGGGCCGCGGGGTTAGGAGAACGGGGCTGACAGGTGCACCCCTCCAAAACTCAGAGGGAGGCCCTGGCGGGAGCACCAGAAACCCGATTTGCCAAAGCTGGAATAAAACCAGCAAGAAATTGAGACGGACGGTAAGACGGGACGGCAAGAGACTGGGCAGAAGCCCTACGGGGAGGAGAAGTCAAAGGGGAAGGGGTTCAGGAGGAGGAAACGGTAAGGTTACAGATCCAACCAGGTAGTGGGCGCCCGGGAGGGAGCCGTGCGTGGGCTTCCTGGGGAGGTCAGAGCTCCAGCTGAGGCCCAGTGGGTACCAGTCTGAGGAGGGGGAGATGGGGAGGGGGGCGGGGACACTGGCGAGGGGGAGGGGAGGGGGAGGGGCCAAGCTGGCCAGACCCCTTCCAGGGGCCTCTCCGCCTAGTCAGCGGGATCTTCCACACTGGCTGAGCCAGGGCCTGAAGGCAGAGTGAGGAGGCCATCTAGCGGCGGGGGCCGGTGGGGAGGCGGGGGGCCGGGCCGGGAGGCGCCTCCTGGGGGGTGGGGGCAGAAGACAGACAGCCACCTGTCCTCAGCGGGGATGCTGGTGAGGGCCGGAGGGATGAGAGATGGGAGGGGGAGGGGCGGGGGAGGGAAGGGAGGAGGGACAGAAAGAGGGGCGGAGGGGGCGGAGGGATGGTTGAGAGGGCACCCGAAGGAAGGGCAGAGCCCAGACCGGGCAGAAGCGGATCCTGAGATTACCTGGGACGCAGGGCCAGGCCGGGCAGAGCCTGGGGTTTGGAACCTCTGACCTGCGTGGGGAGGGGCCCGAGTCGTCTGGAGGGGGAAAGGCAAAGAGAGGGAGCCATCTGGTGTCTGGAGGTGGAAGACGGAGAGTGTCTGGTGTCTGGGAAGTGGGGAGGGGGCGGGACGAGCGGAAGGGAAAGTGGGGGGCTCGCTGGCGCCCTTGCTTCTACGGCAGTAAATACAAACTGCACGTGAGTTTGGTCCAGACCCTCGCCCCCCCCACCCCGCCCCCGCAACCCACAGCAGGGAGCAGATGCTGGGAAGCAGGCATCGGGGGCGTTTCACAGGCCGCCCTTATCTCATCCCTGAGGATGGCCAGTCCCGGGGGCGGGGCGGGCGGCCCCCCCCCCTCCCGCAGGCTCTGGGGTGTCCGGGCGGGCGGGCGGCAAATGGAGGGGGACCCTGGAGTGAGGAGGCCAGCAGGCCTGGGGACCTCCCGGTGGCCTGACGAGGGCAGGGCCCAGAGCGGGGCGACAGCTCCCTGCAGCTCCGGCTTTGGCCTCCAAGGTGCAAGGTGCGAGCTGTGCACCAGCGGGCGGCCAGGCTGGGACCCCCGTGCCTCCGGGAACCGTGTGTTGTGGGTGCCCGCCACCAGGCTGGCCCTGGCTCCACAGGGGGGTCCAGGCCTCCTGGGGCACTGGGGCCCTTTCTCCCTCGCCCAGTTTGCAAGGAGGAGGCGAGAGAGGGGAAAGAAGGGGAGAGGGAAGGAGCCTGCAAGGTGGGAAAGGGAGAACAGAGCTGTGGCGTCCCCGGGGCTCAAGGCCCGCACTACCCAGCAGTGTCACATCCACCCTGCATGGTCACCGCCTGGGACAGGCCAACCCTCCAGGCACAGACAGTGTGACGTCTCCCGGTCTGTTTGCACCGTGAGCACAGACGCACAGACAGGCCCTGTCACCTGAGTGGAGACCCTCCTTCCCCCGCTGGCCTGGACAAAGTTGGGAGCTGCTTTCCCGCCTGGCCCAGAGGCAGGAAGCCTCCTGAGATTGGTGGCTATTCACAAATCACAGGACGGGGTTGGGGGGGGGGGCGCAGGTGGGTTCCATCTCTGGAGGCCTCAACTGGCTGGGCCCCAATATTCTTCAGCATCTTGGAGGCCCAGCTAGATGGTTCTCAGGGTGCTCGCCTCCCCCGCCGTGCCCGCCAGAGGCTTGCCTAGGCCGCTGGGAACACCCCATTGTCTTAGGGTCGAGCTTTCACCTCCCGGGCTGGGCTGGGGTCCAGGGAGACACTTCACTTCACAGAGGGACACTCCAGGGTCTGACTCTCCCCGGGGCCGGTATTTCCATTCTCCACAGAGAACCTTCCCTCCCTCCCTCCCTCCCTTCCAGAGCAATTCCTACATATGGGTGGGGTGGGGGTGGGGGGCGAGAAGGCGAGGGTACGTTCTGCAAAATGGGGGATTTCAGGTTTTATTTTTCTGGTCCAAACAGGACTCTTTTGGGGGTTATTTTTTTAATTCTGAAGGAAGCCCAGGGACTGAGGACTCCAGGGTGGCTGGCTCTGAGCACGGAGCCCTCCTTGACCAAAACAGGGTCCCCCCAGGACCCTGCCCCCTCCCGGGCTGCAGCCCCCAGGCCCCTGACGGCTGGCTGGCAGAGCCCCATGGAAAGCCGGCTAGGCACAACGTGGAAGGGGCCTGAATCCCACATTAAGCTCATCCCTGGCCTGCACTTTGCTCCGATCGATTGATCGTGGGGGCGGTGTATGCTCAGCCTTGCCCACTCACCACTGCCCCCAGGCACAATGGGCCTCCGCCCACCACGCAGGCCCCAGCACCCGCTCCCTTCTCCAAGCTGGGGTGCGGCCCCCACACCCGCTTGGCCCAGCCAGCCGGACAGCCCCTCGGGTCGCCCTGTCCCAGCCCCTGAGCACGCCTGCATCCCATGTTTTGGAGGGTTAAAAATAATGCATTCACTGAATCCCCATAAAAGAGCAGTATTTTCATATTTTTCTAAGGCGCTTAAGGCACTTCAAATAGCAATGCTTTAAGTTGTGGTCAGTGAGAATGATCATCAGAGGATGTTGAATATTCAGGAGGAGGCTCGGACCCTCTGTCTTTAAAATGCAGGGAGACCTGGCCTGCACGATAGATAAAGTCTCCCGAAAACAACATTTAAATATAGGACCCGCGTAGCTTTGCCCCTCAAACATTTGAGAGACTATCTTTTTGATGATCAAAGCGTGGAGTGGGGGGGGGGGGTCTAGACTGTCCTTTAAAACTTAAGTTGGTTTTAACTGAAGCACCTACCATTCTGGAGAAAGGGAAGGGGGAACACGGTGCTGTGCACAAAGCGGGGGGTAACCGGTGTTATCCCGAGGAGCGTGCCTCCTCCCCTCCCGCCCACCTTTGTCTCAGTAAAGATTTTTTTTTTTTAAACTCAAAGGCTTCAGGTGAAAATAAAGCCACGGCAGCAGCAGAAAAAAAAAATTTAGTCTTTTTTAGGGTTAAACATCAGAAGACAAGCTTGTGCTGCTGTGGCCAATCAGATACGCCCCTGCCAGCTATAATATAGCACCAAGGGCAGCCTGTCTCGCAAGCTCTCCAGGCTTGCTACCATTTAAAATCAGACTCTTTTTGTCTTTTGATTGCTGTCTCTAGCCCCAACTCCGATGTGTTCCGTTATCAGCGACCAGCAGCCTGCCGCTCCAGCCCCCGTCTGGGTGGGGATCGGTGGCCAGTCTCCCGCAGCCGCGGCGGGCAAGGTTATATAGGAAGAGAAAGGCAGGCAGAGAGCGAGGGAGCCAGGAGCAAGCCGGAGCGCACGGGCACACACTCGCGCACACAGACCCGCACGGGGACAGCGGGAAGGCGCTGGGCTCCGGACGAGATGCTGCTGGCGAGATGCATGCTGGCGGTGTTCGTCTCCGCACTGCTGATGTGCTCGGGGCTGGGGTGCGGACCCGGCAGGGGATTTGGGAAGAGGCGGCACCCCAAAAAGCTGACCCCTTTAGCCTACAAGCAGTTCATCCCCAACGTGGCCGAGAAGACCCTAGGGGCCAGCGGACGATACGAAGGGAAGATCTCGAGAAACTCGGAGCGATTCAAGGAACTCACCCCCAATTACAACCCCGACATCATCTTTAAGGATGAAGAAAATACGGGAGCAGACCGCCTGATGACTCAGGTAGAAACCCGGCGCTGGGGCGTGGAATGTGCTGCTTTCACGGGGGTTCTGTGTAACCAGCGGCTCCAGACGGAGTCTGTTTGCTCTTCAGGCCGATAGCGCGGCGACTTCACCCTCTCCTTCCCCACCCACCTGCCTCCTTACCACCCCTTCCTCTCCTTGGAGGGGGAAAGGAGGCGAAGGGTCCAGCCGCAGAAGTTTAAGGTGGGGGTGGGCGGGGAGGATGGCAGATGTGGTCCACGGCTGTGGCCCTGATTTGATCTGTCCTGCTGGGACGGCCCTTCCCATCCTGCCTCAGCTCTGGCTTGCAACTTGGGGAGACCCTCCCTCCGGGGGTCTCTGTCCTTCCCAAGTCGGGGATGCACACGGAGGGAGGGGGCAGAAGTCCGCCCCCTGAACGTGAAGTGGCTTCCAGGTCACCCTAGAAATGCAGCCTGGGGCATTAGACAGGGGCGCTCGCTGGCTCCCCTTCTGCACGGGGCTCCTCCTTCCCACCGCCACCCCCACCCCGCCGCCCCCGGGGGGCCAAGGGCCCCCACACGGGGAAAGCCAGCAGGCAGAGCCCACAAGAGGCAAGGGCTCCAGAGGCGCCGCCTGGTCCCTGAGTGTATCACCCGGCCGGCCGCGCTGCCATTTCTCCGTGGGCACTTGTGCCCGGCAGAGTGTGAATGTATTGATATTTCTTTAAGGATGCGCGTCCGTTCTCCCGGGCCCGCGGTCCTTGAGGGGAGGGACTTAGAACTTCGGGCATTGCATCACTCCGGTCCACCTGCCGGCACAGGAACTGGGGACTAGATATTAGCGGGAGGGGGCTAGGACGGAACAGCAAAGCAAACCAGCCGTGCCCTCCCTCCGGGCCTCCGTCTGAGACTTCTGGCTGCCACCCTCCCCGCCAACCGTAGACTTTCTGAAACTCCATGCACGTAACACCGAAGCTGGAAATGGCTTTCCTGGCAAATATAGGTCAACATCCTTTTCATTGCCCTATTAAAATCTCCAAGTCCTACCTTTCGGGCTAGGAGCGCACCACCGCTGGCGGGGCGCAAGCACGGGGGAGGGCGGGCGGGGAAGGCGCCCAGGGGGAGCCCCTCCGGGCCGCTCGCTTCCCCGGCCCGATTCGGGCGGCCAGGCCGGACGGAGGGAGGAGAGGGGCCGCGGGCTGGAGCGGACGGAAGGGGCGGGAGGGAGCCTCGCTCTCGCATCTGCACGCGACCACCTTAAATCTGGACCGCGAGTGTGGACGCGCGCGCCTGTGCCCGGGAGCGGCGCGAGCCACAATGAACTCCGCGCAGGCCGCGGGGCGCCGGGGGCGCGGCCGGCTGCGGGGAGACCCCGACCCCGGTCACCTCGCGCCCCGCGGGAGGGAGGGGGCCTTCCCGGAGCGCCCCCCCCCCGGAACCCGGGGAGAGGGGTGGTGCGGCCGGGGGAGGCGGCGGGGGCGGGGACGCGGAGGTCCCGAGCCGGCGGGGTCGCCGTGCGCCCGCGTGCGCGCGGGGCCGCCGCCGGAGAGGGACCCCCGGAGCCCCCGCCGCGGGTCGCAGAGCCCCGAGCGCGCGGCCGCGCCTCGGCCCCCGTCCCTCCGGGGTGAGCGGTCGCCGCGGCCCGGGGCTCCGGTGCCGTGCGCGGGGCCGGGCCGGGCCGGGGGCCGCAGCGGGGCTCCGACGGCCGGGACGGTCGGGCCCGGAGGGGGCGCGGCGCGGGCTCCGACGCCCCCCAGGCCGAGCCCCGCACCCCCGGCCCCTCTCCCGGCCGCTCGCCGGGGACCCACGGCCGAGCCCGGCGCCCGACCACTCTCGCCGCCGCGCGCGCTGGCAGCATTTGAACTTCTGACCTTCTGTCAACTTCCCTCCGACGAACGGAACGAAAACAAATACTTTTTTTCCTTAGGCTAGTGGCCATTCCCGTTCCCAGCACAAAAGGACGGGGGAGGGGCAGCCAAGTGGGGGCGGGGTGCGGAGAGCCGGGCCGGGATTGCAGCCCGGACCCCACGAGTGTCCCCTGCAGCCGCAGATGGCCGCTGGGCAGTGCTGGAGGGTGCCCCTGGCGTACCCTGTCCTGCCCTTCCGTCTTCTCCCCTCCGAGAGCCGCGGAGGGGGCGGAGGCCGGGGTGGTGAGAGGCAGGGCCGGGGCCGAAGGGGTGAAGCCGGACGCCTCCCAGGCCGCAGGGGCCGAGCCCTCCTCGAGGACCTGTTCGCCCACCGGCCCCGCGCTTCAAACAGCCTCCCGGATTCTGTCCTCAGGCGCGCTTGTCCCTCCTCCCCCGGGGCGGGCCAGCCCTCCGCGGCTCTGTGTGTCTCTGTCCCCCTAATGTGACTGCCGCCCAAGTCCCTCAACCATGGCAAGACCGTCCCCAGTGGAACTTTCAGAGCAGTTCTGGAACGCATGAGCTCCTGGTTAATATTAACTCGGAGAGGGGGAAGCGCAGACAGACGCGCTCGCCCCGCAGGCGCGGGTGCCAGGCGCGGGTGCGGCGGCCGGGGGGCTCCGGGGGCAGGAGGTGGCCTCCGGGGCAGGGCCCGAGGGCCGCGCTAGGGACGGCCTGGGACGGACGCCACGCTGAACGGATTTGTGTGTGCGTGGCGGCCCGGCCCGGCGCGCAGGTGTGGGTTTGAGGAGGGTCCCCCTGTTTGGATAGGAGGGGTCTGTTTTCCCGGAGGGGGGGGGGGAGGGCATGGAGACAGGTGTGTGGGGACTGGAGGGGGGGGGTCCCTTTTGAAGCGCGGACACCCCTCCCCCGCACTGGGGAAGCCGGGCGGCCCTGCTCGGGTTTCTGGGCACCGAGCGGCTGCGCAGACTGGAGAGGTGGCGGGGGCTCGGGCGCGGGGACCCACTCGGCCTCCGCCCACACAAAGCCCGGCCCGGCGGCCCCGCTGGGCTTCACGGTGGCTGCACCGAGCAGGGCTGGATTCGCGGCCCACGACCCTGCGAATCGCTCCCGGCCGGGGCTTCCCGGCTCCGCCTGCGCCCGGCCCGCCGGCCGGGTGCACAGCGTCCCGCAGGCGCGCGCCGAGGCCTCGCGGCGCCCGGGGGAGGGCGCGTGGGGAGCGGGGGGCCAGCCGGGCCTGGCTCGGCCTGGGGCTCCTCGCCGGGGGCCCTCCGCCTCGCGCCCGACTGGCGCAGCCCCGGGCGCGGGGGGGGGGGGGGGGGTGAGGGGCGCTGGCCCGCGGCCTCCCCATCCCGCCCGCCCCTCGCCAGCTGCCCCGTGGGGAGCTGCCACAGCTCCGTCTGCCCCCCAGGAGGGGGGAGCTGGGGCGGCGCGGGGCCGGGGTGCGGGCCGTGTGCGTGTGCGTGCGGGTGCTGTGCGCCTGCGCAGCCGGCCTGCCAGCCCGGCTCCAAACTGACCCTGGTTTACTGATTGATTTTCATGTAAAACGCGTTCAATCCTCAGGATGACCTCACTCAAACTCTGCCCTTCCGACTTTTTTTTTTTTTTTTTTAAGAAAACCGCTGTGACCTGTTACCGGGGCCGCCCCAGCACCGCCCCCCCCCCCCCCCCGCCAATTTGTTGCATGTTTAACTCCACAAGCGTATTACTGGGTGTTATTACTGTCGGACACTCAGGACTTCTCCTGTTGCGCAACCTTCACCTCCCCCGGAGGCGCGGGCAGAAGACAGAAGTCCGCGCACGTCCCTGCCCCGCTCGGTAGGGGAACCGTCCCCACGCGGCCCACAGGACCCCCGAGCGGTCTTCTGTCCACCTCGCTCGCCGGGGTCCACAGCCCAGCCGGCGCCGCCTCGCTCTGCGGGAGGTCAACTTGAAATTGCCCTGCGTCCCCTGCGTCCGCGTGTCTTGGGGACGCCCCTTGGCGATCCTGTCACCACCAGTTCCCCTCCTTCGAGCCCCTCGCCCCACCATCAGCAGGAACGTCTGGGCAGGGAGGGAGTCCACACACAGGGCCGCCGCTCTGCTGTTCCTCGCATCCTTAGCTGAGTGTGACCGGAGAGATCCGCGGGGGCTCCCCCAAACCCCAGCTCCTCGTCACCCCGGCTCAGGTCACGCCTCTTCAGCGTCCCCGCGCTCCCGCAGCTTCCTCGCCGGTGGGGGGGAGACGCCCCGAGGGCTCCCAGGCCTCGGGCCTTTCCGCCTCCCCATCCCCCACCCCTCAGGCCCCACCTCCTCCCTCCACCTCTTAAGTTTGCTCTTCAAACTTGCAGGACGCCATTCTGCTCTGGGGCCAAGAAAACAAGAGGGGGGAAGGGAACAGGTTAAGGAAAACAAGAGACACCATCAGACCGCAGAAAAGCCGGAGAAAGGAGTTGTGTGGAGAAAAGGAATGCGGCTGTCCTGATAAAGAGTGTTTGTCGTCGGCCCGCCCGCACTGAAAATTATAGCTCACCTGCTTGCCCTTCAGTCGGCTCCCTCCTGCCCGCCCGGGCTATGGGCTCCCCGCCCCCCTCCCTGTCTCCCTTTGGCTGGATTCACGTCTCAGATAGGCACAGGGTAGGAGGGAGGGCCCCGAGATAACCCAGGGCTCTCCATTCTTAAGAAGCACACCGCATAGGTTCTGTTTCTACAAAGTTGCGCCCTGGGCCTCTCTCCAGCCTCCTGGGGAGGGAGTCCGGCCAGGGAGAAGGGTGGAGCCTGGCGCAGGTGTGGAGAAACAGGGCCACCGAAGGGGAGCTGGGGAGCAGAGGGCGCCTGGGGGGTGGGGGGAGTGGGCCACTGCCTTGGGGGCCTGGCCGGTCCTGCCGGTCCTTGTGTGAAAGACGCAGTTCACTTGGTTCAAAAAGACTTCACCTTCTCAGGCCCATGGGCGCTGCGCTATGTCAGATTGTCAGGGCGAGGCCCTCGGTTCATCTGCAAAGAGGCCCAGCCCCTCAGGCAGAGCCCCCCCGCCCCACCGCCCACCGCATTGCCACAGCCGCCCAGCTCCCCCGCGTCTCCACAGGGCCCTGATCCGCAGGCCCCGGGGCCGGGCAGGCCCTGCGGGGGGCCGGGACGGGTGGTGGGTCCAGACACTCACGTCTACGGGGTCCCCCTTCTCCCGGCAGCGCTGTAAGGACAAACTGAACGCGTTGGCCATCTCGGTGATGAACCAGTGGCCCGGAGTGAAACTGCGGGTGACCGAGGGCTGGGACGAAGACGGCCACCACTCGGAGGAGTCGCTGCACTATGAGGGCCGCGCGGTGGACATCACCACGTCAGACCGAGACCGCAGCAAGTACGGCATGCTGGCGCGCCTGGCCGTCGAGGCCGGCTTCGACTGGGTTTACTATGAGTCCAAGGCGCACATCCACTGCTCCGTGAAAGCAGGTGAGGCTGCCGGCGGGGCCTGCTCCAGAGCCCCCGCCCCCCTCCCACCCACCCAGCAGCTCCAGATCTGCCCACGAGATGTCCCCGCTGCGCCCTGCAGCCTGACTCGAGGGAGGGAGACGCGGGGTGGGGGGGGGGGGGGAGGCAGCGTGGCAATGGCTCGGGTTGCTATTGTGGGAACGGACCGTGTAGAGGTGCATCCCGCCAGCCAGGAATCGCCCCTGCTTTGAGGCCACCGAGGCCCGGGGGGTCTCCAAGCCCAGATGCAGAGGGCACAGGGCTTCCGGAGCCTCCCCGCACCCTGCTTCCGGAGCCCCCTCTGCAGGTGGTGAGACAGGGAGGGTGGGGGAGGGGACTCTCCCGGTGAGAGACTGAGCCCTGCAAGGTGAGCCAGCTCTGGCCTACATTCTTCCTCTCCTTCAGGGCTCAGGAATCAGGCGGCCCCCATCCAGCTCCCCAGCACAGGAGGGGCGCCCGGGGTGGGAGCCTCGGGCCTCTCCCCTCCCTGCTGAGCAGCTTGGATCCTAAACTAAGGCAACTCACTGGCTAAGCCTTTGGGGAGAGGCCTGGTGGGAGGTAATAAATCCAGTGGTTACCACTTCCAACATCTGGAGGCCGCAAGCCCAGAAGCATCCCCCCCCCTTATTAGGAGCCAGCTGGGTGTCCCTGAGCCACAGGCAGGGCCAGGAACACCGATGGGAGCCTGCAGCTGTAGCCGGCCCTGGCTGTGAGGGGGACTTTCTTGGGCCTACAACGCCACACTCTGTCGCTGGCGAGGAACAGCCACGCCAGCAAGGCACTGTTCCCGCGGCAAACAGCCCAACCCGGAGGCTATTTATGCAGATGTCTGCATCTCAGCCTAAGGTGGTGCATTTAGCAGAGCAGTTCGCCGTGAATTTCGGAGGACCTGTGTCTTCCCCGCGCCGTCCCCCCCCCTCCCGCCCAGTTTTGCCTGTTTGTCTCCTACACCGTATTTTAATAGCATGTGTTAGCAGAAAAAACGCTCTCGAAGTGTCAAGACGCCCTTCGTAGCTAAGGGAAATAGTGGCTTCTTATCACAACAGAAGGAAAAGGTGTGGAGGGGGCGGGGGAGGGGCGGTGCGGGGCGAACGGCCAGAGAGGGAGGACGAGCAGGCGGCGCCCCCACTTCGCGGGACTCCCCGGGGAAGGTCGCGGCGGCGCTCGCGGCGGGCCAAGCCTGTCCGCGGGGTCCCCCTGGCGGGGGTCCCTAGAGGTCTCCTCGCAAGTGAGCGGTGGTAATCCCGCCCCAGGATCCCGCCCGGGGAGGGCAGACCCCCGGGGCGCGGAGAGCCGCTCATTGGCATTCGGCGCACACGGGCCGGGGCGCGGGGCGCTGCGTGTCAAGCAGGGTCGTGCGACTCGACGACTCGGGCTCGCCTGCGCCCCGGGTCGCATTCCGGGGGGCGACGGCGGGCCTCCAACGGCCAGGCCCGCACTTCATGCCGCAGAAACCGATGAGAAGATTAAAAACCCTGTGTAATTCCAGCAGGAAGATTCTTTCTCGCGATCTCTATTTGCAAAACGCATGATCCCGGAGATTGGAATGCAAAAGACACCAGGCCCTCCCCGCCCCTCCCCCGCGGCCCCCTGCGCGCCGCCCGGGCTCCGCGCATTGTCCTCGGGACAGTGAGCCTCAGAGAGCGACGGAGGGCTCGGGAAAGCGGGTAGTCAAGGGGCCTTGAGAACCGGCCGCTTCCAGCGCTCGAGCAGGCCCCGCCATTTAAAATTCAAATACACATCTTGAGCGCTTGGAAGAGGGAGGCCTGGCTGTGCAAATAGTGCTTGTGAGGCCCGGCTTCTGGAGAGCCCGCGTGTGAATCGCAGGGGGGCGGGGGGTGGGGGTGCACCTGAGCAAATAGGGAGGGGGCGGCCGAGAGAGGGGATGAGGGAAATGGAAGTGGCCCCTCTTGCCAGAGTGTCTCCCACTTATAGCAGAGACCACAATGACAATGCCGGGCCCTTTATTGGATTTTAATTAGAAAATCCACACAAGCCCCGGATTTTCACACCTCGGCCAATTCCCTGGAATGTTTGTCCAGTTGCTACAACTACTACAGCTATTTTGCACTCCCTGGCCACCCCCCTGCAACACCCCCCCCCCCGCCCCCTGCAACCCGCCGGCACCGAGGCCCCCGGCTGGGCGCTGGGGGGCGGGCAGGCGAGGGGTCCCCGCGGCGCAGCGCGGGTGCGGAGCGCACGAGGGGGCGCCGCACCCCGCGCCGGGGGCGGGAGGAGGAGGAGGTGCACCCCGGCGCCCGAGGGAGCTCGAGGAGGCTTCCTGAGGAATCTGAGTGGAGAGCAAATACCCCGCGAATTCAGGGCGAGGCCGGGTGTGTGCTGAGCCGGGGGATGGGGTGGGAGGAAGGCGGAAGGGAAGGAGTGTAACCGGCCTCCCGCCGGAGACGCCAGCCGACCTTTGTCGCCTCCAGTCCAATCTTAAGAGAGCCGTTGAGGAATGTATCTGCAGCTGAACTTTGTCACCGAGACGGCGGGGCCGAGGGAGAGGGGTCTGCGCCGGACCCGCCTGGACTCTCTCCCCGGAGCTGCGCGCGTCCCGAGTCTGGGGCGCGGGACCGCAGGCGGGGGCCCCTCCCCTCCCCCACCCCCCACGCCCCCACCCCCACCCCCAGCCACCCCCCGCCGCTCGGGCCTCCCTGCAGGCGCTCACCACCCTGTCCCCTCTTGTCTCCCTTCTCCTCCCCCCGCAGAGAATTCGGTGGCGGCCAAATCGGGCGGCTGCTTCCCGGGCTCGGCCACGGTGCACCTGGAGCAGGGCGGCACCAAGCTGGTGAAAGACCTGCGTCCCGGGGACCGCGTGCTGGCGGCCGACGACCAGGGCCGACTGCTCTACAGCGACTTCCTCACCTTCCTGGACCGCGACGACGGCGCCAAGAAGGTCTTCTACGTGATCGAGACGCGGGAGCCGCGCGAGCGCCTGCTGCTCACCGCCGCGCACCTGCTCTTCGTGGCGCCGCACAACGACTCGGCGGCCGGGGAGCTGGAGGCGCCGTCGGGCGCGGGGCCGCCGCCGGGGGGCGCGCCGGGGCGCCGGGCGCTCTTCGCCAGCCGCGTGCGCCCGGGCCAGCGCGTGTACGTGGTGGCCGAGCGCGGCGGGGATCGCCGGCTGCTTCCGGCCGCCGTGCACAGCGTGACGCTGCGCGAGGAGGCCACGGGCGCGTACGCGCCGCTCACGGCGCAGGGCACCATCCTCATCAACCGGGTGCTGGCGTCGTGCTACGCGGTCATCGAGGAGCACGGCTGGGCCCATCGGGCCTTCGCGCCCTTCCGCCTGGCGCACGCGCTCCTGGCCGTGCTGGCGCCCGCGCGCACGGACCGCGGCGGGGACGGCGACGGCGGGGGCGGCGGCCACCTGCCCCCGCCCGCGCCGGCTGCGCCCGAGGCGCCGGCTGCGGCCGACGCGCCGGGTGCCGCGGGCATCCACTGGTACTCGCAGCTGCTCTACCAAATAGGCACCTGGCTGTTGGACAGCGAAGCCCTGCACCCGCTGGGCATGGCGGTCAAGTCTAGCTGAAGGCCGGGGAGCCGGGGCGGGGGCGGGCGCGGGGGTGGGGGCCGGGGGGGAGGGTGGGGGGGGAGCGACCGCAAGGAACAGCAACAGACACGCGGAAAAGCGCACGGAATGAGACTTTAATTATAATAATAATTAATAATAATAATAATAAAGTAGGACAGTCCAAAGTAGACTATAAGGAAACAGAGACCCTGGGAAGTTTTGTCATTGTGTTTAGTTTATAGATATATATTTTTGAATTTTTTTTGGTTGTTGTTTTATTTTGTTTTTTGTTGTTGTTGTGGTTTTTTTTTTTTTTTCACCTCTCCTGGCTATTTATTTGTTTGGTATGAATAGATGTTTTAAATAATATGAACCGGACCTTCAAGAGCCTTAAATAGTTTGTTTCTTGGATAATTTATTATTATCATGTGAACTGTACTCACGGGGGTGAAAGATTATTTTGTGAGGCCAAGCGACCTGCTCAGAGTCTATTTTTCTACGTGTCCCTCGCCCTGACTTTCAGAAAGCCAACCTGCACACTCCAGATCCCCTCCTTCGCCACGCGCCTGCTTTTCGGCAAATGTAAACTGAAACATGCTTCGTGGGGGTCCACAAATTATATTTTTATACACAGAATTGTAAATTAGATTTTTTGAGAGAGCAATACTTAACTGAATTACATTTCATTTTTGAAATAGTGTAAAATATGAAAATATATTATTTTAATTTAACTAGTTTGCAGCGTAGCGGCCACCTGGCGGGCTGCCTTCATGGCTTACTATTTGGTTCTCATCACCGTTTTGGCCACATCCTTGGAAGTTGAGACTGTTACACGCACACGCACACGCACGCACACGCACACACGCACACACGCACTGGTTTTGTTCTGTTTTTGTTTTTGTTTTGGACAAACTGGAAGAACTCTGTTATTTTTAACTTCAAAGAATTTATTAGAAAATAATATTTTTAAAAAGCGCACATAGTGATGAGCCCACAAGGACAGAGGCTGTAGTTTGTACAGAGAAAAACAAAGGATGTTTTTGCATTAATAACTTGAGAATTAACTGCTGTAAATTTACTAAAATGTATTTTTGAATATTTTGTAATAGTTTTATAGAAATAAAATGTACCACGCACAGACTGGTTAGTATATCCTAACTGAGAATTCCTGCCGCAGCCCCTCTTCTCTTTTCCTTTTTGGCTTCTCTGTCCGGGAACCTGGTGCTGACAGGAGTCCCCAGCGTTATATTTTTAGATGTGTTGCTTATACTGTGAATTCAGATCAGCTTAAGTAGGAAACCAAAGTAGGAAACCAAACCGACCCGTCTATTGTCATCGCTGGAGAAGCCTCAGCTCTGTTTGTATCTGTGGGGTGCGCGTCTTGGTGCGCCCCCCAGGCCGGGGGTGCTGTGTGGGGGTGCCGCTCCGCCCCCACCGCCAGCCCCTTCACCACCACCGCCGGCCCTGCGGGCCCGGAGGAGGCGGCCCCGGCGGCATGGCCCAGAACCTTCTCCCCAGGCTCTGGGTAGCTGTGGGCAGGTCTCGTGCATGCCACGGGGAGGGCCGGGTCCCCCGGCCTGGAGGGAAGGAGGGCTCTAGCTGCTTTCTAAAGTACTGGGGGACGCCTTCCGGAAGGGCCCCCGAGGAGAGGGCCAAGTGTGGGTCTTCTGTGAGCCCCCAGGCCCTTCGTGGCAGAGCCCCTGAGGCACGCACACTGTCCACCCGCTCTGGGTGGGGGGCACCCTCCCTCCTCCCCTGTCACAGCTGCTCGCATCAGGGCTTGCTGGGGTCCTCGGGCCTCGCTGAAGCTGTCAAATCCAAGCTGTCTGTCTGGAGTGGTTGTTAGGTGTAGACCCTTGTCCCGAGGGTGTGGTCCTCCTCTGGCGGGCACCCTGTGGTTGGTGTCCCGTGTCAGTGGGTCTGGGGGAAGGGGCCTTGGCCGTCACCCTCCGTGCTGTGGCGTACGGAAGGCCACGGTCATGTCCGTGCCCTGGGCCAGGCGTCTAAGCCGGGTGCGCTAGGTGGGCACAGGGCCTCTCGGCAACGCAAGCCTGTCCAGAGGCCGGCCTGGGTCTGGGGAGCAGAACCGAGCCTGACAGCTCGGGGCAGGCCTCGGTCCGGCCGGGGCAGGGTGTGGACACACAGCTCCCAGAGGCAGGCCCGGCGTGGTGTCCGCGGCCAGAAACGCGGGTCCCTGTGCCTCTTCCAGAAGGCCGGGGGCCTGGATGGACGGCACCAGGGACAGGGGCCCGGCGTGCGGCCCGGGGCTTGCCTGCTGTGGGCTTCCCAGGGGTCGGGCCCTCCGGGCAGGCGTGTCCTTGCTTTTTCTCTGTAAAAGACTTTTCTTTGGCCTTCTGGGTAGTTAGCAGGTGCAAGGCTTACCACCCCTGGTGGAATGTGGTGGTTTCTGTTCCGTTGACTGTTCCCTTCTGAGTATGACCGGCGAGAGAGAACCAGACACACTGGTGGCGTGAAAGCTCCAGCTTCGTTGACGGACTGACCGATTGGCGGTGCGGCCGGACGGGCCCGCGAGAGGACCCGAGCGCCGGCCGGGCCCCCAGGCCCCCCCCCCCGGTGACCGCCAGCGCCGGGGCGCCGGGGCCCTGAGCCGCGCCCCACCCTGGCCAGGCCTGGGGGCGCCCTCTCACTGCTCCCCGCCTCCCCGTGCCACATCTCAAGCCCCTTGCCCACCTCTGCGTTCAGAATAGTCTGTCTCGTGGCCAAGGAAAGGGAGCCACGTCGGAGAGGAGCTCCACACAGGGCGTCAGGACGGCGCCGCGGCGCCCCCACCCGACCAGGCGGCCGCTCCGTCTTCAGGGCCCACGGTGTGGAAAGTCTGTGCGAAGTGCCCGCAGGCTGTCGCCGCCAGCCTCGCTCCCGACGAAATGCGTATCTATTCCTGTCGAAAGCGTGTATCACAATGTACTTGAAACCGTTATCTTTGTGCTCTATTGTTTGAACAATTAAAGAAGTTACAGAGACCGTCTGCGATGTCTGCTCTGTGGCGGGATCCCTGTCTCGTGCTGTCACCTGCGCTCCCCCCCCCCCCCGTAGTTCCCTGAGCTTGTGAAGATGCGACCGAAAAGGTCTCATTGAGCGCAGACCGCAGACCCCCTTGGTGGGTGGGACTTCCCTCGCGGGGTGGGCACGTGACTCATACGTTTGGGGGAGCCCCTGGGGCTGGGGCTGGGGGGGGAAGAGACAGGGCTGGCCTGTCCTGGGGGAGGCCCTCGGCCGTCAGCATCACGCCCACATGGCAGACCGTGGCCAGACTCGCAAAGAGTGCCAGTTGGTTGCCAGACGTGACCGGGAAGTGACGAAGGGCTGGCTCTCCGGCAGCGATCTGGGCTCTCTGACGACCCATCCTTCAAAAGCACAGTTTCCTCAAAGGGGTTGAGAGGCCCTGGAAATGGACTTCCACGTGGCCTCCTATGAGCCGGGCTCAGAACACTCCCACGCGCTCTGCTGGAGGTATGTGTTTCGGTCAGGGTAGGGGGCCGGGGGAGGTTGGTTGGCAAATTATGGCCCCGGAGACAGATCCGGCCCTTGGCCTGTTTTTATTACAGCCCGTGAGCTGAGATTGGTTTTCCCCTATTGTTTTCATCGTCGAAAACGAAAAACCTCAAAGAGTATTTCATGACAGGTAAAATTAGGTGAAATTCAGATTGCAGTGTCCATCCATCACGTTCTAGAACTGCCCCCACTCATCCCTTCACACGCTGTCTGTGGGAGCCCCTGGGCCCACACGTTGCATCAGAGACCACACGGCCGCAGAGCCTGAGATACTCACTAGCTGGGTCTTTACCGAAAGAGTCTGCCTCGTGTGGTCCGCGAAGGGGACACGTAGGGTGTCGGGGAAAGCAGCCACACCGCGGGGACAGGAGGCCGGGGCTGGCACAGAGGAGGGCGTAAGCCATCGGGGCACAATCTGTCGCGATTCAGGTGATGACCCCACTCAGTTCTGCCCCTTACTCAGAGCCACAGGGAGGATGACAAATCCGGGGAGACCCGCCGACAGCCACTCGGACCCGGTGGTGTTAACGGGCAAACCTTAACGCTCATCGGTGTGAGCGAAACCGGAAGGTCCGCGTAAGGTAGGGAAGGGGCGGGACTGAGAAGAGGAAGACGTCCGTGTCTGTCTCCCGACCCCACAGAGAGGAAACAGTAAGTCTGGATTTGAAGATAATCTTGTTGTTCTCCGATTAAGAAGAAAATACCAGGCATTCGCATTTTCCTCCGTAACACGCTCTGGGGCCTGCCCCACGAGGCGGGGAATGCGGTTCGGAGCGTCACCTTTTCAGTGGGGATCTGTGGTTTCCGCGATGGGGGCGGCTGTGTTCCCAGAAAGGGGCAAGCTGGCTTAAAAGGGGGTGAAAACTCTGAAGACTGGAGGTAAAGCTCTGTTCTGCCCGGAACCCCAGGAAAGCATTGCCCCCAACAACAGGATGCTGGATTTCTGCATGCAGTCCTATTTATGCTGGCTCGGGGCCTCGCGACCTCTTCCAGGGGAAAGTGACACCCTCTCCCCAGACGCCACCCCTCCTCCCGCCCCAGGAGAGCTCAAGGCCTCCGGCTGGGAACCCCGGCCCTTAAGGGCAGCGAAACAAACCCAGTGTCTCTGAAGGGAGCCTAGTGCTCCTGGGTCCCTGTGTCCACCCCCCCCCCCCCCCCCGCCCCACCACCGCATGGGGCAGGTGCCTCCACCAGACAGCGCCCAGGCCCCTGGCTCAGCGCTGGGCCACCCACCAGGCAGGCCACGTGGTGGTGGGGGGGGGGCGCCAAACTTGGCCTTGGCAGAGTGTCCGCATCAACACGGGGGCCGCTCACCTCGCCCTTCTGATGGCCGCGCCGGCCGCCCCCCGCGTGCTCCCGGGGAGGGCTCCTTGAAGCCCCCCCCCCCCCCCCCGCGCCCTCCGCTGTCCAGAAGGCAGGAGGCCGGGGGTGGGCGCGGGAGGAGAGCCGGGGGAGCACGGGGTGCTGGGTCAGGTGGCCCGCTGCCGGCGGCGCGGTCCTCCCCGCGGGTCCAGGACGGCGGGCCTTGAGCAGCGTCCCGCACCTGCAGCCTCCGGTCCCTGAGTGGAGTCGCAGCGCCCTCTGCGGGCCGCGGCGGGAGACGGTGGGCGCGCACCTGCCCGCGGACCCGCCGGTTTGAGCGGGTGGTGGTGCCTGGTCCTGTGCCTCCCTCCCCACCTGCGGGGACCCAACTCACAGCTCGGCGCCCCCTCCCAACCCCCCCCCCCCGCGCCCGGCGGGCCGGGCCGGGTCGGTCCTCGCTCTGAGGACCGCTGTATTCTCAGCGAGCAGCCACCACCAAGGAAGCACGGAGGCGACTGTCCTGGAGACGGGCAGTGTGACCTCTCCACCGGATGCTGGGGGGGGGCACCTCGTTCCCCCCCCTCGGTGTTACCCGAGACCTGCCCCCCCCCACCCAGGGCTGACCCCGCGGGGCCTCTGTGCCCTCACAGGGTGGGGAGGAGGTGACTCAAGGTCCGTGAGGCCCAGAAACACTCCTGTTTGAAGGCGGGCCGGTTGGGGTGTCCCACAGTCAGGCTCCACCCGGATCCAGGTGACACTGAGCAAGTCCGTGTACACGCGGAGGAAAAAAACAGCCTTACAGTCTGAAGGTTCTGGAGATAAAGGCACCCGATTCCCTGGGAACAGGTCCTCGAGGCCCACCTCGGTGGGGTGGATGCCATGAGACGCAGCTGCCCCTCCCCCCCCGAGAGCCCGCGGCCCAGCCCGTGGTCCTCCCGGGGGGGGGGGGGGGACCGCGCATCCCCAACAGGGAGGAGAACCTTCCGCCAGCACAGGGGTCCCGCCCGGCTCCGCTGTGAGGAAAGCGCCCTCTCCCTGGAATCCAGGGCTGGCTGGTGCTTCTGCGGACTGGGACCGGGGACGGAGGGAAGGGCCGCCGTCCAGACCCTCTCTCCGAACATCCTCTCTGCCACAGAGCATGTTCTTCCGGGGCGCCCCCGATCAGAGCCCAGCGGTCACTGAGACGCGGCTCTAAGGCCACCACAAACCTCAGCGCCGCCCCCGGGCCTGGGTATCAGGAAACGCGTCCTTCTCGATTCTTCCTCTTTCCTAAGGAAGAGGTTTGGGGGGGAAACTTCTAATAGACCAGTGCGCACATCGAATGTCCGGCATCCTTTCCGTGCCGGAGTCGGCTGTACCTGTGCTAGACTGACCCACATATCACACCCACTGTCAGCAGCACAGCCTCAACCTACATACAGGCGTGTCCCCGAAGCGTAGTCTCTGACCAGGTGACTGATCTCAGGGCCCGCCCACGGGCCCTTCCGAGGTCTCCCCTCTGCGTCCACGCAGGGCTGTACCAGAGTGGGAGGAGGAAGCGGGGGGGGGGGCGGGGGGGGGGAGGGCCTCCCACGGCTGCAGGCAGGGCTCCGGGTCCTCGATGGGCAGCCCCGGGGGGAGGGGCACGCTGTGTCGCAGACCCTTCCCCTCCCTGCCCCGGATTTCCCCTTCTCCCCCAGGGCTGAGGCTGGAGGGGCCAGGAGGAAGGGGGGTACCCAGCACGGGTGAGAGCCAACAGGGAAACTGAGCCAGCGTGCCCCGCGCCTGGGGACGCACATCATCAGGCAACAGCCACCGCCGTGGGAACATAAACACAAGAGCCACACTCCAAGGCGACACGTCAGCCAAGAGGTGGAAACGGAGTCGGGACGCTTCCCCACCAGGGTCCGAGCCGTTCTGGACGTCGGCGGTGGCCCCCGGCACAGGTGCGCTGGGATCTGAGGGATTTGGATACATACGGGTTGGTTGTATTGTCTAGACTTTCCCAGCTCAACACACGGAGCACGCTTTCATTGCTCAAAAGAATAAACTTATTTTTAAATTCGCGGGGCCGAGATCCTGCCGCCGTCTTCACGCCGCTGTGCCCCCCACCCCGCCCCTCTCCTGCAGCCACTCACCTCTGCAGTCGGGATGCCTGCTCCCGTCCGTGCCCCCTGCACCTGCCCCGAGGGAGCAGGACGGGCAGCAGTGGGGGGGGGGGGGCCGGGGGCGACCGACGCCAGGCCCCAATGAGCCCGGCCCCAGCCCCGTCTCATCTCCTCCCGGTTCTGCCATTTTAAACAACCCAGTGCGGCGCCCCACGCCCGGACCCCCCCCCCTGGGCCCCTGGACGCCTGCAGAGGCCTGAGCTGTGTCCCCAACGCCCGGCGGTGGCCACAACCGCCAGCCCAGCTGGAGTGCTGGGCTATTTATAGGCAGTGCTCCCATGTCGGTCCTAAAGACTAGGTGTTCAGTCAGAAAAGAACCTTTTTAGGTCAGGGAAATTAGTTTAAAAATACTTCTGTCTGCCCGTGAGTGTCCCAGGCAGAGGGACACGCACTCTGCTGTCTCGAGCTGCCAAGGGGTGGCTTTCTCCCGGGGGACGTCCTAAGGGGGCAGCCCCGGGCGGCTCGCCTGTCCCTGTCGCTCCCCTCCGGCCGGTGGGCCAGCCGGCACACAGGCCCCGGCTCCTGGGGGCTGGGAGGCCTCCTCATCTCGCCCCACCTGTCCCTCCCGCCACCCGTGACCTCCACTTCCCTCCGCGACAGGTGGGGGCCGGGGCGCTCGCTCCCGCTGCTTCCCTTCCCACGCCACGGAAGGGGTACAGCTTCCTGGTGTGTGGGCACACACACACCTGGATAGTGTTTTCGGGTGTGGCTGTGTGCACCTGTGAGAGTGTACGTGTTCTGTGCGCGTGAGCAAGTGTATGAGGTGAGTGTGTGTGTGATGCATGAGGGGTGTGGATAGAGTGTGCCAGCATGCGTGTGTGTGTGTGCGTGTGCGCGTGTGCATGCAAGGACCAGCCTTCCCGAGTTAGAAGGGCATTCCCGACCATGCCGGATGTCAAGGGCACCCAAACTCAGTAGGCGGGGGATAAAGACGCCTTTCCTCCTGTAAGGAGAGAGCTTCGGCTATAAATACTACAGCCCTGGGGAATCAGACATCAAAGTCACTTCTTAAATATCAAATCCTTGTCTGAGAATCGGATTTGGGAGGAACGGAATGGGGAGGGGGGCAGCACGGCACAGGTAGCGCGGGGCTGGGGGCCCAGGAGAGGCAGGGGTGGAGGCAGAGGGGCACCCGCAACTCCCGCAGGTGCAAACACAGCTAGGAGCGCCGGCAAGTGGTTCCATTCCTGCCCCCGTGTGACTGTCCGGGAAAACGGGGTGTGGACAGAGACGGCACTCCGGGTTTTTACTTGGGGTCAACAGATAGGCTCGGAACTGACAAGGCTGCTGTAGGGGCTGCGGAAGGTCCTAGAGAGCTCACGCTCTTCAAGTTCCCTAGCACGATAGGGAAAACCGACATTAGGACACGCGGCATACTTAGAGAGAGGTTTCTCCCTCCCATCTTCATCACCAATAGGCATTCGTCTCTGCACGTTCCAGGGGACAAAAGGAAACCTTAAGGGAGCAAATGGTTTTTCCCAGATTGCACAGCCAAGGGGCGGAGCCAGGATTCGATCAACCAGCTTTGGAGCTCATGGCCGGTGTTGCCTCATCCACCCACCCAGCGCCAGGGGTGGGGGAGAGGGCGTCATTCTCGTAGGTGGGGGTAGGACCGCATTGGAATTAATGTCGCTTCCGCACCACTCGGCCATAAGTCATCAAAGCCTCGGAATTTTATGTCTCCATCGGCTCGGTAATTCTATGGCATTAGAACTTACACCAAGGAAATGGCCAGGATTTCCGTGTGCTGTGGGTTCCAGCATGCTTTCCACAGGGGGGTCTGTGACTGTGCAAATTTGGGCCGCAGGTTCAATGCCCAACACTAAGGAATTGGGTGAATAAATTTGGGGGGTAACATACAACTGAATGGGTTACCGTTACAACTACGCAAGAAGATGCAAAAAATATTCAACCTCACGGGAAGATAGTGACAACATATTATACGGTGAAAATCAGCTGGTTCCCAAACATTACGTACACTTTGGTCCCATTTGTGTGTGTGTATGTGTGTGGGGGGGGTGTGCATGTGTGTGCGTGCGCATGTGTGTGTATCAGAAAAAAGTTTGGCAGGATACACACTGAAATCTTACCAGTGGCTGTCTCTGGGTGCTGGAGTTACAAGTGACCTCCTTTTCTCTCATTTATTACCTATATTTTCCACATTTGTCTCAGTGACAATTTACCACTTTGTAAGCAAAAACAAACCATTTTAATTTGAAAGCATTTAAGAAATTTTTTGTTCTATTTCCTCTCTAAATGCGTCCTAGTGACACTCGGTCACCAGTAAATCCTGGAACAGCCACCAAGATGCTGCCCCGGGGGGGGGGGGGAATCCTAGAGATTTGGGCGCCTGTGCATTTACTATTGCTTCTGGAATGTTCTAAATGATCAGGAGTCGTTCAGAGAAGCATCTTGTGGAGTTGGGGATGAAAGCAAATGAGGCCACACATCCATGAAGAGACGAGGCTCATATTACGAGGCTCAAGGCCAAGGCCCCCCCAAAAAGGCGTTTCCAAAATACTCTAATTGGTGGGAAAGTGCTTTTCCCCAGGAATGGGGCCACCCCCGCGGATGAGCAGGGGGAGACTGGAGAGCCGGGCTCTGCTCTCAGCTCTGCACAGAGCAGGCCGCACAAACCACCGTGGCTCCCGGGGCTCAGGGTCCCCGGTGGGGTGAGGTCCAGTCTGGCTCCCGCACTCTGCACCTGCTGTCATCAGTATGGGGGCAGCGCTGGGACTGTCTCGCTCAAGGGTCTGTCCTCCGTGCCCATCACCGTGGGGAGGCCATGGGCAGGTATTCCGGAAGCGCTGAATTAATGAGTGAGCGAGTGAGTGAGTGAGTGAGTGAGCGAGCCAACAAATGAACGAAGGTGGGACCGCATCCCCGGGGACTGCGCGCTCGCCCGGCTTCAGGCCTTCCCCGGTAGGAGAGCGCCATCTGCTGGGCAGCCGGGACCCGCCAGAGGAGCGGGGAAGGCAGGATGCGGTTGTCATGGAGACGCGCTGTGCCCGCGGCGGCTTCATTGTCTGGGGGAGGAGACAGGGGAGACCAGGAGGCCGCTGCGAGGACCCCCGACCCCAGGACGCCGGGCGGAGGAAGGGTGGCGCAGAAGCATCGCCCCGGAAGTGGGAAGACCCCCTTCTTCCAGCCGGACGACAGGTGCCCTGAGACTGTGCTCACGGGAGGGCAGTTTTCTGGGAGTCCCCACTGAATATAATTCCACGTTTCCCAAAGAGAAGGGGGGTTCAAAACACGGATTCACCACGAATTGGGGTTGTTTCTTCCTAAGACTCTTCACGACTAACTTCACAAATCAACACACCAGCACGGTTCACGGGCGGCCCTGGTGGGCTTGGGGACACGGAAGGGCATCGATGCCCGCGCCTCCACCGTGTGTATAATCGCGGGGTTCAGCGTAGGCCGGGTGTCACCTGCTCCCAAACAAGTGTGGCCTTGCCCACGAGAGGCTCAGGAGACGCAACGGAGCCCGTGTGTCAACCAGGGGCAGCCACGGGGAACAGCAGGGGGAAGGTTCCGGACACCGAGGGGCAGGGTGGAAGGAGCGAAGGCGTGGCGCTGGCCACAGGTTGGCGGTGAGCTGAGTCCCTGGCCCACCCTGCTCGCGGATCAGGCGGGGAGACCGAGGGTGGAGGAGGGGCAGGGTCGGCCTCCAAACTTTGCTTTTCCATCTGCAGAATGAGGTTGGCCTAGAATGATCTAGAGGCTTGCTCCCAAGACCCCAGGGCTCCAAATGCTGGTCTTGGGCCACCGTGCTGCGTGTCTGTCCCTGATTAGGAAAGGCTCTCACTTCTCACCTGGGTGCCCCTGACCTCAACACCGGGAGTGTCACAGGCATGCTGGGGGCACGGACCTGGGACAACACACTTCAATCCCATCGGCCCTTCCAGTCAGTCAGGGTCACGCTCAGCACCACCTGTCACTGGCAGACGCGCGGCAGGCAGCAAGGGGCACCGGCTCTCACCTACGACGCTCCTAGAGCCACCGTTCTGGAAGGCTCTAGCTTTTCTCCACAGCCGAGTCCTGCCACCACTGTGGGCCAGTCCTCTGTGCTCTTGTGCAGGGTCTCAGAGAAATCTCTGCCTCTAACAACCGGGGCAGCAAGTGAGGGGTGTCCAGCATCGTGGTGTGAGTGCGGTCGGGGACAACCATACGACCATTTCAGAGAGTTGAAGACAAAACGTAGCAAAAGAGAAAACACGTGAGACCTTGACTCGGTACTCGTTACCATGGAACCGGGCGTCCTACAGAGTGAAGGAAACAGTCATGAAAGTCCCGACATGCTCCCATTTCTCAGGTACAGAAGTGGAGCTTTCCTAGGCTTCAACCTAATATATGCGTACGAACCCATCTGGAGCGGCTGTCGTGAAAGTCCTCCTCAGTGGTACGCTTTCTGGTGACTTTAACTGTCTTTGTGTAGCAGAAAAGTTAAGGCACAGCCTTTGGGGTCAGCCAGACTTGGAGACCCCGTACGGACCGCTGTGACCCTCTCGAGGCTCCAGAAGGGCACGCAAACAGCTCATGACACACAGGATCGTCCCACACTAAACGCGTAGGAGGAACGCACGTGTGTTGCACGGCCCGGCGCTCGTGAGTGTCCGGTAAATGGTGGCTTTTCTATCTTTTACCCAAAGACGCCTGACCGAACCAGCAATGGCTCTGACAGCGTGGTCCCCCCGTCAACAGTCCTCACGTGGCCGTTTGCCGATCCGCCAAGGCACTGAAGTCATCGGGAGGCCTCCCAGAATAACCACAAAATGTATACAACCGTCACAAGTGCCTGCGGGCCGATGGTGACTGTCAGAGGCACCGCGTCTCGGAGAAGGTCCAGGGAGGAAAGAAGGTACCCTCTCAGATTCGGTGAGACGCAATACATTGGAGATGGAGCCGATCCATCCGAATCTCTTTTCTAGAGAATTCTGTATGTTTTATAAAGAACAAGCAGAGGCACCTGGGTGGCTCAGAGGTTGAGCGACAGAGTCTTGGTTTTGGCTCAGGTCGTGATCTCAGGACTGTGGGATCAAGCCCCACAGCGGGCTCTGCACTGAACACGGAGGCTGATCGGAATTCTCTCTCTCTCTCTCTCTCTCTGCCCCTTCCCCTCCCCACTCTGTGCTTTCAAAGCTCTCTCTCTCTCTCTAAAAAAGAAAGAAAGAAAGAAAGAAAGAAAGAAAGAAAGAAAGAAAGAAAGAAAGAAAGAGGAAAGAAAGGAGGGAGGGAAGGAAGGAGGACCAGGAACCATAATGCCATATCTTATAAAGTCGATGTGAACATTTATTTATTTACATACAGGTATTCAAAATATGTATGGGGGCGCCTGGGTGGCTCCGTCGGTTAAGCATCTGACTCTTGA
Organism: Prionailurus bengalensis; assembly: GCF_016509475.1. NCBI lineage: Eukaryota > Metazoa > Chordata > Mammalia > Carnivora > Felidae > Prionailurus > Prionailurus bengalensis. The sequence continues at coordinate 166,335,587 of NC_057348.1, read as the reverse complement.
TTTCGACTCAGGTCTCGCAGTTCGTGGGTTCGAGCCCCGCCCTGGGCTCCGTGCAACCATGCAGAGCCCGCTTGGGACTCTTTTTTCTGCTCCTCCGCTCATGCGTACCCTCACGCCTTCTTTTTCTCTCTCTCGGAATAAAAAAATAAACTTCAGGATTTTTCTCAAAAAGACGCGTGTATCTTGTGACCCACAGCCTGGGTAAAGCCTGGGGCTGACAGTCAAGCCACCAAGAAATCCAGCAGAGCTGCGTGAGGCTGGAGGTCCCCGCCCGCCCCCCCCCGGGGTCACCAGACACAGCTGCTTTCTGTTGAAGGAGCCACAGCTGGGCGGCCGGCCTCCAGCCACGTCGGTTTCTGGACCCCTCCATCCGCTTGGCGCCCCGGGCGGACCAGGTGGTCCGCGGTGGGGACACAGCTCGGGCTCTGTCCCTTGTCGTCACGCGTGCCCCACCGTGTGCTGCTCACTGCTGCGGGGTCTGTGACAGCTGGATTCCAAGGAGCCCCGAAGCTTCTCCCCTCACCCGATGCTCAGCCCCCCACCCCCCAGCAGACTGGACAAAAAAAGTCTTTCCGGGGGTCTGTGGTCCCCAGGTGGGGCGCGGCCCACGGGCAGGTGGAAACCGCTCTCGCAGCGCGTGGGGAGCCGGGGCTGACCTGAGTCAGCGGGCAGTGACCCGAGTGCCCCTGGGTGCCACACACAGCTCCGGGCCCCTGGACACGGCAGGAAAAATACAACAGGCACAGTTAATTCCCTTCCCGCCCCCGGTTTACTTACTTACAGGGTGAAGGGAGGCATGATCCACAAAATGGATAAATGACCGTGTGGCGGGTGGTAGTGAAGCCTATGGAGGCCACAGGACAGGCCAGCACGTCCACTTCCAGGCACGACACGGTGACCGCGCCCAGGGAGCCCGCCTCCGCCTTCCTCTGGGAACAGGTGCGGCTGCCATCGCACACCGCCAGCTCCAGGGTCACCCGGGCCACGTGCCCAGAGGAACGTTCCGGAGCTCAGTGCTCGAGGATGGGGCCCGAGTGGAGGGCGGCGGGCTTCTGGGGCCGCGGGAGCGGCTGGGGCCACACGTGGAGGGGACCCCAGAAACTCGCGGAGGGCGCCCGGAAATCTCGGCTTTCCACGAAGCTGTGTGTGTCCGGGGCCTGGCGCCATGGGGACGGCCGGCGGGGCGTTAGGAGAGGTGGCCAGCCGCGGGGGCCACTCGCTGGACACCCGGGTGGTCAGGACACCAGAGCAAGGCCTTCCCAAGAGCTGGCCAAACCGGGCTGAGAATCAAGTGTCGGAAGGGCCAGGCTAACCCTTCAAGCTAACCCTTCCTGCTTGCAGGACTCGCGAAATGAGGCGTCCAAAACGTCCTGTCCAGCCCCAAATTACCAGACGTTCTGAGAAGCGAGCAACCAGGACGAGCCCCAGTGGAGGCGGCCAGGCAGGCGGCTTGGTTCCTCGGGAGGGAGCGGGAGCAGGCGAGGAGGGCAGCACAGAGAGAGTCCTGTCCCACCGCGGAGTCGGGGGATGCAGGGGGAGGGGGCGTGGTGGGCGCCAGGGAGTGCAGGGGGACTGCGGTTCATCAGCTGCTGCAGTCCAGGGGACAGCGGGCTAGGCCGGCCCCGGGCACCCCCAGCAGCCCCCGGACAAGCCTGCACCTTGCGACCTGCTCCTCGCACGGGCACCTGCCGCCACCGGCCCCCCTGCGGTGCCGTCGATGGCGGTCCCCGTGCTGTGCCTTTTAGGCATTTTTATTTTATCCAAGTGAGATGAGAGGCCTCCGGAGAGCCCCGAACGCAGTGATCTTGTATTTTACGGGATCCTTCCGGCTGACGTCTGGTGCCTGAGAGCAGGAAGGCAGGGAGGACACGGGAAGCCCCGTGGAGGCCGGCTCAGCCCCCGCGTGGGAGGCTTCGGGGGCTTTCGCCGGGGTGGTCTCGGCGGAGCCGGGAGGTTCTGGACGCTCTTGGAAGACCGGGATGGCCCGGCAACCGGTGTGCTTGTTAGTAGGAGGTGCCGCTGACCCCGAAGCCTGGGGCTGGGGTGTCCTTAAGGAAGGAGCTGCCATCTACTGGGATGGGGGGAGACTGAGGGAAGGACCCGGGGCTCGGAGCTCGGCAGGGAGTCCGAAACGCCTGCTATGCACCCAAGCAGAAAGGGAGGTTGGAGCCCCGTTCAGGGGAGGTGCGGGGCAGGGTCGAGTGGGGGACTCGCCGGTCTGCAGCTGAACTTTAGAGCCCCGGGACCGCCTGGGGTCCTGTCGGGAGCGACCAGCGGGGAGGAACGCAGCCGCTCAACCTGGGCTGACAGAGGACGTGTACCCTGACCACCTCTCAGTCTGGCAACACGGAGCCCGCTAACTCTCGGCAAAAGAGGTTTCGGGGAGATGTTGGGTTTAAAAGCCAGGCTGGTGTGGATTCAAGAGATTTTATTTTTTTTTATTCTTTTTAAATGTTTATTTTTGAGAGATAGAGAAAGAGATGGGGCGGGGAGGGGCAGAGAGAGAGAGGGAGACACAGAATCCAAAGCAGGCCCCAGGCTCCAAGCCGTCAGCACAGAGCCTGACGCGGGGCTCCAACCCATGAACCGTGAGATCATGACCCGTCGTAAGTTGGACGCTTAACCGACTGAGCCACCCAGGTGCCCCTCAAGAGAGATGTTAGAGAGGACATGGGAGACAGAAGAAAAGAAAGACAGCTTTTTCAGTGAGTTTCGCACAAAGCAGGACAGCATCGTGCAAGCAGCTGAGGGTGGTCACGAAGCGCAGGGAGGCTCATGACACGCGGGACAGGTCCGCCTCGGAAGGAAACCTTCAGGAGAAGAGACTTCTGGGGAGCCGGTGTTCAGCAGGCGGGAGAAGGGGGTGCAGTACCGGTGGGGGGTGGGGGGACCGGCCTGCGGTGGCGGGGACGCCCTTCCCTGAGCTCTCCTGTTGGGAGTAACGCATGGGGAGGCCACGGGGTGTCTGAGAAAGAGCAGAGGGGAGGCCGTCGACAGTGTGGACAGCGGACAGGAAACACTCCCCGGGAGCCTGACGGCAACGGAGGATCTCCCGGCAGCCCTCGGGGCCATCGGAGCTCAAAGCAAGCCAGGCCGCACGGTTGCCTATGTGTCCAACTCTGGCCTCCAGCTGCAATGCGAGCCCAGGATCATGGGGACTCAGAGTTTTCAGACGAGCACCAGTTCCAGGGGAAAAGAAAATGGAAGGCCGTCAAGGAGATGGTCAGCAGTGACCCCAGAAGACGGATCTTGGGCGAGAAGGGCGAGGGGGTGCTGAAGGGGGGGCCCTGCAGAGGGAGAAGGATCACGGGCCTCGAGCCTGGGGACGGCTGGGGTCCTAGGAGGTGCGCAGCCCTGAGACGCACGGCCACCCACCGGGCTGCTTCCTGGCAATGACAATGTCAGCAGGGAGCCTGGGCCTGGACAGCTCACAAGGGGGAGGGGGAGAGGGGGTCCCCATCTCGCAGGGACCCCATTGCAGGGGTGCCTTAAGTGGCTCAGTTGGTTGAGCGTCCGACTCGATTTCAGCTCAGGTCAAGATCGCAGGGTTGTGAGATCGAGGTCCACGTCGGGCTCCCTGCTAGGCGTGGAGCCTGCTTGAGAGCCTCTCTCTCTTGCTCTCTCTCTCTCTCCCGCTGCCCCCCTCCCCGATCATGCACTTTCGCTAAAATCAAAAATGTACAAAAGTATATTTAAAAAAAAAAAGACCGTATTGCGGAAATGACAGAAGTAATGGAGAAGGAAGCGAGCCAGGTCAGCCGGTGGGAAGGCCTGAGCCTCCAGACGGCAGCCCGGGTGGGGAGCGGGGTGCTACCGTCTCACCTCCGCTTCCCGCAGGGATGTGGGGGCTCAGGCCAGGTTCCCGGAGGACAGAGGAGGGCCACCTCTGGGTCACCCCAGAGCCCGAGGCCATCGGGCGGCAAGGGCGAAAGGCAGCCCTGTTCCCGGCCTGCGGACCCTCCAGCTGGGCAAGCAGGCCGAGGGGCCTCCTCGGGAGCGGCGGGGGTCTCCGAGCCGGCTGCTGGCCCAGGAGCCCGGCACCATCGGGGCCTCGCGGGCGGAGGGTGCGGGCCCAGCGCAGCCCCTCCCCCCGAGCTCAGGTGGGGCTTCTCTGTGCAGCCCCCCGGGGCCGGCCTCTCATCCCCTGACCGCACCCCCGCTGCACCGCCCCCCCCCAGTTCCCCTCCCCAGCGCCCCCTGCACCAACGCTGGTCCCCCACTGCCGACCCCCCTGTCCCGTCCACCTGCTGACCCCGGTTCCATCACTCCTTCGGCCCACAGCCGCCCCCGGGGCCCCCAACCCCAGGCCCGCTGGCACTCCCCATGCACTCTAAATTCCAGACATCGGTGACACCCCGCCCGCGGCCCCTCACCCCGGCACAAACACCCTCCCCGGACGACCAAGTGTGGAGCCGGAAACTTTCTCGGGAGGAGCGCCCTTTTGCCCGGCGTCTCCCGGGTCCGGGGAGCCCACCGCCCACCCGCGCCTAGAGGTTTCCAGCCAGCTCCTGCAGGGTTCCCGCCCCTCACAGCAAACGCCAGCTTTTAGACAAAGAACAACGTACCCACGGGATACGGATTAAAAGGGAAGAAAAAATGGTTTTTGCCTCCTCAGACTCTGATTTGGGCTTAAAAATTCCAGGAAGTCAGATCTGAGAAATTAATCAAACATGTGGACCTGTGCTGTCCCTTCCTCCTGTTTCCCGCAAGTTAGCCTCTTCGCTTACCTTTCCTTTTCACCCAGAACCAAACTCGGGCCTCCTCCCACGCATCCCTCCCATCCGGAGAACGGTGATCAAGTCCGTCCCTAGATGTCTTCAGAGGTAACACTTTCGTCAGCGAGGCCTGGCTGGTGCTCGGGCAGGAGCCAAGGCCCTTCCGCCGCCCTCCCTCCCTCTCCAACCCCGGTCCCCCGTTGCCCACCTGCCCCCGCACCTGCCTGTGGGGACACCGCGCCCATCCGTTCCGTGTCTGGCTGGAACTCGAGTAGGTCCCACGCGGAGGGGAAACGAGAGAACGGACCTCGACCTGAAGTCCCGCAGCAGGTGGTCCCGGCTGGAAAGGGACGGTCCCTCCAAGAGGGACACAGGCCGTTTTCTTGTGTCCCAGGAAGGGCACGAAGACCTCGGCCAACTTGAGGGGCTGACAGGGCCGGCACGGTGTCATGGGTCACCAGCACCATTTAGCTCCTTCATCACAAGGTAAGCCCCCTCCCCACAGACCAGAAAGGTGGGTCTCAACAGGCGAGGAGTGGTGCCAGTGCCACCCGCCTGAATCCCACGCAGACTCCAGTGCAGGGCCCCCGCCAGGGAGAGCCTGGCCTGTCCCAGCCCGGCCGGGGGCAGGGGCGGGGGCGGGGGGTGGAGGGGGCAGGGTGGGGGGATATTTTACAAGTACCCCGTTTTCAGACCAGGAATTCGGAGCAATTTGCAGCAACGTGGAAAACTCGCATGATGCATTCGATGGAAAATGGATGTCCAACAATGTGCACTGGGGGACCCCAAACCAGACCTGTGCCTGTACAACAGGGTGTCACAGGCATCATCCTGGGGGTGACCGGTAACCTCCACCCTGGGTGTTAATGATTAGCATCAGAGCACCAATGTTGAAGAGATGTAAAAATCATTCATAATGGTTTAAAAAATGTAAAAAGAAGGGGGGGTGGCTCAGTTGGTTGGGCATCCAACTCTGGCTCAGGTCATGACCTCACGGTTTGTGGGTTTGAGCCCCGCGTCGGTCAGGCTCCGTGCTGACAGCTCAGAGCCTGGAGCCCGCTTCGGATTCGTGTGTGTGTGTGTGTGTGTGTGTGTGTCTCTGCCCCTCCCCTGCTTGTGCTGTATCTTGGTCTCTCAAAAATAAATGTTAAAAATTTTTTTGAAAACCGTAAAAGAAAATACCCCCACCCCTTCCAAACTTCCAATAGAGCCAAACAAGGTGTTTGTTTTTGTCGAGTCTGTTCCGACTCCTGCGGACCACAGAGTGTGGGTGAGGACAAGCCGGACCCTCGGACCCTCCTGTGGGTCCGCTGGCAAGATCCTGTTTCCCAGCTGATGCCTGCAGCAGAGGGGGCGCGTGTGGCGTGGCGGGGGGGGGGGGGGCGCGCTGGGGACACCCCCAGTCCTCGGGGGAAACACCAGCCCGGTCTCCCGCGGGAGGGCCGCAGGCTGGCTGTCCGCACGGCTGGGACGCGGCACGGACCAGGCGCGGGCGGCGAGGCAAAGGAGACACCGGAGCACCAAAGCAGAGGCCGCAAGGCAGTTTATTAACACATCTTTCAAATTACAACACAGTTCGAGACACGCCTCCGTACGGAGTCACACAAATGATACACACAATACATTTTTCCAACCATGTCACCAGTGTTCCTCACACAGATTCCTGATAAAGCGTCACAGTGATCAGCGCACAGCGAGACGGGGCAAAGCGAGGCGACGTCCTTCCCCACAAGTGCAAGTGCAGTGTTGGGCAGAACACGTGAGGCCGGCCAACCCACAGGGAAGCAACTCGGTCGCGTGCCGGTCTCTGAACTCCCAACGCACTCCCAACAGACACAGCGTCAGGCTCCACCCGGGAGCTGGCGCGGGCCAGCTCGGCAGCGCGTGCGCATTACGGTTAGGAAGGATCACAGCGGGAGCAGGGACACGGGGTCAAACGGGCCGCCGCTTCCAGTGGAAAAGTGGGCGCGCTACAACTAACACTGACTCATGCACAAGAGGTCCTGTAAAAGCAGGGGTGAAAACAAAGGGGTGGTTAATCGCACGCTCCCCGCGGGCGGCAGGACGCCGGCCGGCATCTCGGGGCGCCACACGCTCCCGCAAGGTCACACTGCAAAGTAACAGAATCCGGACGTTATTCTCTCCAGCAGAGACCTGCAGGAACAAAGCGGGAGTGAAAACCTGTCAAAGCAAAGGGGGTGACGCAGTCGAATGCAAACGCCGTGCAAAAATGTTCACGGCCGCCTCGCACCCCCACCCCCGAGGAGGAATTCTAAATGTTAAGAGCAGACAGAGGAGTAAGAATAGAGCACCGTCAGCAAAGGACAGGTCCGTGGCCAGAGGCAGGTGGGTAGGAGGAGGGTGAGGACATCCAGAGAGGAGGAAGGCGGAGAAAGTGATTTTCCAGAATGGGGAAGAAGCTCCCTGTGGTGGCTGCTAGATGGGTTTGGGCGAGGAAGGTGCAAGAGAACAGGAAAGGGGGGGGCGGGAGGCCGCTGCTCCGGAGCCCCCGGGGAGGGGGTGGGGGGGGCAACGCCACAAAAGGACGGGGAGACGCCCCACACAGGAAACCGGCTCGGAATGCAAAGGCTGCGGGCTGGGCTGCTGTCGAACCTGAAAATTAAACGGTGGGATTAAAGGCGAAGACGGAGAGTTAGAATCCTCACAGAGGAAAGGCACTCCTGGCCCCCATGCCTGCGAAAAGCAAAGACGAATTACAAAAAAAACCAAAGGATCACTAGCTCTTCACTAGCTCTTCGGCTGAGGGTGTGAGTGCGCTGTGTGTGTTAGAAACCCTAAATCGTAGGGTCTAAGACAACGCTGCAGAGTGTATAAAATGTAAACAGACCTTTAAAAATCAGCTTCCACTACGTGTGCCCTTAAGATAAAAAGTAGTTGAAAAGAAACCATGCTACAAGAACGTCAAGGTCTACTCTCTAGAGTATATAAAACTACTAAATACAGAATATGTTAAAAAATAGCGTACCTGTCCAGTCTGTGCAACGTACTCAGAATTTAAAGGCTACGTTGTTTCTTTTTAAAGGGCCTGTATTTTTCTAGGTACGTTTTAAAATTAGTAAAATAAAACACAGCAAAACACCAACACGGTCTTTTTACATTTTAGTTGGTCAGAAATGAAAGGGAAAAAAAGTCCTCACTGAAGACGCCTGCTCTACCTGCCTGTCCTGACGAGAAGCCTTCCTACCAAAACCCGGCACAGGGGAGAGAGAGTTAAGAGTTTTAAAAACATTCTCTAGAAAAGGCAGGTTACAGCGTGTAAAACCAATGATCCTTCCCAACCATACGCTACCAGAAGAAGGTATACCTGGGATCCAATATGAATCAGCGAGTTCTGCTTTGGTTCTAGGACACAAAACCACGGGCGCTTTAAATGATGAAGATTAAATAGGTTGCAAAAAAACCTTACACAATAATCCTTAGGATTTAGCAGTAAATCAAGGCTAACCGCCTTTGGAGAGTTCATATTTACCAATGTCCAAAATAACACTCCATTCACAAGTTTTAAAAATAGGTGAAAAGGTTAATTGAAATGCTCATTAAATACAGTAAAATACCTACACTTTCCCCTAAGCGATCTCAGCTCCTGTGGCTTCCTTCACGGGGGGACAGGGCTGTCTCCCCACCCCGCAGCGATCATCCTCCCCACCCGTCAGGGATTCCCTTTTAGAATAAGGTCTCTTAAAAATTGGTAAAGAACCAAGGCGACCTTTCACAAGCCCCCCCACCCCCAACACCAAATAAACAGACAAGGCGGGGGGGGGGGGGGGCACTCAACCTGACTACAGGGAAATAAAATCAGGTCTAACAGTGAATATGTGAAGCCAGAACAATCCTACAAGCAGGAAGGGAGGGGAAATTAAAAATGACTCTGAGCAGGCCAGTATGACAGCAAAGGAGCCCAGAGCCATCTGCTGAGGGCAGCACCGGCCCGACTGGGGATGCATTTCTTGACAGCCGGACACGCGGGCTCTCTAGGGGACCGAGCGGGGAGCGCGCCGGGCATTCGGCACCAGACCTCCACCAGAACCCAACCGCCCGCGACAGGGTCCCTGTCAGTCCAGTGGTCTAGAAGCGCGTGGAGCTTACCTTCAATTAAATAACAAAGAAATTAAAAACAACGACAGCAAAAAAAGAAAAAAAGAAAAAAAAGAAAAGAACAAAACAAAAACCACAACAAGCCGAAAGAAAATTTAAGAAAACAAGAACGGAAGTGACAGGTTCTGCAAACAGCCCCTCTGAGCCAGGCCCTGCCTCGGGGCATCTCTGTACCTCCGCGGGGCCCCTCCTGAGGAAGGGCTCAAGGCCCTCCCGCGGAAAGGTGACCTCCCTGTGGGGCGGGTGCCCTCCTGTCCCCCGGCGAGAGGCGTCCACGAGCCCACCCTCCCGCATGCTTCTCGGCTCCACCAGCTGACTCCTCTGAAAAGAGTCAGTGTGTGAGAAGTTCATGATACTTAGTACAACTCCTTCATTCTGCAAAATTCTCCTCTCCCCGGTCCCAGGCCCCCCTGCTCCCCTCTCCCCTCCCCCCCCAGACACCTCTCCCAATCTCCTCCAGCAACAGTCTTCCGTTTACAAATTAAGCAAAACGCTCTTTGAAAAAAGCCCCCTGGGCGCAGGATCCAAGCTCTGTCACAACTTAGCAACGCTACAGAACCAGGCGTAAACAATGGTTTATCCAGGGCTGTTGTTACAAATGAAGAGAAGAACGACTCAAATAAAAAGTAGTTATGATGAAGCCCCTCCCCCCCCCGCCACCCTGCCCGCTCCCCACTGGGAAGGGCACAGACACCTACATAGGACGCTGCCTGTCCAGAAAGAGGGGGGACCCTCCACATTTGTTCTGGTAAAAAGAGACAGGGTTTCTCCCTTAGAATTATCAGTATAAGGACTTAACAAAAGTGGCCAGACCAACGGTAATGCAAGGTTATGCTCAGATAAGCGGCTAAGTGATCTTATATTACAGCACAAAATCAAAACAAGACAATGTAAAAAGAAAAGGTACCTCGGCTCCACACAATCACCTGTTGTATTTACCTCACGCCATATATCGGTATTTACTGACTTTAAGCTTCTTGAATTTGGAAACAAATAATACACAGGTCAGGATACATGTATTGACTTAACTACCATCTTTATAAAAATCGGATTTACACACAGACACATCAACAATTATGGAACGGTCTCCATTTAACTGTGATAAGACAACACAAAAGAACTAACAAATAGCTAAGATTGTTGCTGAATTGAAAGCGTTTCCAATTAACATTTTAATTTTAAAAGGTCCATATTTACATAGTATGTTAAATGCTTCTGCATGTCGTTTTAAATGCATGATAAATAAAGAACAAAGATAATGGTTGCAACAGATCTTCCAAAAGGGTTCGGCTTACGGTGGTCTGATTTCACCGCGAAAAGCGCACCGAGAATGGAAATAACGTTACTTTCTAATTCTGCTTCTTTCCCTTCCGCAGCTCCCTTTAAGGAAACCAAGCCTCTGCTCCGGGCCGGCCGGCACTAACTGCGGCCACTGCCAACGGCCGGGCGCACGGGGCCATTCTAACCAGGGCTTTACGAAGGCCCAGCTCCCCGTGGCCAAAGGCTCTCAAGAACACCACATCAAGAGAAGGCTCATGTGTGTAGACAGTTAACAGACACACATGTCCCGTGGCGCCCGTGTCGTCCTCGGACAAGGCCGAAAGCAGACCTTAATGTCACCACCAGGTCTTGAACAGCGGTGCCCACGCAGGACTGATGACTTCTCATCACTAACTAGGGAAAAAGCTCTTTGTTATGTGCCTACTTTCCAGAGACGATACGGCACACTCAGACTATTTCAGAAAATGGTAAAAAATTTTTAAGCTCATTTTATTGCATCAGTTGGTTCTTGGTGATAAAAAGCAAGTCCGTCAACTGAAAGCCTTCCCACTGCCCGGCACCGGCAAGGGGTCTGGATGTGTCGTAACTAGCAGGCTGTCAAGCTCGTGGCTTCAACGCAGCTCTCTGTGGACTGAGCCAAATAAACTACGCTTTTAAACACACGAACACATCCGTCTCTCCCTGTGACAACAGCGGACAGGACGTGCGTGTCGACCGAGGGTAGGGACAGGGCACGGACTGTGCGGACCCTCCCCTGGAGCACCACGGCAGGCCTGGCGCAGCTGAGTCAGGGGCTTCCTGGAACAAGGCGGCCAGGCGCCTCAGCTGGGGGGTGCACCCTGGGAGTGCCCGTTCGCTTCCTGGCACCTACACCTTCTGAAAAGCAGCCGCCAACACCCACTTCATCCTCCAGGCCTCCTCCTACCGCGGGATGCCACTTAGAACCCTCGCCACAGAAAGCCTCACGGGGTCTGAACACTCCCCTCCAGTTCGGGCAACTGAAGTTGCAAAAATATAAAATTTCACCTGTGCAAACACAACACAGGCTCACGCGGCCTGGGTCCCAGCCCCTGCGCGAAGGCTCAGAGGAGGGAGGGTGCCTGGTGGCGGGGGCTCCGGGGCTTCGAGCTGGTCCCCGCAGGGCTGACCGGTGGCATCTGGAGGCAGCAGGCTCCTATTTCCTCTAATTCTACTAGTAAACCTGCCGTGAAATCTTAGGTATAAAACACAGCTAAAAAGTCTGAGTATGCCTTAGTATCTGTTACTTGCTCAAATAGTTCAGGTCCACGTTAGTATAAACCCCAAACGGTGAAACTCGTTCTTGAGCAGAAATACAATAAGGCACTTTTTTAAAGACTTGACTGGAATGAACTGTACTAAACGTTGCTTTACGGGAAGGAAGAGTCTCACCTAAACGAGCCTACCCAGAACTCCTCAAGCAGGTTCGGGGCCACATGAACACATTTCAATTTCACTTTGGGCTGCACGGTCTGGGGAGGACAGCCATCCCTCACACCACACCCCACGAGGGGCAACTCGCCAGCACATGGGCCACCTTGCTCCTGGCTCTGCTCAAGGGCAGCACAGCCCTACTCAAAAGGCCTTCAAAAAAAAAAAAAAAAAAAAAAAAAAAAAAGTTAATCAGAGCAATGATAACCAAGTTCCTGAAGAATGTTGTTATGTCACAGAGCCAGGGACACGAATATGCTGCTTCGGGCCACATTTACAAAGAGGAACAAACCACACGGGGCCGGGCCGAGTGCCCCTGCCTCTGCCTCGCGGGGTAGTTGTGCAACACGACCCACCTGGCAGGGCTCCGGAAGGGCTGCAGGGTGACGGCGCCACAGGCGCCCTCTCTAGGCCCAGGGAGACACGGCGAGGCCTGCCAGGACTGCTGCCTTACTGGGGAAGAGCGGACAGAGGGGTGGGGAGTCCCCTCCACAACTAGGAACACACAGCTGGTGCTTCTGGAGTATTTACAAGAAGCAGAATCCGCCACACAATGGGCATCGCTCCCAACCGCCCTCACGTCCTGCTTGCCAGGACACGCGGCTGCCCGTCACCATCACCCAAATTTTAATCTACGTGCTTCCAAGAGCCTCGTGAGGGCTTTCTGAGAGGACAGCGCGGTTCCGCTCGGCTGGGAAGACCCTTGTCTAGCCTGCACTGAAGATGGGTGCAACCATTATCAAGTGTTCTTTGCTGTGGAAACTACTCAGAATTTGTGGCGCTAACGTCCCTTCCTGAACCTAAGTCACTGTGATCGGTCACACAGCACGATCACGAAGAACAAGGGCTACATGCATCGTAAGCACTTTGAAAACAAAAGAAACCGGAAAGTGTAGTTCTCTGTGGTGACAACAGAACGGGGAGCGTGTAACACCGGAGCCCAGGCCGCCACGTCCCCAAGTCCGGCTCTGCTGGAGTCCACGCCGGGCCGGCCGCTCTCCCGACAACAGTTACGCAAGACTGTGCGCGGAGAGGCCGTGCTCGTGGGGGTGTGCGCCGCGGCTTCCCTGAAGAAATCCCACAGCGAGTGTTCCGTGTCGGGTCAGCGTCTCCTGCTAAGATCACTCAACAATCAGGGCCACGTTTATGTGGGACAAATCTATCATGTGCCTGCGGAGAGGGAAAGAAATCGTCAACGCCGACCGAACTCCGCAGATGAGCGGTCAGGTCACCAAGGTATGGGAAACTACGATGGTAGGTCCCGACGGATGACAACTCCATGAAAACGCAGACAGAGATCAACGCAAAACCCGGGAGCCAATGCCCCACGCTGCACGAGGGGAAGGGCACGCATGACCGGCGCGTTTCTACCACGGCAGGTGGGCGCGCACACGTGTGAAACCACGGCTGCTTTGCTGGAGAGCAAACCACAGCGGGGAGGCTCTCCCGCCCGCTCCCACCGTCACCCCGACCACGGAATATACATGCTACCTGTGGAATTTCTGCTGAAATGCTAACGCATGAGCCGGTTCCTTGAACTTAGCTATGGCTTTCCGTTGCTGGGGAAGCATCTGTAAACTCTAGAGGGAAGAAAACAGAAAAACATTAAAATTTTTTTCTCAACGTTTTTTATTTATTTTTTGGGGGGGACAGAGAGAGACAGAGCGTGAACGGGAGAGGGGCAGAGAGAGAGGGAGACACAGAATCGGAAACAGGCTCCACGCTCTGAGCCATCAGCCCAGAGCCCGACGCGGGGCTGGAACTCACGGACCGCGAGATCGTGACCTGGCTGAAGTCGGACGCTTAACCGACTGCGCCACCCAGGCGCCCCAACAGAGAAATATTTTAAAAAAAAATTTTTTTTTTTTTTTTTTTTAATTTTAGAGAGTGAGAGGAGGGAGAGGGGCAGAGGGAGAAAGAATCTTGAGCAGACTCCACGCTCGGCACAAAGCCAGAGGCGGGACCTGATCCCACAGCCCTGAGATCATGAACTGAACCCAAATCAAGATAGATGCTCAACCCGCTGAGCCACCCAGGCGCCCTGAGAAACACTTCAATATCATGTTGTATACGCTTAAAACAAAACCCAGCATATTTATTTATACATCAGCTTTAATACAAAATACGAGTCCAGGCTGACACTTGGATCACTAAAGGAAACTATCTCCCCAGCAATTTTTCCTCCCTGATCCAGAGAATCTGTCCCCAAAAGCCATTCCCATGAGTGCACCCCCACCCCCGCCAACCCCCAGCCTGGTGTCAGGATCTGGCATCATCCGGCCACATGAGTCACTCAATCTTCTCCCTCAACCCTCCCTGTGAGGCCCAATGACACACACTTCTGGAGAGTCACCCCCCGTTTGCACACCTTCCTGCCACACAATTTTCTATGGAACCCTCACTGATTTTTTTTTTTTAAAGCAATTTTACATCACACAGGAGGAAACTGCTGTTTTGCAGGGGGACCCCACAATTACCACTGGGGTAAACCAAGGAGGCTTTCACACCTCCAGCTGCCCACAGCAAGGGACAGCTTCGCCAGTGGCGGCTGTCAGCACAGTCTGATCACATTTTGTACTGAGACACTCGATTACTAAGTGACATCTTAAATGAAACCCTTGGAGCCGAGGCAACCGTTCCAGAGGCCACTACTCTTTGTGCTGAAAACCACACCCTTTCGTGAAGAAGACGGACAGAAAGGATCCATCGAGTGAAGAGAGAATCTTACACGTCTGAAAGGAAGGTGCTGGACAGAGGGGACTCACACGCGGTCCCCCGGCTTGCCCTGAGGCCTTGGGGTTTAGGATCTGAGGATCCGGGAGGCCCAGGTCAGAGCACGAGACCTGTGTGGTCTCTCAGCCGGTCCCACTCTCAAGGGCCCGATCGTTCTCAAGCCCGCGGTGCCGCACGCAGTCCTGCACACCGTCCGGGTGCCGTGCAGGCTGCAGCCTCTGCCGAGAGCGAGGCGCGTAGCGGCCAAGGCGGGACCCCGCTCACAGCAGGACACGACGCGGGGGCCGCCACCCACCGTGCCTAGATGCTGTCTAGCGAAGTAGGACAGCCGGAAAACACAGCTGATGGAGGCACGGGACCCTGAAAAGTGGCGGCATATGTGGCTGTTTAATTGTAAAGCATTTATCAAAGATCTACGGTGGGAACACAAAAATACTCAAAAAGGTATACCGTACGCGAAGTGAGACGTCTCCGTTTTAATACCCACACGACATCTATCAGTCAACACAACTAGGAGAGCTCTCTGGAACACCCACTTTCCCAAAAGTCACCTTTCAGTGTTTACAAAGAAATGAACGGTCTCAAGTCTCCAAATAACATGGTGGGAAGGTGAGCACGCGGACCACGCGGACCACGCGGCCGAGGAGCAGCAAGCGGGTGGTGGGGACCCCCAACCCAGCAGGAGCACAGGCGGCAAGCTCGGGACAACAGGAGACTGCTCTCATCTGGGGTATAAAAGCAGAAGCAGGGTTTTCTAGAGGGTTCCACCTAGGGTTAAGAGCACCGGCAAAACGCCGTAGTTGGTCTGGAACGAACACAGGTGACTTCTCTTCCCCGGAGACGCGCTCGGCACTGTGGCCCCTCTGGCCCGGGGGACTCCCTCCAAGTCCTGCACAGAGACCCACTTTCTCTCCCGAGCCGCCAGCCTCCTCCACCCGCTCGTGCCTGTTCCGTGCCGCACCCTGCAATGGGTTCCAAAGCATCCGCTCAGAGCACAGGCAGCCCTGGGCACCTGCAGGGGGCCCGCTGCCAGGCCCCGCTCTCTGGTCCTGTCTGCGCCCCCTGGTGGGCGCCGCTCGCTAGTGCGCGCCCCCTGGTGGCTGCCGCCGCCACCGCGGCGGCCCTCAGGCAAGAATCCCAACAACTTCCCCAAATCTACCTCGTCTAAAAATACGACGTGTTCTTTAGGAACAGCGAGGAAAAAGCTAATTGCTGATGCTACCGCAGATAATTATTCATACCGTACAATTCACAGATGGAATCTGGGTTTCTGAAAATACCACAGTTTTGTTTGTTTATTTGTTTTCAGAAAAACATGTTTCCAGGTATCTAGGGCGATTTCACAATGTGAAATGAAGGCGCGAAGCTTCATTTTTACCACTGACCACATAAAACGGTAAAACGCCTGATGCAACAGAACTTACTGGGACCTAAGCAGTTTAGACCTCGGTCTGAGGAGGTGCCGGACGAGATGGCAACTCCTCACGGGGAAAGGCCTGGAGCTCAAGCAGTCAACACCAGCGATGAGAACACGCTCCTAAAATCTTCCTGGCTATGTCCTTCGTTTACATTTTCGTACCTTCTTCCAAAAACCAAACGACGTCTTCTAGGCAGAAGACTGAATTGCAGAAACTGTCCCTACCCCGCCATTTCTGACCTACGAAGACGAGAGCTCCAGGATTTCGTTACTGGGAGCAGAGGGGTGGGCACTGGGCGCCGGAAGCTGGAAGCCGGAAGCCTCGTGCTCCCCGGCTTCCACGGCGCAGAGCCACACTCGCACGAGCTAGCGGCACAGCCCCGCACAGACACCGGCTGGGCCAGAGCAAACCGGAAGCTGCACCGCGTCTCCGGGCCCACGCTCGCTCTGCTGCCGCGGCTGCCTCTCCCGCAGGCGCCCCCCCTAGCACGCAGGGGGCAAGGCCAAGGCACCAACTTCCGGCCTGACGCGCTTCCGTTTTCAGAGGGGAGACACCCGCACGTCCTGACGGTGAGTGACCGCGCTCCTCCACGTAGCAAAACGCAAGACGAAACCCTCGGCTGCGAGCCGCCTGCTCGGAAGCCCTGCAGCCCCCTCCGGCCCGGCCTCCGACAGCCCGCGGTCTCATCCCGGGAGGATGTCCGTGTGCACGGCACCCTGCCTCTTCTCCCACGGGCTCAGATCAACTACCACGTCGCGGGGACGCCAACTCAGATCAGCCAAAATGCCACGGGGACGCCAACAGGGTTGCGCAGCCCCGAAGATCTGTGTCGGCGTCCCGCCCCTCCGGCCGGTCGCTCTTAGCACCCGCGGGAAGTGCCTTCTGCCAAGAACAGGACGGTCAGTTTTAGACACAGTGGTGCTACCTGAGAGCAGCCCCACCGACAGGTCACGAGGAGCGCGTCCCCACAGGCCCCACCATAGCCGTGACTCACACGGCCGGGGTGGCCCCACTGAGGCAGGTCCCAGAGCCCCCGGTCGGCGGCAGACCGGTGTCCCCACAAGGCACAGGGGCCCCAAGGGGCAAACGGCAGCAACGATGGAAGCGTGCGCCACACGGCAGGCCCGACACCCAGCTCCTCGCAGGACCCTCTCACAGCTGCACCTGCCGCCGCGGGTTCGGTCCAGTGCCCGCGCTGCGCTTTTCCCCAGGGCCCCGCGTGCCCACTCTCCGTGCTGAGACCCCCGCCGCTCCCCGCACTGGCCGGCTTCCCTCCCGCTGGCCCCCCGAGAGCCCCAGGGCCGTCACACTGCCATCCCGAAGTCCTCTTTCCGTGGGCGTTACTGCTGGCTGCGTTCTCCGGACCCTGACGAGGGCCCCTAGTAAGCAGTCTTTCCATCGTGGCTTCAGATCACGTGGTCACACCCGTGTCTTCTCCCCCGATGTCCTGAACTTCAGAACCACCGACCTGAGATTCCAACTCTGTTGGCTACACCAGCCGGGCCTTGCGGCCGGGTCGGAACAGGACACTCCTTCGCAGCGGCTCACGCTCTCGCACGACCGCCCACGGGGGCTCAGCCACGCCAGCCTGCGACACCCGCCGCCCCGAAGTGCAGCGTCTGGGGGCAGGCAGACACCCCTTGCACCTGCCACCCCGTGGGGGACGAGGAGGCCATGCGTCTCCTCCAGCCTGCTCAGGCCGGGGCACCGGGAGAGCTACAAGGCGGCGGGTGGGGAGAGCCCGACAGAAAGGCCTAGACTCGAGACGAAGAAGAGAGCCCCGCTAACAGCCCGGCTGTGCCGCAAAGGACACCCACGGCTCGCGCTCCCCCTCTGGCCCCAGCCGGGGCACCGCCAGGACACGGGAGTGACGGAGGCGGTGGAGACGGCGCGGTGCCGGGTACGTGTGGGCACGAGCCAGCGCTGGCCGGCCTCATCCTCAGGGAGGGTCACGACAGGGGACAGTCATACTCTCACTGAGCGATCTCAAACCTCGTGCCTTTGTGAGGAAACTGCTTTTGTGTTTTTACACCATGACGTTTATTTACGGGGTAATGAATCTTTCTTCTTAGCACAATTTGAGGCACAATCTAGCAAACAGGGAACTAAAAGCAATTACACAAAAAAGCCACGGAGGTCCTAACTACCTAACTTCCTGATCTAAGAGCTACCTTGGCTTCCTGTCTCAGGACAGAGTGGGAGGTCAGGGTCACTGCTGCAGGAACGTGTGTCCGCCAGCCCACAGGGCACGCGTGCCTGGCAGTGACCGGGCTCCCTTCTCGCGGGGGCTGGGGTCCAGGCAGACGCGTCTCTCGGACCCGCTCACGAGTGGAATGCTGCGGCTGTGGCTGCCACGCGCCACCTCCCCCAAGATTCTGGGACCCGCTACCGCACTTCCCACGCCACTGCTGCCTTCCGGTTGTCACGCTTCTACAAGATCTGCACGTTGTTCCTCATCCTGGAAATAGCGAGTTGATTAAGGTCTTTAAAACGGACTTTCTAGAGAGCCTTGTGAGTACCATTGAAGGGAATAACATGCTAATCCGAGAGCCACACTGAGAAAGCCTCTCGGATTCCACAGCTCAAGGAGCAGAGGTCACATGCGGTTAGGAGTCTAACTTAAAAGCCCAGAGAAAACAGGGGACCTTCCTACTCTAGATAGCACCACCTGCTATTACACCGAGTGGACACGAGGTGGCGCCACAGTCCACCGCACACAGAAGCTTCTCCCGTCAGGACCACAGGAGGCCGGGGCTACCTGGCACCATCCCACCCAGGTTTAAACCATAACCAGTTCTCGTTACAAACATCTTCTTAAAATGTATACTTATCAGTATCGTTCTTTAGCTACCGAACACCAGCAGATGCTTGTTATACTAGTTTTTCAGTAAGAAACTTGGCATTCTGTGAACGTGGTATCTAAACATCGTACAGGCCCACTCCAAAGCATCCTCTGGGATACAGACGAGCAAGAGGAGGGCACCCGGCTTTGGTCCCCAGGGGAAGGGATGGGCCTCATGCAGGTGCGAAGCCCAGCCTGCCACAGCCAGTTCCCAGGGGCACCGGGGGCTTCACCTTCCGGAGACCCCACTGTAAGAGTGACTGACGTAACCTAGAAAGTTCACTCTCATCTTCCTACTTCTCTAACTTTCGAATTAAAACAAGGCATCAAATAATCCATCGCCGTTTTGGTCTGGCTTTACTTCCCACAATCAAACTTCGTAACATAATCATCTCGGATCCTTTTCAGAACAGAAAAAAAAAATCCATTCGAGAGACTATAAGCCCCAAATGCAGATCAGCTCCAAGCTGATTTTTGTGATGCAGCCACCGCCGCCCCCCCCCCCCCGCCCCGTTCAGCGTGAGGAGAGAGAGGCAAATAGCACCACTGCTCAGACATGGGTCCTGAAAACCACATCCTGGTCAAGGACACTCCAGAGAACGATCTAGACTCCGTGTGAGGAAGCAAAGCCACAAATGCTGACGGGCACACGTGGAGAGCACAGTGCCATCACTCCCGGCCCACGCGGAGACCGGGGCAGTGAGACCACAGCTCGAGCCTCCCGGACAACACCGGCCCTCAGATCCCACAGGTTAGGCTCTGCTCTGTTACATCTGGACGCCCTGCCTGACCCTGCACCTGGACCCCAAATTCTCAACCACCATTGGTGGGAGAGCCTCACACCAGCTTAAGCACATTTTCATGCATCTGAACTCTCCGGTCAGTCTGTTCCTGCAAATTAGTCATTAACGGTCTGGAAGGACCATCCATGAGCGCAGTGCTGACGCCTTCGGTAAGCGACAAGGGTCTCTGGCCGCACTGCGGAGTAAGGACGGCACTGAAAACAGAAGCCCGAGTTTCTGGCTCACATTCCACTACGACACACAAATAAACACTAGAAATCCCAAACTGACGGTGGAAGTCATGATACCTCGAGAAGAGGGTGCTTTCCGGAAGGGCTTTCACCTACTCCTCACGTTTAATAATTCTCAACATCAGACACTTAAGACCTGTTGAAAATTATTTGTGTCACCTCTAGTCTGAAAATGTCCCCCCGCTCGCTCACGCAGCAAGAGACTGGAACATATCCTGAAAGCAAGTACGCAGAAACCCGACATTCACGCCCTACGTCCTGCCTGCGCGGGGTCTGACGTGGTGCCAATGGCGCCTGCTGGGGGGAGGGGAGGCGCTGGTGGGAAAGGTCCGATACAGGGCTCTGGAAACCCTCGGCCGAAGGAAAACCGGGTCAACCCACTTCTCTGCTGGTTTACCTGCAGGCCTCGAGTAGAAGCAGCAGAGATCAGGCATCTGAATGGAGAATTCGGTTTGCAGCACAAATGGAGACCTATGTGCAACCGGCTCAGCAGGAACTTTAAAGCATTTAGAACCGACTTACTTTAAAGAGACTGGGGCACCCGGGTGACTCAGTCTGTTGAGCATCCGACTCTTGATCTCAGCTCAGGTCACAATCTCATGGTTCATGAGGTCAAGCCCCGCATCAGGGCTCTGTGCTGACAGGGTGGAGCCTGCTTGGGATCCTCTCTCGCCCTCTCTCTCTGTCCCCCCACCCCCGATCTTTCTAAAGGAACAAACGATTAAAAAAATATGAAATAACGAGATCAAAATCTAGTCTGCATTATTTCATGTTCATAAAATCTAAAACAAGTTTCACAGCTGTTAACACATGCGCTATTTCTGGAAGTCAAGGTCAGGAAGGTTAAATGCTTTAAAAATTTCTAAATATCATAAACACAAGTGTGTGACAGAACAAAAAGTATACATGTTCAGGAGCATACGTGAATGTTAGGATAATAGAAGAATTCCAGAAGATAATTTGTTCAGCTGGCAAAATTATTTCCTAAATTCCGTGACGGAGCACCTGAAAATTGCCGAATAATCTACGGCAAAAGTTCCGATCTCAAGTATGCAAAATGGATAAAACAGGTGTATGTCTTTTCAAACGTATTATTTTAACACGAAGTAACCAACACAAAGGGAATCGGAGTCCTGGGAGAGGCCCCAGGACACCCACCTGGATGGGTCCGACTGACATCAGTAGGTTCTTCAGCTGGGCGTCAGTGGTGGACGAAGAGAGCCCTTCAACAGACACGACGCAGGGCTGCGGCTTACACTCCACCACCCGGAGGTTCTGCTTGTTTGGCATCAGGCGGCCCCGGCCCACAGCCCCCGCCACTCCTCGGCCTCTCCCGTGCATGACAACCTGCCAACAACAAGAGTTAACTGTTTGACTTCTAAGCTCTGGGCTGTTGTTTTTAATAGCTACTAGGGTTTTAAAAGTGAGCAAACAACTCGGAATCCATTAAAATACACCACGAGCTACAGGATTTTCTGTGGTTTTCATCCACTACCCGCAGGGTTCAATGCCTAACTGAAAGAATACCCAGCAGATCTGGATGGAGGCAAAGGAAGAAAACGGGAGCATCTAAGTCCGACCCCATCTCGGCAGCAAGCACGGGTGGGTAACTTCCTGTGTAGCCACCGTGCTGGAGACAAAGCAGCAAGACCAGAGGGGTTGAGACACTTATTTGGGCCTAGTCGTAACAGCCCAAGAGCCCAAATTTCTCCCAGTGTACTCCAGGCCACGCCAGTGGGGACTGGTGCCACCACAAGCCACGTTATGCCCCCCAAGTCCCCTCGGGACTACGTGTGGCACCCCGAGAACCCGAAAGGCGGGTTCTGTGGCAGGGGGCCAGCGAGAGTCAGCAGGGGTCGCTTCCCAGCTGCTGCACATCACAATCGTCTACACAGCTTTTACGACAAACACCAAAAAAAATCCAAGCCACAGCAATGCCCGCGCACTCACTCCCACCCACGTTAAGTCGTCACATGTCTACAGAAGGGCCCAGGCCTTGGCAGTTTTTTAAGTTGCCAAGGGTTCAAAACCACTATTCCAACGATTCCAAGGCCTTTTAAGTAAGAGGAGACAGCTGATCTTTCTGGTATTTTCTTTTTCATTTTTTTTTTTTTTTAATGTTTATTTTTGAAAGAGAGAAAGAGCCCAAACGGGGAGGGGCAGAGAGAAAAGGAGACAGAGGATTCCAAGCAGGATCCAGGCTCCGAGCTGTCAGTACAGAGCCCGACGCGGGGCTTGAACCCACGAACCATGAGATCACGAGCTGAGCTGAAGTCAGACGCTCAACCGACTGAGCCCCCCAGGCGCCCCTCTGCTGTTTTCCAGCTAGAGAATTCGATGAAGCGTCTCCCGTTCAGGGCAGCAGTGAAATGCAGGCGGCTGGGTGGGACTGAACAATACCAGGGTTTCCAGACAGCCTCCCCAAATTCTGCCCTAGAGTCTGGGTACAAAGGAGCAAAAATGACCCCCTGTTCCATCATAGAAAAGGCCAGAGAAGAAGGTAAATGCATCCAAAACCACATTTCTTAACACTCTGCAGACGGTGGCGAACGTCCTCCCGTGAAGTGAGTGTTTGAAAAGTACAAAAGGATATTTCAGAGTCACACTGGAAAACACACATCGAAGGCTGCACGTAAATCACACCAACAAGAGAAAGGATGCAAACCATACGATCACTTCGACAGGTGCAGACAAAGCATGTGACAAAGTACAGCATCCATTCACGATAAAAACCCTCAACACAACCCTGTTTAGGGTATGTTTAGAGGGAACAAACCTCAACATAATAAACGCCTTATATCAAAACCCCACAGCTGACATCACCGTCAACAGGGAATTGGTGGGAGCCTTTCCCCCAGGGTCAAGAACAAGACAGGGATGTCCACTCTCCACTGTTATTCAACATAGTACTGGAGGTCCTGGCCACAGCTATCAGACAACACAAATAAAAGGCATCCAAATCGGCTGAGAGAGAAGTCAAACTCACTATCTGCAGATGACATGACACTCTCCATGGAAAACCCGAAAGACTCCACCAAAAAACTGCTGGACCTGATAAATGAGTTCGGCAAAGTCGACGGATACAAAATCAACGTGCAGAAATCTGCTGGATTTCTGTACACCAATAATGAAGCGGAATCAGAAAGAGAAAGAGAAAGAAAGAGAAAGAGAAGGCAGAAAAAGAAATGAAGGAATCAGTCCCACTTACAGCTGCGCCAGAAATGATGACCCAGGAATAAAGTTAACAAAGAGATGAAGGACACGTGGTCTGAAAACCTTAAAACTGATAAAGAAACCAGAGACACAAAGAAACAAGATATCCCATGCTCATGGGCTGGAAGGACAGGCATGGTTCAAGACTCTACACCACCCAAAGCAATCTACACAGTTAATGTGATCCCTGTGGGAAAACCAACAGCATCTGTCACAGAACTAGGAGACAAACCATCCTAAAATTTGTACAGAACCTCCAAAGACCCCCAAACAGCCAAAGCAACCTTGAGAAGGAAAAGCAAAGCTGGAGGAGGTGTCATAAGCCCAGATTTCAAGATTCACTCCAAAGCTGTAGTCATCAAAACACCGAAGCACTGGCACAAAAACAGACACACAGATCAATGGAACAGAAAAGGAAATCCAGAAATAAACCCGCAAGTATATGGTCAACTCATCTTTGACAAAGCAGGAAAGAAAATACAATGGGGAAAAGAAAAGACAGTCTCTTCAACAAATGGCGCTGGGAAAACCGGACAGCCACATGCAGAAGATTGAAACTGGACCATGTTCTTACACCACACACGACAATAAACTCCAAACGGACTAAGGACCTGAACGTGAGACCCGAAACCATAAAAATCCTTCAAGAGAGCGCAGACAGTAATTCTCGGACATCGGCCATAACAACATCTTTCTAGATAGGTCTCCTGAGTCAAGGGAAACAAAAGCAAAAATAAACTACTGGGACTACGTCAAAATACAATTTTTCTGCACAGCGAAGGAAACAATCAATAAAACTAAAAAGGCAACCTACAGAATGGGAGAAGATATTTGCAAATGACTTACCTGATAAAGGGTTAGCATCCAAAATATGTAAGGAACTGATACAACTCAACACCCAAAAAACAAATCACGCAATTAAAAAAGACACAAGACGCGAACAGACATTTCTCCAAAGACGACATACACACGAAAAGATGCTCAATGTCACTCACCATCAGGGAAATACAAATCAAACCCACAAGGAGACGCGACCTCACACCTGTCCGATGGCTAAAGAAAAAAACCTCAAGAAACACCGGGTTGTTGGCGAGGCCGCGGAGTAAAAGAAACCCTTGTGCCCTGTCGGCGGGCATGCATTGCTGCAGTCACCGTGGAGAGCAGTACGGAGGGTCCTCAAGAAGTTAAAGTGGAACGACCTTAGGATTTAGCACTACTGGGTGTTGACCCGAAGAGCACAAAAACACTAACTCGAGGGGCTACACGCACCCCAATGTTTATTACTGCAGCCTTGTTCGCAACAGCTGGACTGTGGCAGCAGCCCAAGTAACGGGTAAAGGACGTGTGGTGTGTATACATGCCACGGAACATTACTCGGGCATCAAAAGGAATGAAACCTTGCCATCTGCAACAACATGGATGGAGCTAGAGAGTATTCTGCTAAGTGAAGCAAGTCAAAGAAAGACAAACACCATTCAATTTCATTCAGATGTGGAATTTAAAAAACAAGTCGAAACAAAGAAAAAAAAGAGACCAAGTACCCCCAGACTCTTAACTATGGAGAACAAACTGGTGGCCGACTCTTGACTTCGGCTCGTGCCGTGATCTCACGCTTCGTGGTATCGAGCCCCGAGTCACACCATGCGCCGAGCGTGAAGTCTGCTCGGGATTCTCTCTCTCTCTGCTGCTCCCCTGCTCGCGCACCCCTGTGTGCTCTCTCAAAACAAATAAACATTTTAAAAAATAACAAATTATAACATCAGCAAAATATCCTTTACCAAACGCTTACTGATCCACCAGGCACCATACTTTTTATATGCAACTTCTCATGAAATCCACCCAAGAGCCCAAATGAGCCAGGAAACGCTACTGTCCTCCCTTCATAGCAGAGCAGACAGAGGTTTCAGACAAAGAAACTCGAGGGCTCACTCAAGCGCACACGTACGTGGGGGACGGGCCTCTAAGGCCCCTCGCCTCCTGTATCCCGGGACTGCACCTGACCGAAGCCAGTTTAGACTGGAGCGACCTTCCAAGACCAAAGAGAAGACTTCATGTCTGCACACGTCTTCTGTTGCAAAGGGAATAATTTCATTTGCTCCTACATCACAAGGTGCTTACGAGATAATGCAGACGAGGTAATGGACCCAGAACGGCCTTCATGTCGATACTATTACTACCTGGGTCAGCAGCAAGACAAACAGATAGATGAGCCAGTGGACTCTGGAGCTTTCTAGAAGAAACCCAAAGCAGGTGTTGCTGCCCTGCTTCCTCCCTCACATAACTTCATCATTCGAGGGGCATCTGGCTTACGCACCAAAAGGGAGGAGAGAGGGGACTTTACTGTCAGGCTTTGGGGAAGCTAGAGACAGCTCCCCTACCATCCAAGGGAGGGCACCCTACCATGGGGACAGGACAGGACAAGGCGGACACTCTTCTCCTAGGGAAGATTTTAGACTCAGTGCACAAAAGGAGAACATTCACTCCCACCCCTGCCCCGAAGGCATTATCGGATGCCCTCATCTCCTGTCCAACAGTGTGTGTCAGAACCAGGGTCAGGGCCACCTTCTTCAGGTCGGGTCCCCTCCCCCCCCCCCACCGAGGCCTCACTTTCCCACTCGTGCACTGGGCTAATGAGAAGGAGGTGTGTGAGCAGGTGCCTGGCTCTCTGTCTGCGGAGTGTGGAGAGCCGGTAAGAGGGGAAGGAATCGTACTGGACTGGGGTCTGCGGACACAGGGGTCAGAGCCACAGAAAACCACACCCCCGGTTGCAGGGACTTTCCCCGAACTGTCCCCTTAAAGTCAGAAGAGGAAAAGTGCTCCTGTGAACACGTGAGCTTTCAAAGCCAGAACGAAGGAAATGACGGCTCGCTTACTGATGTATCTGCACCCCCCTCCCGTGCACTGGGCACCCCTATCTGAGAACCGTCCAAACGTGGACCGTTCGAACCAGCAGGACAGCCACGCTCCCGGGGCGCAGCCTAGGTCACAGGCAGTACCTTCTTGGCAGGATGGACTCCCTGGATGCTCTTGATGCCCGGAGGGCCGGCCGGGTGCACGTGGGCCCCCACCGGTGGGTGCTGGGGCTGCTGGGGGGCCCCCTTGGTCAGCGTCACCTTGCGGGCGGGCGGCTGTCTGGCTTCTGGGGGCTGTGGGAGCCGCTGGGGCTGGCCCTCGGGGTGAAAAAAGCCGTCGCTCTCTCCTCCCTGCTGAAACAAGGCAGCGTGCTGGTCAGTACGTGTGTGGCCAGGAGGCCCTCCCCAGCGGCGGGGAAGTCCGCCTCTGCTAGCCTCAACCGAGAGCAAAACCGTTTCAAACAAGCGGGAAACCAAACCTGTCATTTCACTACAGCCACTGAGGAAATTTCTCATCTGACAGTGTTTGGGTTTTAATCATATTTTTGAAATTTATAACACGCAGACCTTTAATTACTGTATACACTCAAGAGGTCTGTGATTACACTATGTGCTGTTTCGTTCAGCACAATAGTGCCTAACCTTAAAAATACCTCATACTCAACATACATTTACCATTTCCAAAGGCATTGTTATTAAAATATGGGCAGCCTGCACAGGCAGTGGTTTTAAACTTTTACCCTGTCTTTAGACCAAAGACAAGTGGACCGTCCCCCGTCCTCGGGACGTACCTCACTGGCTGTGGCCCAGCGCCCACCCTCCCCTGGGGACAGAGCACTGGCCCCCGGTCCCCCCCGCCCCCAACACCCGCACCTCCTCTGGCCTCGCACACAGAGGGACGCGTGGGCCCTAGTGAGAGCTTCCCAAGAACCAGAAATCTAACCTTTTGAGTTTTACTAATGCTCCCTTGTTTCTTGACCTTCAAAAGGGTGATATTTGTTAAAAAGAAAACCACAGGCCCAAAACGGTGTCACTCACACCGAGTTCCCAAACCAGGGCTCACTCCCTAATCTAACTGCAGTTTCAACCTTCTTGAGAAATGCAGTCTTAACTGGTGCATCAGGAATTTTCCATCAGGGCTAAAGAGCAGGCCACAAGGGCCCCTCTCCCCCAGAGGAAGGTGAGGTCACTGGCACGGGAAGACTCCTGAGGGAAAGCCACCAGCCTGAGCAGCAACCCTCTTGCTCCACCCTCCTTCTAAGAAGACCTTCCCTCTTGTACACCCCCTGGGAGCCTCTCTGCTTTGCCGGATGAGGCGCTGCCCAACTCAAGAGTCGTTTAACGAAGCCCATTAGAGCTTTAAAACGGTCTCAGTCGAATATTTGCTATTTAACACATTTACGCTGCAGTACTTACGTTCAGGATACCACCCGGCGGCATAAAAAATACCTCTGGATGGGGCCTATCAGCTACGCTCAGTATTAAGTGCAGCGTGTCTCCTACAGAGTGGCTGGTGGCCAGGAAGGGAAGTGTGGACGGCAAGGAAACCCCACCTTGAGCTGCTCAATGACGGAATCTTAGCAGAAATGGACGCTCGAATGTGAAAAGTAGAATTCAGACTTCTATCGGTGCGAGGCTCTACCACTCTGATCACCGGGGGTGCAGCGGCCTGTGGCCAGCACACCTGCCCCCGTACACTGCTTGGCCATCCGGTGCTTCCGGAAGGACCTGGGAAGTCAGCTCAGCTGCAGTCCCTGCGTTCTACATGTCTCTCTCTCTCTCTCTCTCTCTTTCTCCCCTCTAAACTTATCTTTGGGGCGCCTGGGTGGCTCAGTCGGGTAGGCATCCGACTCTGGTTTCGGCTCAGGTCATGATCTCACAGTTTCACGGTTCGAGCCCCGCGTCAGGCTCTGTGCTGGTGGCACAGAACCTGCTTGGGATTCTCTCTCTCTCCCTCTCTCTCCGCCCCTCCCCCACTCATGCTAGCTCGCTCTCATAATAAATAATTAAAAAAAAATTTTTGAACTTCTCTCTTAGGGCCAGTTGAATGGAATAAAGTGAAGGGACAGGGCTGGAGCTAGATAGGTGCAGATGAGATTTTGTAAAAACTGCCCAAGGTAATCGGGCCCCATGAAAGACGAGAGGAGAAATGTCACACGTGGCAGGGCTTCTAGCTATGTATGGCAGCATGAAGACACCGGCCAACCTCCTTCCCCAAGATAAATCTGTAACTGGACAAAACCGCCCAGAACAAGCACCTCAGGTCCCTGGAATTGACAAAAGTGAAACAAGACAGAGTGGGGCCCGGCAGTCTTTGCTCGGTGACAGTGACAGGACCTCCCCTCCTCTCGCCCCCCCCCCGCCCCCCCCCAGCCCACAGGGCAGACCTGGAGCGGCCCGTAGGCCGGGGAACCACAGCAGCACAATCAGCAAAACTTGGAGGGAAGGGAACGGGGCACGCCCACCAATCTGTCAGCCCTGGTCCCTTCTGGAATGACAGCAGACCAGCCAGTAATCGGAGAGAGGTAATGAGAGATCCCGGAAACGCAAGGGCTCTTGAAGGCCTAGGTCGGTGCGCTCCGAGGGCGCGGGGCCCGAGAGGCGGGCAGGAAGGACGAGCTGACGTGGGCTCGGGCAAGTGCCGCCCCCACTCGTGGCCCACCGGCCAATCTCTTCCTGAATGACTGACTGGCCGACCACGAAGCTATGCGACAACAGGGTTGACCCCTGGGAAGCCAGGCTGAGAAATGAAATAGGAATAAAAAACTGAGCCAAAAAAATTCTGAATAAAAATACAGTGCAACTAAAGCAGTTACATCAGAAAGGAAAAGAAATCTGAAATCAATAACCTGAGCTTTTATCTCAAGAAGCTACAGGAAAAAGGGAAATCAAGTCCAAAATACGATGAAGGAAACGGTGAGCTCAGAGCAAAAAGCAATGGCATAAGACACAGAAAAACAATAGAGAAAAATCACCGAAACCGAAAGTTGCATTTTTGAGATCAACGAAACTGATGGCTGATCAAGACGGGAGACAGGGCACAAACCACCAAACTCAGGAGCAGAGAGCCACTCACCTCACTGGCCCGGCAGAAGCGAAGGTGGACATCATGAGAAACTTTACACCAAGTCAGGCCACTGAGGCGAGACAGACGGATGGCATCGGAAACGCCGAAAACGGATTCAAGAAGCGAGACGACCCAAAGTCCGAGGCGACATGGAACTGGTAATGCCAACCCTCCCGCAAAGGAAAATCCACAGGCACTCACCGGTGAGCCCGGTCCCTACCTCAGGAAGAAGGCAGCCCGTGACACCACCTCTCCCGGAAGACAGCGGAAGACGAGGCACCTTCCCGCGCCTCCTCGGAGGCTGGCACGTCCCCGAGAGAAAAGCCGAAGGCGCCCGGGGAGAAGAGAGCCGCAGGAGACCCCACGCGCGTGCGCGAGCACCCCACCAGACGTCAGCGGACCGGATGCGCCCACACAGAAAGGGGACCGCGCGCCACGACCAAGCAGCTCTCGCCCCAGGAACGCGAGGCCGGCTGTCCCGGCGGAAGGCGGTAACGTGCGGGGCGCACGGGCGGGAGACGCGACGGTGATGGAGACCCGAGACCCGCGACACGCTGGGGCCGGCCGGCCGCGCTGTCGGCCCGGGACGGGCGTCCGCTACAGGCGGGCAGCGCACGTCGTGCCTGCTGATGAGGACACGGCGCGCCTTCTCCTCGGGGCTTCTGCTCACGCTGCCGCAGACCAGTCGGGGACACGCAGTTTCCGTACTCGTCACCTGGGGACAGTTCAAATCTGGGCCATCTCGGGCTTTAGTCCAGAACCATCCAACCGGACTCCGCGGAGCTGGGACCCAGACGCCGGCCTATCTTAAGGGCTCCTGGGTGACGACGGCTGTCCGGCTCAGGCTGGGGAAGGCTGAA
This sequence comes from Prionailurus bengalensis, assembly GCF_016509475.1. Taxonomy (NCBI): domain Eukaryota; kingdom Metazoa; phylum Chordata; class Mammalia; order Carnivora; family Felidae; genus Prionailurus; species Prionailurus bengalensis. Next base: position 166,306,008 of record NC_057348.1, on the reverse strand, counting down.
CCAGAGGGGTGCTCCCGACGTTCTGCGACCCTGTGCCTCTACCAAGTGCACTGCCGGTGCCAGCTGAGGGTCACGCCGACCTTGCAGAGGAACGTCCCCAAGTGAAAAAAATGGAAGCCGTGCGCGGAAGGCAGGCCATTTTGCAAGACCGCGATCCACACAGACATTTAAGCTGCTGGTCTGCGTTTCCTAGAGCTTCTCCACAGGCCTTCCAGCCACGGAGCGAGCCGGCGCCCCAGCCGGGGGACCGGGCGTGACCTAGCCCACACGCGTAGTGTCTCAGTCTCTGCCTTAAAGAGCTATGTGACCTCTCTCTAGTTTCACAGGTGTTGAATTTTTCTATAGTAAAACGCTGAGAGTCTCATAAGGATACATACGTACCACATCCTCATCTCTCGTAAGAGCCAACGGTCCATCATTTACTAATTTCTCTGACGTCCCGGAATTGTGTTAGCGCGAGACTCGTGTATCTCCTACGCGTGTGTTCAGCTGTACGGGCCTCACGGACATCTCTCCCTGTCACACGAGCAGACGCTTCAGGCGGAGCCCAGGCCCCACAAGAGGCTGCGTGCTGGGTGCACGCGGGGCCGGCCCGCCAGATCCTCCGCACGGCTCAGCGGCACCACGGTCTACCGGCCGAGTCCCCCCCTCCCACCCGTTTGGCCGCGTGCAGATGCGGACCGGTACCGGCCAGCTGTACGGGGCAGCCTTCCGCCGCACGGACCTCAGGGAACTGAATAAGCTCCCCGTAAGTTCACCCGGCAAGGTAAAAGTTCGAGGATGCCCAGAGCACCCACTCCCTCGCAAGCATCTGAAGAAACCGGGGGTTTAGACCCCGTAAGTCTGCTTTGCTCACCAAGCCGAATGTCTCGTGCGCGCTGAAGGTACCGAGATGGCTACTGAATAAATCAATAAAGGGCAAATCATACTTTACCATGCGGTTCTCAACGTGCTACCTAAAAAGGATGATGACATCAGAATGCGAGGCTACAGCCGCTGTCGATCACAGGCACTGACCACATGTCACTACGATACCAAAAGGCCAGCCTTCAGGTCAGTAGTACTATTTTTGTGCATCGGGAAATAATTATGCCACATTGGAGACTAGATAGTGAGCCGGTACACGTGGCCTACAAGGAACGATGTCCATATATACGATGGACAAAAAGAATGAATACTGTCGTAATTTTTTTCTTTAGCAATCCAAAACTTAAAAACAAGACCATCCAGATGGTAAACTTTAAATCAAAAAGAGAAGCTTACACTGAAAGCAAGATATTATAATTGCCTGTTTTAAGATAGATGGTACGTGTAAGTATCTGGATGATAAATACAGAATGCTAGTGATCTGGTGATTTTTAAACTGGGAACTGAGAACATAAACACTTCATCAAGAAACACTCCAAATAATCAAAATTATTTTCGTTGCTACTTTGGCTGAGAGAATGGTGGCAATACATCGTAAGAGGAGATGTTCATGTCAGATAAAACCCCTGAAAACCAAAGTTCTAAACTTTCATTTTCAAGAGAAGTTTACATTTTAAAGCAGGCTTGACCCCAAAGCTGCGAGAAAACAGGTATCACAAAAGCCTCTCCTCTCCTCATCTGCAAGGAGAAAACTCTCCTTCTATAGAGTGGAGAACGACAGCTTCCGACGTAAAGAAAAGGGGTCCCACGTGGTGCAAAGACCTCATTTCGGGTCTTCTAAGAAATCACCTGAGAAGAGGGACGCCTTTTCTGTGGGTCCGCACCTCACCTGCGGCTCTGGCCCCAGGACACAAACTCACAGGCACAGGCACGGGGTCTCTGTCCTTCTCCCTGCTTGGAGCACCCCGCTCCCCCGCCCCGCACTCCCCGGGGCCAGTCACTGCTCCGTGCTTCTTCACAGCAGTAGTGGCCACTGCTGTCCTGATCGCGGTCACTGGAACCGGGGCCCCATGGCACCCTCCAAGAGGGGACAGAGCGGGTGGACACAGTCACTTGCTCAGTCAACGACGCACACGGAAGGGGCATGCTCAGGCAGGGATCATGACGACTGCCCGGCTTTTCAGAAACACTGCTCCCATCAACCGTTTACTGGAAAGTCGGAGGAAGCCCCGGGTCAGCTCTGGAGTCGCTCATATTCAGGGCAATTCTGCACACCTTCGGTAGCCACGAATGGCACCATACGCTTTATAACAGAACCTTGCGGGGCGTTACCACGTCCCCCTCTCGGGAGGGTCTGCGATGCGACAAGCGGACTAGGGTCTGTACGCGGTTTTCCATCAATCCTCCCTCCAAGGTAACTATGATCCTCGTTTTGTAAAGGGAAACCCCGAGACCCCTGGTCACACAGTAACGGCTGGGACTTCCTGTCTCCGAGGTCCTACGCCGCTTCCCAGGAGGCGGCCTTTACCGTAACTGTTCTCAGCAAACAGACTCACCGTCACCCAAAAGGAAAAGGTCCCTGCGCTGCTGTCCTAAAAACCATACTGAGCCCTGAAGGCCAAAATCTAAGTTATGCAATTGTTCCCTTCTATGAGAAAAACGGAGAGGTTTCTTTTTGTCAATGGAGAGATCGACTACTCTCTTTCAAATCAGCACAATGAAAAGCTAATTCTGGGGAGAAATTCTAGGTTCCAGAATTATTCCAAGTAACCTGTGAAAACGAGTTAATGTGGTAATTACTAGGTGGTGGCCAGGAGCATCGTTTCATACCTGACACTTGCACACGGACACGGACGAAGGTGAATGAGGATCACACCCCACACCGAACCCCCCACCTGGAGGTCTTCCGTAACTCACACAGTTACAGCACTCAAAGAGGCCCTAAAATCCTTAGCGCTCACACGTGCAAACCTAAAAACCCCGTTGTTCAAATTAGGGTTTTCAGAAACCTGTTACATTAACGTAAGGAAAGAACCGATCATTTGTGGATTTACGTCCTGTTCAAAACAAGTAAGTTCACTTTGGTTTGCTTTTGGTTTTTTAAGATTTTACTATTTTTAAGCAATCTCCACCCCCAACGTGGGGCTCGAACTCACAACCCTGAGGTCAAGAGCTGCACACACCCCCAACTGAGCCAGCCAGGCACCCCAAAAAAAGGGAAGTTCACTGTGAGAGTGAATTTCTCGGGGGCTGGGGGGGGGTGCACAGTTCCCTTTCAAACTCCTCACGCAGTAGCAATCTGCGTACGATTTTCAGTACCTTCCACCTCCTCTGAAACACAGATGAGGAGAAAAGAAGGCTGGCCGGCCTCAGACCAAACAAACCAGAAATATCTTGTCGTTTGTTTTTTTCCACAAATGATTATCTTTTAATGACTGCTATAAACATGTCTTTTCAGAGTAGTTTTCCTCTTCTAAATTATGTAAGAGGCACTACCTGAATTAAGTAAGCTTAGGGAATACTTTTTATCAGCTTAATCGTTACCAAAAAATGAGGTCTGTAGCCACCAACATTAGGACAAATTTATTTATAACAAATGGCTTAAATGTACAGATAAAAACGCCTATTGATAATGTCAGGGCCTCCTGCAATTTGACAGATCAAATCTTATTTCCATTCTTAAACCCCATGAAGAAGTGATATCACGGACTTGCATTCACTAGTGAGCAAATTGATTAATCCCCCTCCATAGAAATCTCAACTCTTGATTACACCTATCAGACGCTAAGCAGCATTATTCTAGAGTGACAACACTTGACAAATTCCCCAACCGTTTTTCTCAGCTTTTGTGGCCCTGCTAGCTTGTATTAACCCTGATGAAAAATTAATTTTCCTTATCTTCTTCTAAACCCCAAAATCCAAATCCGCCAAACTGGCAACTCTTTCTGTAAAGGTATTATGAAAACCTCTAAAAGATTAATTGCATGTCTTCAGGTGACATTAAATTAATTTCTGCACTCGTGACAGACATTTGATACTCCGCACTGAGAGGACAGATAACATTGTCAGGACACACACAAGGACAGTGGTTAGGGTCCCAGGGCAGCCTCTTAGGAATTCTCCGTCCGATAAGGCCCACTTCACTGTCACACCAGTGCTGCCGATCTCACAGCCCGCAGACCTCACGGAACAGGTTTCTATTAACTGCAACAATGCCGGGCCTGGCCCCGTAATCTTGGGGAGGCTCGCTCAGAATCTGGCCAATAAATGATATGCACGCGACAGCAACTTTCTCAATATCAATACACTTAAGGCTCTATTTTGTCTCTGAAGACTACTGTTCAAGGGGAAAAGGTGCAAGAAAATAAACAGGCTAACATTTTCTTTCCAGGTTCCTGGGTCAATGCCCTAATTAAATTGTTGCAGCATAACAGGAAGGGAGGACGGTTTGCATTTGCAGCGTCCGAGTTTCTGCAACCCACGATCCTTAGATTGTTGACGCCAAACACGTGAACAATCTAAGTCTTAAATGCTTCCTGTAAAATTTCAGCAGTGGGTCCACGTGAGCTGGCGTGAACCAAAACCCCTAAGGTTAGGGAGCGCAGGGCACATGGGGCTCGTAGGCGCCAGGGCTTCCCGAAGCACAAGGACCCGACGGCAGGGACGCGGAGCTCACGGCGGCGGGAACTCGGGAACCGGGCAGTCTCTCCAGCGCGATCTCCCCGTTCTAGCTTTGAGATCAGTTGGGCTTTGGGGAGATCCGGAAACAGCAAAATTAACTGGCCCCTGGAGTTAATAAGCCTCAGAGGGGACTTCCCGCCCCAGGCTCTCAAGAGGAGAAGGCAGCGGGCTCTTCCAGATGAGACCCCACGAGGGGGAGGCTCCAGGCTGGGGAGAGAGGCTTCTAGGCGGCCCTGGAGGAGCAGCCTGGACGACCTACTTGGCAGCATGGGGGAGGCCCCTGCAGGGGGAGCTGTGGGAAGTCAGGGAGAAGGACTGAGCCCAGACCACCCCCCCCCCACCGACCCCCAGGGGAGCCACTCCTATTCCACTGGGGAGAGGGAGCTCGCAAATCCTGATTTCTGATTTCAGCACCTCACTCCCCAACACCGCTGCCCTAAAGCAACCCAAAAATTAACGTAGGGAGATTCGGATTCACTACAAGGAACTACTTCTGTCCTGCAATGAACACCTGCCGACTCTGCCCCAATTTCGCTTAAACAGTCATTTCTCTGAAAGTTATGAACTCTGCCCGCTAAAGCATTTCAAAGCTCTTAAAGACAACTATTTATGCACAATAGCTTCTCCTCTGAAAGGAAGTTTCTAGGATACGCATGTCCTCAAACACGTGACTAATCCAGATTCTTGCCCCGAGCTCCTTCCTCTCTTCTGCCGTTTGCCTTTCGGCCGTTTTCCTGCTCGCCAGCACCTGTAACAGGGAATCAGCCAGCCTCCCCACCCCCCCCCCCCCACCGCCCCGAGAGGGACAGGAGCCAGCAGGGAAGAGTCTGGTGCTCACCCCCACCCCCGGCCCCGGCCCCCCTGGCTCCCCACACCCGCGTTACAGCAGCTTCTCTTACACCCAGCTCCCCGCCTGCCTGTTCTTCCCAGGTCCCTTCTGTCACAACTCCGTGGCAGCTCTGTCCTTTCCGACCTCACTTCCAACTCCCTTCCACCCGACTTCCCTCCTTCCTGAGGCTCCCGGGGACTGCCTGACACCGTAGCAAGAAGTCCGCTTCGGCCAGGAATGAGGCGAGTCAGCAGAAGAGCTGCGCCCTCCGCGCTGGGAGGCGGCTCAGCACAGGGCACGTGGCGTGACCCTGCCCCGACCCGGGTCTCCTCACCGCACACTCACCACTCGGTGCAACCCCCAAAAGCGCCAAACAGTATGTCTGATATAACCCCATCTTGTAAACTGAATAAAGAAGGAGTTTGGGAAGGAACCATGAATTTTCGCCTGAAAAGATGGCCAGAAGAATTGATAATAAGGATTAATGCTATTTTTGGGTTTTCCAAAGTTTGCTATCTGGTGTCATCTAAATTTCAACAAACGTCTTTTTAAATATTTATAACGTACTTGGCACCGTCCTAAATCCTGGAGACCGAAAAAGAATGGAAGAGCAAACCCAGCCTCAGTCAGTAGCAGTAGCGGGCGACAGAGCCCTGCAAACCAGTGGTCACGCGCAGCAGGTGGCGAGGGGGCCAGAGGCAGGAACGGGGCACGTCCGGACAGCGGGAGGCAGTGAAGGTGGCCGATTCCACCCCTATGTTGTAGGCACAGAAGCTGCGACCTCCCCTCCCCCCGCCCAGTGGAGGAGTCCCCAGTGGGTGGCAGATGTCCCCAGGATGAATGTTTCTGTCTCTAAATCCAACGCCCAGGAGTCATGCCTATGACGTCCTGTGTCGTAAAACACAGAAAAAAAGCCTGCATGTAATGACTGTTTTAGAAGCGTACTTTTAAAAGGCAAGGATCAAATACTAGATACTAGGCCCGTTATCCCTCTGTTAAAACTCTCCAACGGCTCCCGCTGCTCTCACGATCAAGGTCCAACACCTAACACAGGCTGTAAGGCCCTTGCACTCTGGCCAAACTGGCCTTCCTGCAGCTGGAAAACAGGCCGTGACTTCCCTGCCACAGGACCTTCACACACGCTCTTCCCCATCATCCTAGAAGGCGTTTTCCTTTTCCCCTGCCCTCCTTCAGCCAGTGATCTACACTCTTCACTTGAAGTCACTTCTTCAGGTCCTCCTGTCATACTGCTCACAACACCGTGTCGCCGTCTGCTTTTCCAGCACCTGGTTTGCTGAGCAGTCTTACGCAGCTGAACCAGCAACGCGGCCCCGTCGCCGCTGGGACAATCGCCAGCACGACCACCCCACTCATAAATGGTGGCAGCCAATGCAGGACCCTCACACCCAAGAGTCACCGAGGAAGCTGCAGGGTCTCCTAGCTGTGGCTGTCCAGCAGCTGTGCTGACACACGTAAGGAACAGAACAAAACGCAAAACCACACAAAACGCAAGGTCCCCGCATATGGCGAGCCTGCCCGCGCCCTGCCGTGGAGAGGAGGGAAGCCTCAGAAACCCGCCAAGACCTCCCCACCCCCGCTTAGTAGCACGCACCTCAGCCCCTGCCAGAAGGACACGCCTTCGCTAGCCCCCCATCCACCACAAGCCTCGGGCTTCATATCTGAACAGGGATGCGGAATTCGCGGCATTCTCACACAAACGCAATTCAAGAAATGAACTCAACGCATCAGAGAGGGTGCTTTGCTCATGTCAATGCCCTATTTCTAGAAACATCATCTACAACAGAATCTGCCTCTGATCCATCCTCCGGCCTCGGGAGCTGCCCGGGGAGGGCTGGGTGTGCGCCGGGAGGGCCCAGAAGCACAGCAGGCACCTGCCCTCACTGCGGAGACAGGACCGCACGGCTGAGCAGGAAACGGAGCACGGGCCCAACCCCCTCTTGCACCAGGTCTCAGGACGTGTTCAAAGAACGATGGATGCATCAAAGAACACGGAGCCAGCCTGGAACAATTCAAACATGAACACAAGTTACGACAGTAGCAGTTCACTGGACAAAATGAGAATCCAGAGGCTCGCACTGCTGTAAATAAATGAACAAATGAACAAGAGTAAAGAGGAAGCTACACAGCAAGCACAGAAAAGTGCTGGCATTAGAAAGACACCAGTGCTCGGGGCGCCCGGGGGGCTCAGTCAGTTAAGCATCTGGCTCTTGATTTCCGCTCAGGTCATGATCTCACGGTTGGTTGGTGAGTCTGAGCCCCCCATCAGGCTCCACGGTAACGCTGCAGACAGAGCCTGCGTGGGATTCTTTTTCTCTCCCTCTCTGCCCCTCCCCCGCTCACATGCTCTCTTAAAAAAATTAACATGAAAAAAAATTTGTAATTAAAAAAAAAAAATCACCGCTTGCTAAAGAACAGTGAAGATCGGACAAGAGATGAGACATTTACATAGTCTCGAAGTACCCTCCCATACGTCACTTCTCAGTTACCTGGGGGAGGACTGGCACCGCACGGCACAGACACTTGGCAAGCGCCATCTTCCCCAAGCGATCGAAGCGGCCAACACTGGACAAATGTACCAGGCGCCCCCCGACAGGACCCACGGAGGACACAATATCCTTCTGTGCCGCTCCTGCCAAAAATGCATGACCTGAAACTGATCACGAGGAAAAGTACGACAAATCCAGAGGACGTCTGACAAAATCATCAGCCTCCCCTCTTTCAAAAAAGTCCAGGGCAAGACACACGGAGGCCGAGGCTCCGTCCCAGAGTCAGGGAGACTAAACGCAATGCACGATCCGGGACCGGACCCCCACACTGCGGAAAGGTGGCTGTGAGGAACGTTACTGGGACGACTGATGAAATCTGAACACGTACTGTGGATTAGGCGGTGATACGTATCGCCGCGAGATTTTCTGAGTTGTGAGGATGTCTGAGTGCGGTTTTGTGAGAGAGTATCTCAATAGTGAGGCAACACAGGGGTGTCTCCAGCCCACTCTCACAACAGCGAGAAAGTGTGTGTGTGTGTGTATGTGTGTGTGTGTGTGTGTGTGTGTGTGTGTGTGTGTGTAGAAGGGCAAAAAGAAACACCGATAACGCAAACGTGGTAAAACACAGCCCGGTCAATCGGCCGAAAGGGGCACGGGAAGTCCTCGCGCCACTTTCGCGACTTCTCTCACACGGACGTTCCACCCGACGTCAACCACCCGCCGCCACACGCGAGAGGTCAGGTAGGCACGTCGCCTCCAGCACCTCTGCAGGAGACCGGAGAGACCGCGAGCGGGCACAAACGCGGCAGAAACCCCGAAAGCGAGCTCGCAGGCGCGAGTCAATCGGGACTTGCCGCGCGCGGCGTTCTGACAGCCTTTTAAAAATGAAACACAGGAGCCTCGCGCTGGGACAGCCGGCTCCCCTGCTGAGGCGTTCCGCGCGTCCCCCTTTGCTCTGCGCGGCCAGCAGAACAAAGCACCGGTTACTTCACTTGCCGCCAAATTCTTAATGTTATGACCTCAAGGAGAGTGAGTCGCCGAATTCAGAACCCGCTTTCGTTTCCTTCAAGAACACCGGCGACCGCCGCTGCCAAGAGGCCGTCTCTTCCTCGAGCTGGAAGGAGAGGGCGGCGGCGTCCAGGGACCTGCCCCCTGCGCGCGGGCACCGCGTCGCTCACCACACGCGGAACCACGGCCCACGGCCCGCGCGGAAAGCCGGCCCCGTTCTCCCGGGGCCGCCGGGCTTCGCTGGGGCCGCCCACCGAGGTTCCCCGAGGCCCGAACCGGGAAGACGGGGCGGCAGTCCCCACTAAGGTCCTGAACGAAGGAAGGCCCGGGGCACGCGCCTGCTCCGGTCCCGGTTCTCTGGTGTCTGGTCCCAAAGGACGGCTGGAGGACTACGGTAAGTTCACGTCGAGGAAACGCTTTATATTTTTATATTTGCTCTCGTGTCACTCGAATCGTTTTTCTGGATTCTGTATGGGTTATGAACAAAATTATGATTTAGCAAGATTGCTCTTTTGGCTTCTGAAAACTAAATACTTAAGTGGCTTTCTGAGAAACAAGCAAATGGAGAATATTTTTCCAGATCTTAAGTAATTTGATCATTCCATCAAATACAATTCTTTAGGCAGATCACTTATATAAGTACCTTCGAGGAGGCACGTGAAATTTTGGAAGTACTTGCCAATATCCAACACTCTTCATAACCCGCCACTCTACAGACACTGATTCTAGCAAAGCTGGACAAGATATGAAAAAACTAAAATCCACACGTACGTGGAGAGCCTCACAACAAAGGTCTCTTTAAACTGCAAATTCCCCAGGTTTTCATCTCAGTGTTTTAAATATAAAACGTGCCTAATTTGACTTCCCCAGCAATGTTCAAAGGTTCGCTTACAGCACACGGCAAGAGGGGCTGCACGCGGCCAGGCCACACGGTCCCTCACGCTGGCGGGCCGGGGGCCAGGAGCCTACCCCCATGTTAACACAGGTCCCAGAACAGGAATGATGGAAACCCGGCCCCTGTCCGGTCCCGCACCCGCAGCCGCGGCCACGCACCCCTCGCGGCACTTCCCTACTTCCGGACGCTCCCCAACGCTCTCCAGTCAGGAGCCACCACTAGGGCTCGGCAAGAAAAATGAAACTTAATCGTCACACTTCTTCCAGAAGCCCCTGGCAGAACTCTTCTGGACCAACTCTATGGACTCACTGGAAACGGCAGAATATTATCCCTCATCAGCTAACACCGGAAAAAGGCAGCAGCAAAAACAACTGTTACAAACACTGGTAAAAAACTTAGCTCTACCCTGGGCTGCTGACACAACCTCTCTGAGACTCCGTCTACTCACCTGTAAAATGGGAACACAAGTATCCGCCTCATCCAGATGCCGTGAGTACACGCTATGCACCCGATGTACGGTAACTCCTACTATTTAGGGCATGAAACCACAGCCTGCGTTCCTGGAATGGGCCTTGGGAGCACCTCAAAAGCAAACAGACATGCGTGGGGGGCCTTCCACGTGCCAGAAGGTTCCTCTCCTCCTTTCCCACAACTTTAAAAACCCCGTCCGCAGCCTGGAGACTTGGGTTCAGACAAACGAACTGGCAGTTCAGGGCCCCAAACAACGGAAGACATGTGCCCGCCCACACACGGGGGCTCCCTCACACACAGCCACGCTGTCCCTACCACGTGGCGCCTCCGCGCGCACACGCGAGCTCTCGGTCCTGGCGAGGGACAGCTGCAACGTCTACGTTCCACAGAAGGGAATTTCACGAGGACCTACCACCGGCAGGATGCCAACAGCCCCTGAGAAAGATGAAGAACCACTCCTGGACCTTAACCACGACCATGGTCACCGCAACTGTGAGAACCAATACCAAGAAAGAATTTTTACTAAGTTCTTTCTGAAAATGCTTCCTGTGCCCGTGATGCATTAACCACAATAAAGAGAGAGGATATTAAAAAACTAGAAATTCTCTTACGATCATGAGGGTGCATTAAAATCACCATAGGGGCGTCTGGGTGGCTCAGTCAGTTAAGCATCCAACTCGTGATTTCGGCCCAGGTCATGATCTCACGGTTCGTGGGATCCAGCCCCATGATGGACAGTGCAGAGCCTGCTTGGGATTCTCTTTCTCTCTCTCTCCCTCTCTCTCTGCCCCTCCTCTGCTGCACACACACCCTCTCTCAAAATCACATCATTTTAAAGATAATGAACCTAATAAAAAAGAAGACTAAAAACAACGACTGCCTTAAGACTCGGGCTCTTTCCCATTGTAAAAAACCCAATTTAATGAAATCCAAAAGTAATTATTTGATTACAAATAAAATATGGAAAATAACAAGAGAATTCCGCGTTGGTTCACAACAGCCCCACAAGCAAATTGAGAATTCTCATTACATTTTAAGATATTTCCAATTTGCCTGTCAGAGTAAGAGTTCCAAGACATTTCTGCTTCCCTAGCAATCCTGTGGACACCTACTTTAGTGGCCACCAGGACCACTTTAGCAGGCCACTATGTACCACCACAGTCCCGGGTCCCGTCTAGAAACCAGACAGCAGACTAGAGCCTACTGAATGCAAAGAATAATTCTAACGACACAGATTTGATGCCAGTATAGGTTAGAAAAAAGGTAAACAAAATTCTCTCCAGAGTAAATCTCTAGGAAACCTTATCAATACAATACACAACGTATGTGTTTTGTACTAACAGGACGCAAAGAAGTCCAGAGCTCACAGCAAGACACAAACAGAACGTGAACAGACAAGATGCTTTCATTCAGTAAGTAACTAGAAAGGTGAAACGCACACGGGATACTCCGCACAGGTGTGACAGGTGAGCCCCCGTCAGCCCCTTACAGGGTACCAGCTGAGCCCCCGGTGTTCGTGCCACCGTCTCCGGGAAGAGGGCAGGCTGGCAGGGGCAGAAACGACAGGAGAAGTGCCGGAACGGAACCATTTCTCCTCCGCATCAGCAGGTACAGCTAAGAACGTGTTCTCTTAAGAACAGTTCCTTCCTCAGGATGCCCGGGGGGCTCGGTTGGGCATCCGACTTCAGCCCAGGTCATGATGCAGTTCGTGGGTTCGAGCCCCACATCGGGCTCTGTGCTGACAGCTCGGAGCCTGGAGCCTGCTTCAGATTCTGTGTCTCCCTCTCTCTACCACTCCCCTGCTGGCGTGTGCTCCTTCTCTCTCAAAAATTAAAAAAAAAATTTTTTTTTAAAGAATAGTTCCTTCCTACCTACAAAAGAAAAACCCCAAGGCCTTTAGGGAAATACTATTTTTTCTGTTTCAGAGAGATACAAACAAGAGATGTTTACCCTCCAATAATTCAAAAGTTGCCACTACTTTTGAACTTGCTACGAACTTGCTACTACTACTACTACAGAACTTGCTAAGATAAATCGTAAGATACAAAACGTGTGGGTTAGTAAACTTAAAAGTTAGGAATTAAAAGGAGAGCTAAAGAAAGTTGTTCCAAATTTTGGCATGTAGCTATTTTTACGTAAAACTCCTCTGTTGTTTTTCTGTGTATTATAAAATTATACAGCATGATTTTGGAATACAGTCTGATAAAAAAAAAAAATTCCCCCTCCCCTACTGGAGAAAAAGACAGCAAAAACTTAAGTAGATACATTTTTTAAAGGAAAGGAGCTAACTGGTTTGAAAGTCGCTTTCAGAGCAGAGTGGTGGCCTGCACATCCCAGCCCGCCAGCGGCCCTCACTTTCACACAGGCCACATCACCACACTGTAGCAGGCACAGGGGCCACAAGAAAAGGCCTATTCCCAGCCATGGCCCCATGGCCCCTCCTCCTAAGTTTTTAACTCAATTAAAAAAAAAAGAGAGAGAGAGAGAGAGAAATTAAGTATGCCTCAGACAAAGCCAGAACAAAAGGCCACAGATACCATAAAACTGATTAACGCTTGGGTCCTCGCCTCAAGAAAACAAACTCACACAATGTTAACACAAGCTGCGGTGACACAGGCCATCTGCTTATCAACATTTTGAATCACAACAAATGGAGGAGAGAAAACACAGATTTGGGAAAAACATCACAGGGTCTGCTGAATATGGGATTTCCAATTCTTGTCATTCTACCAAAACTGTTGCTACAGCATGTGAGGAAGTCACACTTTTATACGGACCCAGGAACAAAGGCGTTGGAGGTCAGCGACTCATAGGAGCAGCCATGGGCTGTCCCTAACCCGGTGCGCGGCCTTCTCCCTGGACCAGAGCCCCGGCTGCCCTGCCCTGCCCTGCCCCCCGTCTCACTGCCGCCGGAACAGGCTGTGAGTCCCCTTCTGTGCGGGGAGCAAAGAGCGTGTGGCCTACTGAGCCTTGTGTGGCGGGGACCTGTCCGCGGCACCTCCGAGTGCCACCTTTACCCAGACCGCCAAGCTGGCCCTCACTGAGAATGCTCGAGCACGGGGACCGCTCAGAAACGCAGAGAGAAGCGGGCCGCGCTCCCCCCGGGACCACACGACCCACACGGCCTCACTGGAGAACTCTGCTAAGCCTCTGTCTTCCAAAACGAGAGAGACCAGCTCGGACACACAAGATGACAGTCCCGGAGACAATGCTGCTGAGAAGCGGCCTGTCCCCCAGCCACGGGGCCTCCCTGAATCTGAAGCTACACACAACAGGTTACTTGTTTGCGGGTAAAGGGAACTTAATTTTTAAAACAACTTGGTGATTCTGTCACAAATTACCTACGAAAGGAAAAGCTAAAACTGAGAAGCATCCGCCCTGGGGCGGCCACGCTGGCCTTCGGTGAAAACCCAGGGGAACCGGAAGGTCAGAAGGAGAACTTAAGACAACCCTGACCCCTGGACTCGGGCGCTCAGAGGCTGGACCGCGTGATTCTAGCAGGCCGCCCTCTTCCCACCCTCCTCTGGGGACGAGGACACTGTACGTGAGGCGCAGATTCCAAGAGGCGCTGGTGACCTCGTCAACTTACCCCGCCTGACAACTTAATCACCCTGACCTTGGAGCTGACGTGCGGCCCATCTCCGCCACCGCTGCCGGCCCGGTGCATGACCGTCCTCTTGGCGCCGGGCTTGGCGTCCGGGGGCCGGCCCTGGAGGGCGGCTCGAGCACTCTGCGAGGGGGGTGGCGGCCCCTCCGCGTCCGCGGGCTTCCCCTGCGGGACCCTGTGAGGGCCCGGACTCTGAGGGACGGCCCTGGCCTGCCTCGGGTGCTTGGGCGGTTTCGTCTGCTGTCCTTGGTACTGCCCCGGAGCGCCGGCCGGCGCGAAGTTGGACATTTTGGGCTGAACGTTCGAAACGGGGCCGTCCTGGTTTTTCACAAGGAGTCTGTTTTTCACATTCGGTCTAGGCTGCGCGCCCGGGAAGGGCAGGAGCGGGTTCCCGTTGGCGGGGGCCGGTGAGGCCGCCTGCTCGTCCGGCTCGGCCGAGGCTGCGGGCAGGTGCAGCTGCTGCTGGGCCAGCCTCTCCAGCAGCTCCTTCTTCCTGGCGCCCGCCTGCTGCTGCCGCCGCAGCTCCTTCTGCTTCAGGATCTCTTCTCGGAGGCGCTTCTGCTCCTCGATCTTCAGGCGGTAGAGGCGCGTCTCCTCGTCTTCATCGGGAAACTGCAAGAGAAAACACGCCCGGCTTACTGGGCAGAACCGGGGCGGGGGACCACGGAGGAGACGCACTTTCCAAACACGCCCAATTCAGGGCTTGCAAAAAGCCATTCAAAATCTGCTTACAGACTTTAAGTAGAACTCTTTCCTCTGGGGAGGGGAAAAAAAATTACACAGCTAAAGCTAATTTGGAAAATCTTATCAGAATATTAAAAACGAAATAATGTAAATTTCCACTCATTTACAAGTTTGAAACCAATTAAACTATTCATTTAAGATATCAAAATATGTTTCGAATGGAAACGCCAACAGTAGGGAGACCGTGCTGTCACACAGGTTTTATCTGGCTCCTCTCTGACGAACCAACAAAAGGTGGGTATAAATGATCTGAAAGGGCCTGATTAGAACTATTGATTTTTCGTACAGAATTTTCAGCCTGATCTCAAACTCATTTGTCACAGAATAATTGGTTATAATGAACAGCACAAGTCAATCTCTCTGACCTTGAACTCATGCACTCTCCTCAGAATCAAAATGCTGCCAATTGCAGTATTGGAATATTAATGGTATATAAGGAAAGCCTTTAATATGCCAGCCCCAAACCATTCTGAAAGTCTATCAAAAGAAATCTTTGAAAAAGTTCAGTAACTTTCAGGAAGAGCATCCCATGAAGAAAGTTTATTAAACAAAGTTAAGAACTCGTTAAAAATTGTAATTAAAAAAAATCATAGATATCCTCATCCACAGATCTTCTACGAAAGAACATAATAGGATTTAATCTCGCTACACTTCAGCTACTAACAAATAAATCTTAAGAAATGGGAATGAAGATCAAAAGGCAGCTGAAGACACCCAGAGCCGACGCACTTGACCTACAGCACACAGAGTCAGGGCCTCATCAGAACTGGCCTGGCGTTTCAGAAGCAATTCCGACCAACTCGGTCATCTGATTTCAAAATCTAAGGCAGGTCTGAAGTAGCAAATGAAGGCAGACAATGGCTACACAGGTAGGTGTCCAGAGCAAGGGAAAAGCAGAAGAGCAGTAAGACGGGGACGGCTGTCCCAAAGGCACCGGGGCCGGGCACTCAGGGAGCAGCAGACTGCTGGGGGAGAGCGGCAAGGCCACAGGGCCCACTGTTTCATCAACAGAGGAAAAATTAACACTAAGGTTTCCCCCAAACAAGCAAGAGTTAAATAAAGTACATTCGAGCACACAAGTACGTAGGTACAAATACTTGGAAGTGGATCTGCCCTTTATTCTATCATACGCAATCGGATGAAGGTGGGAAAATAAACCACATTTACCTAAGATTTTTTAAAAATGAAAACCATTTTACTGTTGGTCCCATTCGATATGTACATACAATTAAAAGCAAAAGAATAAGGACATTCGACTCACACTATGGCTGCCCGCAAGTTTCATTTCGCATTCATGGCACCTGCTGGATTCTACAGAAAGCTTCCGCAGAAGCCTGTATTTTTAGATCAACTACGGTGAAAAAGAACAGCAACAAGTGGCTAGCGACATGCCCAAAGCTCACTTTTCTCATTTTATTTAACCACTGTCACAGTGAAAATAATGTGACTTACGTGACTTCATTTTTTCTGAACTAAATCAGGTCACAACGTACAAGGCAGGCGCTAGCTATACGACTAAAACCAGGATAAAGTTTTTAGCAAAATTCCTTTTTATAAACTACCCCTATCCAGTCAGTAAATCTACATAACGTTTTCATACATCGATCTTAAAACCAAAAAAGTCAGACTTTCTCTAACGTGGTCTTTGTAAATGTTAACTCAGAATATCTACTTGAGGTTCACATTCCTCGTTTGGTAGCAATAATTTATTAGAAAAATCTGATCCCAGCCCCCAATTTCAACTGAAAGAGAACTGACTGAAAAAAGGCTTATTCTTTTATGCCTCTATTGTTATCTACGGAAACTTTTTTTTTTTTTTTATTCTGGAGAGAGACAGAGAGCAGGGGAGGGACAAAAGAGGGGGGAGGGACGGGGAGGGAGGGGGGGGGGAGGGAGGGAGGGAGGGAGGGAGGGGGGGAGAGAGAGAGAGAGAGAGAGAGAGAGAGAGAGAGAGAGACACACACAATAGAGAGAATATCCCAAGCAGGCTCCGAGCTGTCAGCAGAGCCCACAAACCGTGAGATCACGATCTGAGCGGAAATCAAGGGTCAGACACTTAACTGCCTGAGCCACCCAGGTGCCAGTAATGAAACTCTTATCCTTTCATCATGTCACGTTAATAACTGATACTAACTTACTACACGTCGTACATCGTTTTTAAAAACATTGGTGGACCTTCCACATGCTGACCTGACCTCTTCCCACCTGCCAGGCACAAACACCTCGGCTAGCAACGGTGGGCCGTTTCAGGGTGCGGCGCTGACCCGTGCGCCAGCAGACTCCCAGCCGCTCGGTCAGAACCTCCATCTGACACCTACCGCTCAGCTTCGGCGTCTGCATTTCTGGGGACCAACCCGGAACTGAACCCCTACCACACAAAGCATCGGGCAAGCAGATCCGTTTCTTTTACAGATCAATGGCCCCCAGGGCTTTGTCCCAACCACAGATTTTACTAATAGTAAACAAGAGACAATTAAAAAGTTGATGACCAACACTGTACTAACACTGAGCCACTCCTAAACAAAAAGTAACCAAGTGACCAAAACGAAGTCAAGGTACAAGTAAGATCTTAGTTGGAAACCATGGAAAATACTGTCCTGAATTTATCATACGACTTATTCTATTTGATAATACACAGAATTCACAACAAAAGAAAGCTGCCCGCAAAATCTCGTTTCGAGGCCAAAGGTCAAGTGGCCCCATCTCCCAGGAGCGGGGCAGAGAAACAGTCATAGAAACGTAACAGTACATCTACTTCCGAGATCGGCTAACGACAGCCCTCAAGCCAAATCCCGCCCGAAGCTTGGTTCTGTCAGAAGTTTCACCGGCACACGGCCACGCCTGCTGATGCGGAATGGTCTACGAGGCCTTCTGTGCTAAAACAGCAGAGGTGAGTAATTATGAAGACCGGCTGGGCCGCAACGCCTCAGGTATTTACGATCTCGGCCGTCTCCAGAAGTGATCTGCTCGCTCCCGTGAGGAGGGGACAGGCTCTGCGGCAACACGTGCAAATGCACAAGACAGAAATGCAATCCGATACCGTAAACACGTGGAAATGACAACGTGTCCTCCGTGAAGGCTGCTGGGTTCAAAGAAGGAGCCAGATGAAAAAGCGTGGCCAAATTTTACGAAAAACTCGCGGGATGAGAGTAAACTAAGAAGTACAAGTTTCTTGTAAGACTTCCTGTTTGGGCCCAAATTATCTCTTAATAAAGAAAGTCCTACCTCTGGTTCTGTTTTTGCTTCTTCTTTGGGTTGAACCACAGGGCTGAGCGGCTTGACCTTGGCTTCCGTCTTCCCCGGTGCGGCCCTGGACCCCGCCCCCGGCCTCGAGGGTGGCGACGTGCTGATGACAGGGTTCACTTGAGCCGAGGCCGTGGAGCAGCGACTGCTGCCCATATCCAAGACGTGCGACGGCGCGATCGGCAGCTCGCGCAGGTTGCTGTTCCTGGGAGCGGTGGGCTGCATTTGCTGCATTGGCCGCTTCGCTACGTTCTGAGAAGTTGTGTTCTATCACGAGAAGAAAGAAGTCGAATTATAACTGGATACTTGGGAGAAAGATAAAAAGGCACGTTAGTGGATGAAAACATGGTAACAATCATTTTAATTAGTGAGCGAGTTCTCTTTGGGGTGGAGATAGCTTTCCCCGGTGAACACTCGCCTTCGTGCATTAGTGTTCCTGCACGCTGGGGCAGCACACCGTTATGCTGAGGATCAGGACGGTCAAGGCTATCATATTTGCCTACAGACAAGTTCCTCTTTAATGGAAATTACTCCAGCTGGCTGTAGCGGTGCCTCAGTGTGGGGACTGACGCTTTTAGCAGAACTGATGGGGCCGACAAAGGATGACTGGCACCACTTTCACTGGGTCCCGGAATTTAAGGCGGCACAAGAAAAAGAGCGAAGTGATAAGTCAGCATCCTAAGAAAAACTGCTCTCTGCGTGAGAAACATGCTTGAGTTTTATCTGAGGGGAAAGTCTTAGTGATGCTCGTCCCTGGGATTCTTAACAGAGACACGACCCTGGGAGGAGCTTAGAGGTAGGAGCCGGCTGTAGGAGCACTGAGCTCCAAGATCACGCAGGCCAATGTTTACGGGCACAAGGCTAGGGACACAGTCCGCCATTGCTCTAACACAATGAAGTCTAAATTACAATGCATCTTGCCCAAACTCCTTCCTCTTTTCTTTTTTTTTAAAGTTTATTTATTTACTTATCTATCTATCTATCTATCTATCTATCTATCTATCTATCTATCTATCAATGAGGGAAGGGGGTGGGAGGGTGAGAGGAGAGAGGGGCAGAGAGCGGGAGAAAGAAAGAATCCTAAGCAGGCTCCAGGCTGTCACTACAGAGGCCCACATGAGACTCAAACCCATGAACCACAAGATCATGACCTGAGCCAAAATCAACAGCTGGATGCTCAACCAACTGGGCCACCCAGGTCCCCTTCCTCATTTCTTGTATCGTTAGTCTCAACGTTACTCTAAGGAAAGAAAGATGCAGGTATGAGAAAAACTGAGATTATAAGTAGCTAAGCAACACCCTGGAAGCTCAAGGTCAAAGGGAGAAAACTAAAAGCAAAGCCGAACTATCTGACTTTGGCCCACAATTCTAACCATTAGTCTCTTTATAGAGTTATTTAATGGAGGACAAGGCAATAGCAATGACTACTGTCTTTTATTTTTAAAGCAATGCACACTCCATAGCTCCCTTCGATAAGTGACAGGCCACAGAGCACACCTGCTGAGGGCACCTGAGACTGTGTCCTCACAGATGCACTGATGACCTCCCGCAGTTAAATACAGGCTTCACGAGAATAGGAAACTTGTCTCTTGTCCACTGCTGCCTTCCCAGGAACTCAGATGGTGCCTAGCAAGAGGCTGTCCAGTCAATTCCACCTGAATTCATTTATTTATGCAGAGCACAAGGACGCAGAGACGATACAGCCAACAACAAAAAAGAGCAGCGGTGAAGACAGAGTGGCCATCGCCCAAAAGTAGGGTTTCCTAACGTTATGTGTCCACTAACGGTATCCACCACTGTAAGAGTATCTAGGGGCGCCTGGGTGGCTCAGTCGGTTAAGCAGCTGACTTTGGCTCAGGTCGTGATCTCCCGGTTCATGGGTTCGAGCCCCCCGTCGGGCTCTGTGCTGACCGCTCGGAGCCTGGAGCCTGCTTCGGATTCTGCGTCTCCCTCTCTCTCTGCCCCTCCCCTGCTCATGCTGTCTCTATCTCTCAAAAATAAATAAATGTAAAAAAAATAAATAAATAAGAGGATCTAGATATACACAATAAGATGATGAAGTAAATAATACAGTCTTCCCAGCACAAAAGGGACTTCATTAATTTCTGCAGTCAAGAAAATCAATTTCCTAAGCAGTCTTCTACACACACACTCCCTTCAGAGAAATGCACTACCCATGTTTCAGGAATTAAACCGGAACTGGAAAATACGCCGCCTCACCAGCTCTGCCCCTCAAGTTCCGCCCCTTAAAAGGTGCGCCGGGAAGACAGCCGGAGGCAGCGGGCCACTTACATGCCTGAGCCCCTGGCGCTGGGGACACTGCATCCGAGCACCGCCTGGCTGCGGCTGGGCCGTCTGGATGTGAGGCCGGAACTGCGGCTGCGACATGGGCATCAGCGGCGGCGGAGGGACGGACAGGTGGTGGTGGTGCTGGTGCGGCTGCGGCTGGTGCGGGGGCTGGTGCTGCGGCTGCGGGGGCGGCTGGTGCTGCGGGGGCGGCTGCAGCGGAGGCTGGTGCTGCGGCTGGAGCGGGGGCTGAGGCTGCGGCTGCGGCTGGGGCTGGTGCGGAGGGGGCAGCGGAGGGTGGAGGGGCCCCTTGGTGCCAAAACGAAGACAGACAACAGTTATAAACGCACTTCCTAGGTACGCTGCAATTCGGCCGTTTCTTTAAAACCCCAAACCAGCGACTTGAAGGGCACTAAAATTTCATCTTAGATTTGTTGACAGAGGTCGTATCACCTAAAACACGGTAACGAGCCAACAGCGATCTCTTACACCTTGTATTTGCGCCGAGTCCTTCTACCCTCCAACTTCCAGGAATCTAAGGAAACAAGTAAGGATGCTGCCGGCAGCACAGTTTCCAACGCCCACGTACTGGGACCGATAAAGATGCCCCAAAACTAATGACAGCCGGAAGGTGTAATCCTGCAAGGCACTTTCAAATGCCGCAGAGAAAAGCAAGCCGGGAAGAGGGGCTCACACTACTGTGCTAACTGGAACAGCAGCAGCACAGGAGGAGGGCGCGCCCGCTGCGGGGACAGGGAGCCACGGGCGCCCCCCGTGGGTGGTGACCTTTCCTAGAGGACGGGATTTCTTCATTTTCTTTGGGAATAATTCTCTCTACTCAAAGAAGTCCCTTTTACTTCTACTCAAAGAAGAAACATCTTATCCCACGTTAACAATCTAAATACTAATCGTTTTCCTTTTTCCACTTTAGGCAGTCTGTGTGTTTCTAGACGGTTGAGCCAGGTGTACCATCGTGATGGGTCTTCACAGTAAACCTGAAGGACAGGCAGAAAGTACGGGGCAAGCAAGAGCTCCCGGAACCCAAGGGGCCCATGAAGCGTGACCCACAGCAGAGGGCACTCAAGTCTTTCAAATGACGGGCAACGGCGACACTCTCCTTCCCCTCGGCGCACAGAATCTTTCTGCTACGCCACTGCAGGAAGGTAAGTGGACAAAGAACTCTACTTCCACTGGAAACCCTTTTAAGAATCCTGCCACGAGGAGCAAAGAGCCTGCCCCAACTTTATTAGCAGTACGGCCTCTCGGAATGTTTTCGTTTCCCCAAAACTGACCACCGCTTTTTCCATTTCTCCGGCCAAGGAGATAAACGATCCTGTCGAGAAAGCAGCGCGTTTCCGACGAGACCCTGGCTCTTTCAACGGGGTCCCCGCGCCCCAGGACGCCGAGGCGCCCCTCCCCCGCATACCTGCAGGCTGGGCTGCGCGTGCGCGGGCAGGAAGGGCTGGCCCGGGCCGGGCAGGAAGGGCTGCCGCGGCGGGATGAAGGGCCGCGTGGCCGCCGAGCCGGGCTGGCTGAAGTGCAGGATCCCCAGCGGCCCCGGCGGCTGCAGCGCTGGCCTCACGGGCCTCTCCCTGGGGAACACGGGCTGCTGGCCCTGCTGGCTGAACGCTGGCCCGGGCTGGGTGAACGGCAGGGGGCTGGGGGCGGGCACGGGGTGCGCGCCGCTGAGGAGCGTGGGGGGCGGCGGCGGCGGCGGCGGGCTGCGCTGCTCCAGGAAGAGATGACTCGGGAACCTCGGTTCGCCTGAAACTGAAGCGCGCGCGGCATCACCCTCTGCTCGCGGGGACCGGGCCCGCCGCGGGGCGACACGCCCGCGTGCCGCCGGACCGTGTGACGGCGAACAAAGGTCACTCGCACACGTGGGGGGCACGACCCCAGGGAGAGGGATTCCACGGGCCGCGTCCCAGCGCGGCAGGGCTCCGCCACTCCTCTCCGGGGGGCCTCTCACCGCGGATGCCAAGGGCGCCCGACGCGACGCGGGCCTCGCGAGGCCGGGCGGACGCGCCGGCCACCAGCCTCTCCCACCCGACGACCCGCCGCTCCGGGCAGGGCGGGCGAAGCCCAAATGCGTCGGGGCTCCTCTCCGCGCGCAACTCCGCCCCGCCGCGCGGCCGCCCCTTACCTCCCAAGAAGAAAGGGTCCCGCTCCTGCGGCGGCGGCGGGGCTCTCCACTGGTCCTGCAGGGGAAGCCGCGGGGGCTGGCTGAAGGTGCTGGGGACCGGCCCGGGCGTGTGCTGCGGGAACTCCGGAGGGCCCTGAGGAACGACGGGACGGCGTGAGAGGAGGGAAAAGAGTGGGCGCCGTCCCCCAGACGGGGGATCCTGCCCTACCCACAGGCCGACACCAACCGCGGCACCAAAACATCAATTCCCTGTTTTCAGAGCGCTCCAGCAGAACAAGAACATTATTTTTAAGCTTGGACACACCCGTGCAATTATCGACCCTTCTTGCCCATTAATCCCAAAAGACCCAATGTCTACTTTCGGCCTCCCTGGCATTCATCTTCTCGATCGTGCTATAATTTGCTACCTTTTTAACACAACCACAAGCCACGCCTATGAAGCTGCTTTATTTCTAAAGAAGAGGAAGAAATTGAATGTGAACCATAATAAACATCAGCAACTTCTGGTGAAACAGGACAACGAGAAAGGTTTAGGAAACCATACTGCTCCACGAGCAATGTCACACAGTCAGACTGCACCCTGGAGAAGACACTCTGGATGAATGAACTCCTCCAGGTTAACATTTTTCAGTAAGTACTTGTCGCCAGAACTCTACATGGAAAAACTAAAAGTACTTCAATTTCCAGTTGGCCTTGTAAGTATTTGTAAAGAGGTTTAAGTTTATTTATTCACTTTTGAGGAAGGGGAGGGGCAGGGAGAGAGGGAGAATCCCAAGCAGGCTCCCTGCCGTCAGCACAGGGCCCGACATGAGATCGTGACCTGAGCGGAAATCGGGAGTCAGATGCTTAACCGACTGAGCCATCCAGGAGCCCCCGTGGAGATTTTTTAAAGTACCACATTTGCACTTTTTTTGGTGAGGCATTTCAGGAAAGCCTCACAATTTTTCTTTCACTTCTCCAGAAAGAATTCATTAATTATACATACCATCAAAATAATTTTCATTTAAGAACATCTCGTTCTTTGAAACTCCACCAGTATTTCTCAACTTTTAAAAAAAGTCACACTCCTTCCTCCTAACCTTAAACGTCTAACTCCTTTTCCGTCATTTTATTACTAATACTCAGTTGCTCTAAATGTGCCATCACACTACTACACTGGAAATATTTTTGCAAACCGCGGTGCCCTTCCTTCTCCCCGTAACCATCTGTGCTACCCGTGACTCCGCGACAACAGCACACAGTGAGCGGAACGGCCTCCATGAAGAGCTCCAGCTCCAGAAGAGCCCCTTGGGTGCAGATGCGGCCCCTCAGCAGGACTGTCACCACTGGGCAGCTTCTAAGGGAACCGGCCTGGAGAGCCTCGGGGTCCGAGCCAACTCTTGGGGACACCGGGTCCATCCACGTTCTGAGAATCGCGCCACAGGTTTAGAGATCAAGTCACGAAACCCGGGCTGGCGCTAGGGCCACCTGCAGGGAGCCGGGGCGCCTGCCGCGTGCTGGGTGCGGGGCAGCGAGGCGGGCCGGGCAGAGGGAGACTTGGGGACGGCCTGGGGAAGTGCCGGGTAGCTAGATTCAGTGTCACTTCTCTTGTATCTCTGGCTGGTCCCGCAGCCCAGGGAGAGCCAGGTCAGGAGGCTGGAGAACGGAGTCAAAGCCCAGGGCGGGTGTGAACCGAGGCTAAGGTCTCGTCTGCTGCCAACCACTGTGGGAGACATGTCGTGCTACTTACCCAGATGCTCAGCCCCTGCATCTGTGAGCCAGCATTAAAGACAACCCCCCCCCCCCCCATGACTACCAACTGCAGGGATTCACACGGACTTAAATAAGCCACCTTGGTAAAGCCAATGTGAGCCAGTCAAGCATCGATACTGTATGAATGTCTACTTCAGAGGAAGGACCAATGGGCCCTGGGCCCTGGGCCCTGAGCCCACCGGCCACCTTCGTCCCCTGTGGCTTCCATACCGCACACCGGGCTCTGCAGAGCCCCTGACCACTGGAGCTCACGAAAGCACAGCACAGTGGCAGCGTGCGTCCCATTTCACAGCCAAGGCGACGGAAACTCGGGACACTGTGGTGCCCATGGTGACACCGTTCTGTTGTATTTTTTTTTTAATCAGAGATTTCAATACTCAAGAAAAACAAGTTAAAAACTCCCACAGGATTCATTTTATTCATAACACAACGAAAATGAAGTAGAGGAAGTTTCAACCCACGACACAAATCTTATCAAAATGACTAGAGCTGGGGATTTTAAAGACCGTATTTTCCCTGGACTTAGCTATGGAAATGACAGCCTACGGCCAACTCAGATTTCGGAGTTCTGGAAACCATCCCATTATACACAAACTTCCATGTCTCGTATTTGATCCATCTCTATGGAAAACGCTCACTCTATGCTTCTGTCTCCGCCAAAGTGCAAAATCTCTACGGAAAGGCTTCTCCTGTAAGCTACCCTCGGTGTAGAAACTTGGTTCTCTCCTGCCCTACTTCACTCTCTCGCCAGCTGCCGGTCCCGTGCGCGGCCCGTGGAGGGACCCCTGCCCCCCGGGCTCCACAGACCACTGACTATTGCTACATGAGAGCTGGGATGGCCGAAGGTGCGGATTTAACTGTGACTGGCCTATCAACGTCCCTCAGCAGTTTCTCACCTGCTCCTGCTCTGCAGCTCCCACTGCCCAGGGGCCTCCGCCACCTTTGTCTCCCCTCCCTCCACCCTCACATCCCCGTTCTCCGTACCTCCCATCAGTTAAGGTGTCTCCTACCCTGGGCGCACACGGACTCCCAATCCGCCCCCCCGCCATGCTCCTTGCGGTCCCTTGCGTCCGATCCGCTTCCGTTCCCCTTCATCTACACCGAATATTCCAGTAGGAATGACGTGCTTGCTGCTAATTTTCGCTCTAACACGACATTTGTCACATTTTTCATTTAAAAAAGAGGAACAGGGGTCCTGGGTGGCTCAGCTGTTAAGCGTCCAACTTTGGCTCAAGTCACGATCTCACAGCTCATGAGTTCGAGCCCCGTGTAGGGCTCTGTGCCGACAGCTCAGAGCCTGGAGCCTGCTTTGGATCCTGTGTCTCCCTCCCTCTCTGCTCATGCTCATGCTCTGTCTCTCAAAGGTGAATAAAGGTTTAAAACACAATTTAAATAGAAGGAAGTTAATAATGAAGATTAGATCAGAAATAAATGAAATAGAAACTAAAAAAAAAAAAAATAGAAGAGATCGATGAAATCAGGAGCTGGTTCTTTGAAAAAAACCAACAACATTAATAAACCTTTAGCCAGACTCGTAAGGAAAAATAAAAGAAGGCAGAAAGGACTCAAACAAAACCAGAAATAAAAGAGGAATAGGGTGCCTAGGTGCCTCAGTCAGTTAAGTGTCCAACTTCAGCTCAGGTCATGATCTCACAGCTTGTGAGATCCAGCCCCACGTCGGGCTCTGTGCGTACAGCTCAGAGCCTGGAGCCTGCTTCGGATCCTGTGTCTCCCTCCCTCTCCGCCCCTCCCCTGCTCATACACATTCTCTCTCTCTCTCTCAAAAATAAATAAACATTAACAAAATTAAAAAAAAAAAAAAAAAAAGGAAGAGCGTGCTAAATTATCACCAAGGTTGGAAGTATTACACCACTAATCGTTGACAGGCTTTCATCCTGAACTAAGGTCAGCAAACATCTGGGCCCCCAACTCACTGGCTGTGTCAGTCACTCCTAGGTTAACAAGCTGACCAAAAAAGCACAGACACAGGGAGACACTGTCAGAAAGGACAGAAAGAATACAGTGTACTTTCTGAGAAAGCGGGGCGTCCTCTGGGGCTCCTTCCCCTTAGCCCTGAGTCCTGTGCTGAGTTCATAGCTGGAAAGCAGCGGCACTCACTGTGAGAACTTTCTCTGAGCTCAGAACTGTGTCACCAGTCCCAGCACGGGTAAAGCCAAGTCTCAGCTGGCCAGTGTTCGGAACCTCTCCCAGAGAGCACTGCCCTCTCCTACATCAGGCAAGCCCACTGCCACCCCATCCCAGCAGGACCCGGTCCCCCAGCGTCTACTTCTGCGTCATCCACTCCTTGAGGGCCGGACGCGGCCCAGATACAGGAGGAAGCCTCGGGGGACTGCTTCTGAAGCTGGCGTCCCTCACCCGGCTGCGTGGAGACCAGCGACCACGTCTCCTCGCCTTCCATCCTGATTTTACTCACAACCAGGAGAAGAGGAGAGAGGTTCCTGACTTTTCTGTCCCACAAACGTGGCTGTCTCCGTTACTTCGTTTGCGAAGCCCTGATACTTACTGCCACTTTTCTCACTGGGCTCACATCATGCCAGGCTTCCTGACGGCTGGAAAGCACTCGGTTTCTTCGGAAACCAGTCACAAGCAATAAATTCCATGACTGTGTCTTACTGCCCCACGGCTGTCCCCCGCTGCTGCAGCGGCTCCCAGCAGTGCCGCACATGCGGCAGCCCAACGAGGCTCTGCACAGCCTCTCCTCCTTCCGTTAGAGAGTTCATTTCAAGTCCTCCAGAGGACAGCTTTTCTCATTACAGATAAGGCAAAACGTAACTGGAAAAGCAGAATGGCGAACCCCACCCCCCCCCCGTTATACGAGTGGAAGGTCTGCTAACCCGCGATTTTGACTTTGCCACGAGTTGAGATGGGGAAAGTATTCTCAACCCCCTTCGTCCATTTGTAAAAGGAAAGTGACTGAATCACGAGAATGAACTCAAAGAGAAACTGATGTGCTTAGTTTTCAATAAAAATTTCAAGCTGCCTGAGAACTAGGTACGTTCCTGGGAGATTATTTTAAATGTTCATATTCTAAGACACTTGTGGTATTAAACTGAAAATACAGCGGAATCCTACGTCTTGCCCCTTTGGAATCTTAATATCGTGACGAACATCTCTTCCCAGACCTTTTCTTCCACCAATTAGCCACGTGCTTGCGGCGTAACCTCCGACAGACACGGGCGCTCAAATGTTGGCGACATCGAACGAGGCCCCCCAGATTCTTTCTTCATCAGTCGTACTGAGCCAGACCTTTAGTCCACCTTCCAGCTGGTCTCTCTCGGAAAGGCGCTAACTAATAGAGGCCGGCCGGGCGGAGGGCAGTGCCGGCGGGTCGGGCTCCCTACTGCGCCCTCCAGCCCTCCCACCACCTAGCAGGCCTCTCAGGGCTCCGTCTTCTCACCTGCAGAAGGCAGGGATACCGACGGTGCCCGTTTCTCATGGGAGAAGATGAAAGAACGTGTTCGAAGTCCTTACGACAGTACCCAGCAAAAAACAAAAGTTCACAGTGCTTGCCACTGTTGTCACTTTTACATGACATTTTTGTAGACAGCACTCCACTCTGTAAACGTAACACAGAGCTGCTGACAAGTGACAGGGCTCCTTATATCCTGCAAGACAGAGCAGCACAGGCCCCCTTCCTGCACTCTCACCCCAGAGTCTCAGCGGAAGCCTTCACAGATGAGGCGTCACCACATCCTGGCCACTCCACCTCCGGCCGCAAACCCGCTCCCCTCCTCCCTGCTTCAGCCGGCGGGCCGGTGAGGGGCGAGACCACGGTCCGTCATATCCACCTATGTGTTTTCCCACTCGGCACAGAGCCTGGTACAGAGACGCTGACGGATATTTAATAAATGAATCGACTGCCTATTCCAGCCAGCAAGGGAATCCAGCCCCACGTGCTAATCTAAAATGCTACAGCGGGCTGGGCCGCCTAAGTGGCTCAGTGGGTTGAGCGTCCGACTCTGGATTTCAGCTCAGGTCATGATCTCACGGTTATGGGATCAAGCCTAGTATCAGGCTCCGTGCTGATGGTGTGGAGCCTGCGTGGGCCTCTCTCTCTGAAGATAAACATTTAAAAACAAATGAAATAGGGGCGCCTGAGTGGCTCAGTCGGTCGAGCATCCAACTTTGGCGCAGGTCATGATCCTGCGGTCCGTGGGTTCGTGCCCCCCGCGTCGGGCTCTGTGCTGACAGCTCGGAGCCTGGAGCCTGCTTCAGATTCTGTGTCTCCCTCCCTCTCCTCTCTGCCCCTCTCCTGCTCACGCTCTGTCTCTCTCAAAAATAAACATTAAAAAACAATTTAAGAACAAACTAAAATACCACGGGGGTTAAGCCCTGACTGCCCACGAAGCCCACAGACAGTGGATGGCCGAACGCTAGGAAGGGCGTGATGGAGGTTGGAATAGACCAAGCTGGACCGTGGGCAGTGAGCCGAGGCTCTGGGCTGAGCAGACTGAGAACAGAGCGCACCGGGACCAAAGAGAAGCCAACATCAACAGAACCCGGTCCTCTGACTTAAGTGTAGGACAAAAATCATCTCAACTTGCACTGCCGAGGTGTGGACCAGACAGGGAGTGTGGGATGAGCACGGACTGTTCTCCGACCTGCAACCGCCCCCCAATGTTTAGAGAGTACACTTGTTCTCTGAAGGATGGACACTCGATGGGCAGTTTGTGGGATGCACTTCCAACATTGCTGCTAAGGAGCACAGCCCAGGCCTGTTTTCTTCTTGGCTCTGGACCCAACTGAGGAGTCACACACCTGTAAGATGCAGGGCACATCTATAAACCACACGGGCACAGGATGACCGGAGTAAGATGGGCGGGGGGGGGGGGGGGGGGGGGGGGGAGGGAGGTCCTGCTTCGCTTCTGCTCGTTTTTGCGTTTCATTATTGCAAAGTAGCACTTAGCAACAATCGTGCACCACACACACGACAACAAGGCATTTTTCCAGGGTCCATCCCAAAGTAAACAGATCAACAAGTCGGAACTGTACGTAAGCAGGAAATGCTCATGGAACAGCAAGACACAGCAGAGGCGAGTGTAGAAGCAAAATGCGGATAGGAAAAAATCCAAATTCATTTGTAAAATATAAACAATGTAAACCAAAGACTATATACTATAAAAATAAATGACGTTGTTCAGAACTTGAGGTGTGGCTAGGTCCATATCCCAAATCTGCCTAAGCTCTGAAGAGAAGGACAGAAATCAGTAAGAAAAAGTGAGTGTAATTATCTTATTATCTTAGTAATGTTGCAGGACCATGGATGCTAGTGAAACATGAAACCTAACCCCATAGTTATGATGGTGTTTGGCTTTCTATAAACATGAGCCACCTCCCGCCCCAATGAGGACAGACCGCTGATGCCCAACGTCCGTGCCCACATGTTCCCGAGCACCAGTCAGACTACATTTCACAGTCAGTCCTGCAAGGCAGTGAGGCTGGCAGCGTGACCGAGGTTCAGCAAACGGCACGTGACCGGAAGTGAAGCAGGCCGGTCCCAGACCCGGCCAGTTACATAGGAGTAACTACCGGTTCGCCCTCTCCCCACCTGACGAGGGGGTCTTGCGGGGCCCAGAGGAGGCAGCCCCGGGGGCAAGGGGAGTGAGAAGTGAACTCTGCAGCGCCGAGCCACCGAGGGCTCGGGACCGCTCAGTCCATCACCCACCCCAGCCGGTCCTCCTGTGCCGGACGCTCTGGGGCCGCCACCAGGACCTTTTATGTGCGGGTGCCACAGGCCCCGGCCGTTGCTGTCCTGGCCGATGGGCGCTGTCCCTCCAGGGCTGCCCGTGCAGCCCACGGCCCTCTGCCCCAGGGCAGACGACTCAGAGGTAGGGCTTCTGCTCCAGAGCCCTCCCCTTCAGGGTCAGGCCAGGGCAAGAGACTTTCCCTGAAAGCACACCGCAGCCCAGTCCCGCCCCCTTCCTACCTGGCGTCCCCGGCACCCGAACCCCCATCTTGGGCTCTGCTCCCGCTGGCCCAAGGCTCCAGCCCACACTACTGCCGCCAGCTGACTCACAGAGCTCCTCTACCTTCTCATTGGCTCCCTGTAACGCGTGACGAGGCACGGGGTCTGCTGACAGAAATCCCGAACATTTAAGTATCTCGCGCACAGTCCAAGGTTAGAAAGTGGCAGAGCCCGGACTGACTCCCGGGTCACCGGCCCCCCCACAGCACATCCACTCACCCACTGTGCTCATGATGAACAGGAAACGGCGGGGAGTAACTTCACTTCCCTTGGTCTGTCTCGGTGTTTTATTATCACGTATGTACATGTAATTGTGCGAGAGAGTGTGTGAGTGCTTTGGAAGTCAAGAAAACCAATAAATACTAAATCAAGTCTAAAGTCAGACAGCCAAGGAAATTCCATGGCTGCCTGAACAGGTAAAAGAAATTAGCAGTTCTTATCTGACCAGCCTATGAGAAATTGATAAAGGAAGCAGGACCAGAGATGCTATCTACAATGCAGAAGGAAGAGCTGACTCAAGATGAGTAAGCAAGGGAAATTTCTGGCTTTGGCAGTTTGTCCAAAAGAGTAAGAATGGAAACAGAGGGTTTTTGCAGGTGTAACCTTGAAACCATAGGTGTCACCTGCAAGGTGTGATAAGCTAGGGCAGCCAGGTGGAGGGCAGCGAGTGCCAGGGATGACCGACTACGGCAGGCCACGTGCGGGCCGAAAGACACCAGGAGCACACGCTGAGCGGTGCGGCTGAAGGAGGCTGGCACGGGGAAGAGAGAGCTTTACCGGTACCTGCATCAGACCCTACCAGAAAGCAGCCCACCTCCGAGATGCCAAAGCCTGCGTGAGGGCCAGATGGCAGGAAGATTAGAGAAAAGGAGCAGACACTGCAAGACAGATTATTCAAAAAGAAAGTCCACGGCTGGTCCATGAAGTAAACCAGAGTGACAACGGTTACTTCTCTGGAGAGACCAGATCCTGGTGGACACAAGGGCGAAACCATCTGGGGAAGACACGTGGGCCTCTCCTCCCCTCCACTTGCCTCAACGGGTAACAGAACCTGAGGGCCTGAATGCTTACGTGAAGTTTAAAACTTTAACGCTTTAAGATCGTAAAATCTTCTGACTGTTATCAGTACTGGCTTTCCGAAACAGAAATTTAACAACCAGCAGGCATCTTCAAGCTCACAACGCCATTTTCCTCACTGGTTTTGATTCCATTTTGAACGTGGATGGCACTTCCTTTCCCTACACTGACACAACTTAAATTCTGGCCATAAGTTTGAGCCACATGGAAAAGATTGCTAATTGCCTACCTACTTTAGATTCTCACTTCTTCCTAAGTGATACAGGGGCAACACTGCCCACCTAAAACCCTGAACTTGTCACAGTGGGCCGGGGGCTCTCGGGAGGCTCACTGGGGGCTGCCTCGGCGGGCACGCACCTTTTGTCCCTCCCTCCTCCTCTTTTGGCCTGCGATTTGAGTAGGAAAAACATAGGTCCCTGATAACACCACAGAACTGCTATCCCAACCCAGAACTTGTTCATTTTTACGCAAAAACACGCCACTTGGTTTAAGTCATTGTTCAAAGAATTTTGTTATGTGCAGCCTCATTCGCATCCTGACTCACCAAGTCAACATCGTATCTTCTGCAAACACGGTGCCAGGAAACGGGCAGAACAAGTAACTTTTCCTTTAAGGGGTGAGGACACTCAGGTTTACGGAGCTAGAAGCGGACTGGCCCAAGTTACACTGCCCCCACACAGCTCAGGACGAAAATGCACATTTTCAGATTCTCGCTTTTATTATAAAGTGCTCTTTCTGCTGTCACACACTGCCGCTGGGACCAGCGTGTCTTCAGCAAGCCACGGCTCCAGTGTGGCATTCACCACCTCAGAGGCTCTCCTGATGCGAGCATTCATTGAAGAACTTGTAGCGTTTCACGGGTATAAAGGATAATAAATTACCAATTCCCTCCACCAAATGCACAATTATTTTAAGACTGTTAGTGAGCTGCGAACACCTCACTTAACAGAACTTTCAGCACTAATTCTCCTGCCTTTTGAAAGAAAAGGCTACCTTAATCCTCTCAGCTAATTGCTCTATTTTGCTTTTCTTTCTATCCCTTTAAGAGTCTCAGGTAAAACATTATCATTCTTTCTCATAGAATTCTTACACAAACTGCACTCTGGCATGTTCCGCATCTCTTGTTAATTACATGATGTTATCTGTGTTAATCCTACTCAAGAAGGACTGACAACTTCAACCACAAAAAAAAAAAAAAAAAAAAAAAAAAGAGCACTCTGCATAAATTGCTTAGCCCAAAGTTAATCGTATAATGCGGAAAAGAAAGAGGTTCTAACAGCTATTGTAGGACTTATCAGCTTCCCTAACAGGGTCAGTCAGTATATTTTAATAAGACTAATTAAATACCTTAACAATGTCATTGAAACTTCATGAATCTTTCAATGAATTACAACCTTCCTTTGCAGCATGTTTTCATTTATCAAGCTCACTTAAAATGCAAAGAACCATATAAGAAACCAACAGACGCTTAAGAACGACTCTCAGCTAATTCTCATTCAATGTGGGTCAAACGCAGAGAATACAGACCACTAGTGACCCCTCGCATAATTAAAATTATACCCTCTATCACAATATTAATCCTCTTACCTCAGTGCTTTCCACAGATCCTTCTTCTTTCAGGTTGTGCCTCGTTTAATACCTACATTCATTTTCTTAAGAGGCGTTTTTGTGTTTAGAGGTGCTTTCTAAACATCTGAAGAAGCGTGTGCCCAGGGTCAGCACTGCTCCCCACGTGGACTTGAACACATGAAGACAGCGTGCTGGCTCCAGCAGAGAAAGCAGAGCATGCACGACAAACCAGGACACCTTTTACTCAGTACAAAGTACTGCTTCTGATGAACAGACTAGAGACTGTGTACTCACCTTAGTCATACGTTGGAAAGCCATAACTTTATCCCTGTCCCTTGCCCCTCCCGTTCTTCCCAAACACCCCACGCAAGCACAGTGCCTGCTCTCCCACAGCAGTGTCGTGACACTCGCATCTTAAATACAGCTCGGATCCACTTTAGCAGATCCAATCATTTTTATCCAGTTTACTGACATGCGTTTTAGTATTTTGGGAGGAAGGGACAGGCACACCACGACTGAGACTCCGACTGCCTTGGTTGCCACCCCACTTCTTGTGCCCAAAAAGACTCAGTTCCCCCATCTGTAAAGCGGAGAAAAGGATACCTCCCTATGGTTGTTGAACACAAGCTCTGAGCAAAATCTGGAACACAGTAATCACTCAGTAATTTCTTTTTTTTATTTCCCAATGAACTTCAACAGCACGTGCTCCAGGGAGATGTGTTTCCTCACTCAAAAAAAAAAGTCGGGGCGCCTGGGTGGCTCTGTTGACTGAGTGTCTGACTTCAGCTCAGGTCATGATCTCACGGTTCGTGAGTTCGAGCCCCGCGTCAGGCTCTGTGCTGACAGTTCGGAGCCTGGAGCCTGCTTCAGATTCTGTGTCTCCCTCTCTATCTGCCCCTCTCCTGCTTGTGCTCTGTCTCTGTCTCTCAAAAATGAATAAATGTAAAAAAAAAAACAAAATAGGGAAAAAAAAAGTGAGTTAAAAAGCAGAAGAGCAGCATCAGCTCTGCCAACTGCAAATGCGATCTGTGCGCAAGTCCTCCTCCGCGAGCGCACCTCCCATGCGGGCCATCACTCCCATCTCCCACCAGGGAATGACAACCGTGTTCACACAAAACACTAGACACAAACGTTTATACCAACTCTCTTCATGAGAGCCAGAGACTAGCAATAATCCAAATGTCGAAGGGATAAACGGACTGTGGTACATCCATTCAGTGGAATAATACCTACCAATTAAAAAAGACAAATCCCTTACAGGTGCAATCTCAAGAGCACTGTGGCGAGGAAAAGCAGCCAGACTCAAAGCAAACATCCCACAGGAGTCCACTCACAGGACATGATTTCAATGAAAGAGAACGTGGCGGTTGCCAGGGGGCTCGGCGGGGAAAGGCGTGACCACAGAAGGGGCAGCGCGAGGAAGCCCTCTGAGCGGCAGGACTGCGCTCTCTCTCAGATCTCTCTCTCTCTCAACTGTGGTGAGCACACAACTGAATGCACTTACAAAAACTCACCAGCTTGCACATCAAAAGGAAAAGGACTAAACTGTAAAAATTTTTTAAAACTCTAACTTTTGGGAAGAAATGCTTTCAGGTCCTTTATAATAAAATAGGGCCTCTTTCAAAGTGTATCTTAAAAATGCATTTCAACAACTGGAGCACCTAGGTGGCTCAGTCAGTTAAGCATCCGACTCGATCTCAGCTCGGGTCACAATCTCACGGTTGCGAGTTCAAGCCCCGCATCGGGCTCTGCGCTGACAGCACGGGGCCTGCTTGGGACCCTCTATCCCTCTCTCTCTGCCCCTCCCCCACTTATGTATGCATAAGCTCTCGCTCTCAAAATAAATGAACATTTAAACAAATGCATTTCAACAGAACTATAGGTCTTCAAAGACTCAGGGAAAACAAATATTTAAAATAAAAACCGGTGTGCTTTGTAGGACACGTCGATAAAAACAGGCCATAAAGATTTTCTTGGCACACGTAGGAGGTTCTAAGACTGAAAATTTGTGTTCTTGTCAACAACACATTGGCCACATTACCACTTTACAGACTGGCAAACCGCACTCCGTTTAAGTCTACTATTTATGAAAGGGTGTGGGAAAGGTTTTCATTTCAACGTGGACGGTTTTAACTTGGCCGAAAACTCAACAAAACCGTGTAGCAAACGCTTTCACAATGTGGCTTACTGGCTCACTTAACTGTACGAGAAACCCACTTCCTATGACTTGAGCAAGTGCTCCCAGGTCTCTGAGGTCTCTCTGTGCGGACCCCACCCACCCTCTCTCTGCCCAGCACGCAGGGCATGCCGGCAGGACAGCGAGTCGACGGGGTGCAGGATCTCATCGCCGCCATACTTCATGGCTGTTACCGTGGTGTTTAGCTGTTCCTCCTACTGCTGCAGATGGGAATTCATTGATATGATTAAATTTGATGGTATGATAATGTATGGTAATCACGATTAATCAGAAACCCACCAGCAAACGGAGGATGTTGGGTATTATGTCACCTGCATTTTAAACTGCATTCTCTCCTTGCGAGCCTGACGACATTTGACAGCTGGAAGGCTCTCAACCCACACTCGCCTGCTACTACTCATAGATCTGATAAGAGAAAATGCCCATCATTCCTTCCCGATCTTAAGTGCTAATAATTACACGGCATTGCAGGCAAGTTGTAAAAACAGTTAGGGGTTCAAAAGAAAGACTGGAATAAAGTCTAGATTCACATCTGCAAGGGCTCTAATCAGAGAGAAATGGAATTGGAGGCAGCAGTCTCATCAAACATGATTTGCATGAAATGCCATATAAAACACATCCAGGACGTTGTCAATCAGCAGCACCTGATACCACACGCGTGCTCCACGGGCACAGAGCTCCCTGGGACCTACCTGCACGGCACTGTCACTGCACAGTAAGCACAGATGGAAATCAAAACCTAAAAATGAACGTGATTGCTCAGAAGACTACTTGAAACTCATCAGCAGTCTTTTTTTTAAACATAATATTTAGTTTTAATTCAAACTAGAGTCCCTGAAAAATTATTCAGCAGCCAAAGCACTTGGTATTGAAGTGGCTACCCTGAAATACCAGCATTCCCCCAGTACATCGATTCAGAATCAATGACTGAATAGGTGTTTAAAACCCCCTCGGTCAAGAATCTTTACAACGTGCGTCACTCGGGGGTTAGCCATACGCTTAAAAACAGCAATTGCACGGACACCTAAAACAAATTAGGTCAGCCAAATCTCAAAGCGACACTTTAAAAGATTATCAACCGACATTCTAGTGTTACTTTTCTAAGTGGGCAAACATTAAAAACAATAAACATCACTTCGAGGATAAATACGTAACTGGACAATATAGTTATGGGCCAAGAAATACTCCAAACTTTCCATCAGTGACAAAAACGTCAGCCTTCGTGGAAAGAGACACCAATCAGACTAACAAGTAAAAGAGCCTTTGAAAACGAGCACAGAACTCACAGACACAAAGACAGGCGCTCACCCGCAGGGCGGTGCACCAGCGTCCCGACCCCACCGCCCCACCAACACCACGAAAGGAAACCACGACCGTCTGTGGGGCAACACTCGAGCCTTCACACGAGTGAAAATGCTTCACGAGAGGAGACGGACGGTAGGCGGCTGGGCGGCAAGACCGGACGCAGCACGAGAGCTGGGGCGGAGGGAGGGACGGCCAGCGGCGGCTCCTGTGCCCATCAGCTCCTGTGAGTGGCCACTGCTCCGACGGCCGAGACGCGTTTTACACGTGGCAGAGTCACATCGCGGGACAAAAATGAGGACGAAGAGAATTCGTTCTCTGATGACGCTGCCGACCGAGTTACGTTTACATTTCAAACAAAGGTTCAGAAGACCGACCGGAAAAAAGAAAACAGTCTGGGAATTAAAGTTTGGGACAAGAAATGTTCTAGAACGCAGCACTAACAGCTGTGTCCGTGGCTAAAATTAAATACACGGATCTGATTCTTAGGTGGAAACCTAAATTACAAAGCACATCACCGAGTTCCATAAATGAGGGAACCGCGGGTGGGGGCTGGGGGGGGGGGGCAGCCCATCGAGACACCAAGACGGACACGACCACAGAAAGGCACCTCGATGTCAAGAGCTAAAACGGTATTTTCCAAAAAGATCAAACATAGGGAAGCTTTTCTTACGATATTTGTTACTTTGACATTCAAATCTTTGCTTTAAAAACTGTTTAAATTCCCTAAATAAAATTCATCAACAGGACATAAAGATATTAGTTTTGCTACTAAATCAAGCATAGCTAAGAATACCATATTTTGGCCTAAGATTTTAGTTTTTAAAAATAATTTTAACGAATCCTATGAAAAATAGGTTTAATATTAGGCTGTCTAGAGTTCTGATTTTTTTAATTAAGAATTCAAGGTATTATCACTTAATACAATTTGCAGGCATACTAGTTCTAAATTAAGAATTTCTCAAGGTTTCATAAAATTGTCAAACAAAATGGACTTTTAAGAAAGTAAAGCTTGCCACTGTTGGGGAAGAGAAGGAATACCTCAGCATTAATACTAACTGGATACTAACTCCTTTAAAACTTGGAAATCTAGGGGTGCCTGGGTGGCTCGGTCGGTTAACTGTCCACCCGACTTCGGCTCAGGTCATGATCTCAGGGTTCACGGGTTCGTTGAAGCCCTGCGTCAAGCTCTGAGCTGTCACCTGGAGTCTCCTTCGGATTCTGCGTCTCCCTCTCCCTCTGCCCCTCCTCCTCCGCCGGTGCTCTGCCCCACCCCCTCACAAATAAAAGAAAACATTAAAAAAAATTAAAACTTGGAAATCTAGTGGTACTTCTACTGACTGCCTTTTTTACTCTTTAGTCCATCAAGTAGAGCTTAATTCCTATATACTTATATATTTAAATGAGCATGATATAATGCACGTTATGTATCAATGAAAACAAGTAAAAAATTAAGTAACACAGCGCCTCTCTACACAACTCATTTTATGTAGGGTTCATCATTACCTGAATCAGTAGACTTCCTCGGCACACAAAAAGATCTGAATCACAGAAATGTACTGAGCAAAGGGAAGTCCACTGTAATCTCGTCTCTCCCCAGCCTAAGCTCCTCTAATGAACCCCCACTGTCCCCAGGACAGGTGGCGCTCCTGTTGACAGCTTCATACCGCTCGCTCGTGTTTCAGGACAACCCGACCCGTGTCTGCAGATCAACTTCTGCACGGAGTCCTGCTCCTCCTGTGCCCAGGAGAAGTGGCCGAGCCCTGGGCCTTGTTCACGGAAAGTGGGGACGCAGAGTGACTGAACGAGTGACACAGCAATCCTATACTGAGTTATAAGACTACAGGGAACTTCACTTAGCTCAGATTCCTGTGATTCAGATCTTTTTTGTGTGCCAAGGAAGTCTATGATTCAGAAAGACTCCATGAGGATTCTGAAGTCAGGTTTCCTAATGCGAATGTTATACCAACAGGGGGGTGGGGAGGTGGAGAGGAGAAGGCAGGAGGCAGGAAGAGTGTCATTTTACAAAGTAAAATTCAGTTTAGCAAAAGTTAATAGGACAGCCCCCAGGGCACACCACCACCACCACTAGGAAATCTCCCAGGGGCTCTGTTAGAACACAGCAACACTATCCCCACTGATTGCAGAATTTTACTCTGGTCACAACTGGCTTATATCGCTATGCTGATCTGTTTTATGGTTTGGGACTAAGCACTAGGCAGAGGCGCGAGGCATAAAGGAGAAACTCACATGTTCACAAAACTACATTTACACAGACAGCAACCAAGTTTAGTCCAGTAGTAGAAAAGGAAAAAAAAAAATTTATTCAAAAAAGATCTGGTGTACGTAAAAAAACAGCAGATGGCCCAGAGTTGGTCTCCATTCCTAATATTTTAATGAACTTTTAAAAACATACTGCCTCTAGTATATTTCTGATTTTTTTTTAATTTTTAAGTAATTTCTACACCCAACATGGGGTTCAAACTCACAACACTGAGATCAAGTCACATGCTCCAACGACTGGGCAAATCAGGCACCCCACCTCAAGTGTATTTTTTAAAAACAGATTCCACATCTGATTACTTTCCCTAAGGAAGATTGATTACAGAAACAAGACCATAAGTTCACCGTAAATTCAGCTTAAGATCTAGCATTTGGGGCTTAAAGAAAGACACAATACACGCTAAATAACAATAAATAACTGAGCTAAAGAAAAATCTCTCCTCTCATATCATACACATGACTAATCTGTACCCAACTATTTCCTATAGCCCATACATACTTTCCATCTCAAAA
This sequence comes from Prionailurus bengalensis, assembly GCF_016509475.1. NCBI lineage: Eukaryota > Metazoa > Chordata > Mammalia > Carnivora > Felidae > Prionailurus > Prionailurus bengalensis. The sequence goes on along the minus strand of NC_057348.1, from coordinate 166,267,048 downwards.
ACAGTAACAAAACAAAACTGACATGTTGCAGAAACTTTTCCAAAAGCAATTCAACAGTACTCACTACCCTCAGCGCCCTGTAACAGTACTCATGACCCTCAGAGTACTATATATATATATACATTCAGTTTCAGGGTGCCCAGCCGGCTCAGTCAGTGGAGCTTGTGACTCTTGATCTGGTGGTTGTAGGTCCAAGCCCCATGTTGTGTTTAGAGATTACTTAGAAATAAAATCTTTAAAAAATAAATTAATAAGTTCAATTTACATAGAAACTGTCTATTATCCGCTTATAATATCCTCCAGTATCATGCACTTTGCTTCTTCTAGGAGAGGATACAATCACATTTGCACAATTGAAAAATACAAGGAGCGCCTGGGTGGCTCAGTCAGTTAAGCGTCCGACTTCGGCTCAGGTCATGATCTCACGGTTTGTGGGTTCGAGCCCCGCATCGGGCTCTGTGCTGACAGCTCAGAGCCTGGAGCCCGCTTCGGATTCTGTGTCTCCCCCTCTCTCTGCCCCACCCTTGCTCATGCTCTGTCTCTCTCTGTCTCAAAAATAAATAGAAACATTAAAAAAAAAATTTTTTTTAAAGAAAAATACAAGTAGATGAAAACTGCAATTACTCTAATTTTATATTAGTAAACACATTTTTATAAAAATATCAATTACATACAATATTGCTGTTTTTAACTAGCTTTTAGAACGTTATGAGTCACTTAAAGGAAAAATTAGTTAATATAAGGGAATAAAACCAGTAAGAATCAGTTATAGAAACCATGCCATAATTCATAAAAAACTACAAATCAAAGAGGTTTCTAAAAAATACTCTGAATTTTAACTACTGATTGTATTTTTGAATCATTATCTGCCTATACACCTAGAACCTTCATTAAAACCTTTCTGTTAAGTGCCTTCTATAAACATGCTATCTACTTAAGTATCAAAGGTAGAGTCAAATACATCTTTTAGATATTTCCTGAAAATCCGATATAGTCTCAACAAAACTACATCTGTTTTACACACAAACGATATTAAAATTTTATGATCCAGTCCATTTTTCTTCGACATTGGTTTTACAAAGAACATATCTTCCTTGATTTAATGAAACCAAGAACTAACGACAACTCTAATCCAAAACTCAGACAGAACAATTTACTTAAACAGATACATTATTTAATGGACGTTATTCTTCTGGTTAGGATAAGCAAGGAAAGCACACTGCAGAGCGTGGAGTGGGAGAATGTGTGTGTTCTTTTAAAGAAAGTTGAAAGAGAAAAACCTTCATTTTAAAATATAAAGCCAATAGTTCATGAAGACTTTTGAGATTTGGGTTTTTTTTCAAACAAGCAGAGTTCTCATGAGTGCTCCCTAGAATCTCACACACGTGCCCACACGTACACAACTTCACACGTGTGTGCATGCACGTGTATGTGTGCACACACACACTCAAGGCCCTTTCTCACTGAACACAAGGCAATAATGAAATCAAAATGCATACTCTTTAACATGAAAAGCATTGCATGATGATCCTAATTCAACAATTTTACAGTCCAACCAAGTTAATTCCATTCTCAGAAATCCATTGGCGTGTAAGCTGTTAACAAACATTTCCCACTACAAAAACCATTGTCAGTATTTACAAACCTCGACCCTTATTTTGGTTGGAACCACCTGTATTTGCTGCGTTAGTATCTCTTAGTAAACGCATGCTCACCCCCTCAGACCAGGAGGAGCAGCTGCTACTCACAGGGAATCTCTGCGGCCCCACGGCAGGTCTCGGCTGGCTGGGAACTGGCAGCAAGGGCACTGTGGAAAAAACACCTTTTGTTACAAACATGGTTCACTTCACAAGCAAACCCACCAAAAAAGAAATGCGCCAAGTCTAGTATCAAACATGCATCATGCGTCAATTACACGTAACATACGAAGTTTACACTCGAGCTAAGTGCTTAGTGTTTTACGAGCCCATAAAAGGGAAAGAGAAAGCAGGACGCTTGTCCCCGTACACAGCATACGCAGAAGCTTCAATTTCAACAGGGAATTTCTATTTAGAATTAAAATGTTTTGCAATGAGAGAAGAGATTACTCCTCTAAAATAAAAAACGGCTTTTGTGTTTCACATCCATATCCAAGTTATCCAGACTATCTAATCCAATTACATTTTCTGACTCCAATCAAATACAAATTCAAATCTAAATCCTCTAGAATCATGAAAAAGAGGGAGGGAGGGAGGGAGGGAGGGAGGGAGGGAGAGGAGGGAGGCAGAGAAAGGAAAACACACATACCCATGGTACTGTTACAAAGAACAATCTATTAAACAATCTCCTATGCCAAGATTTTGTTTTTGGTTTGTGTTTTTAAACAAGCAGAACACTCCAACAGATCTATCAGAAGAACATGAAATCACATAATTCTCAAACAGACATTTTATAAAAGGGAAGAAGCCACGTGTTATACCCTGGGGCTAAATCAGGTATGTTTACACTATTTAAAAGGTATGTTACACTGGACTTGATTTTGAAGGGGGAAAAAAGAAACACCGCCCGAGCAGGGACTGCTACAGGGTAGCGTGCTGCATTTTTCATTAAAATGTGCAGCCACATACATCTAGTAAGCTCTCAGGCTGTCAGGTGTCATGGGCTGAGTTGTGCCCCCCTCCCCAAATGCATATGCCGAAGTCTCCGACCCTAGTACCTCCAAACGGGACCGCGTCTGGGCAAGGGGCCTTTAAAGAGGGGATTAAGGGAAAACGAGGTCATGTGGGTGGGCCTGGATCCAGTATGACTGGTGTCTTTATAAGAGGACAGACCACAGACACGCACACGGAACAACTGGCTACATGAGGACACAGAGAAAATAATGGTAGTAACAGTAACATCACATACCATATTTTTAGTTTAAGAAATGTCTGGTACACGAGAAATACACTTTTCCGATGACTTTAGAATTGGAACGCTAAGATCAATTTTATTCACTATAAATACTCAAGGAACTCTATATATTAAGACTTATGATGAGGGTCATACTTCCACAGGTCCAATTTAAAGTAATAGTGTGGGGTCACCTGGGTGGCTCAGTCGACTAAGCGTCCGACTTCGGCTCAGGTCATGATCTCGCGGTTCATGGGTTCAAGCCCCACATCAGGCTCTGTGCTGTCAGCACGAAGCCTGGAGCCTGCTTCGGATCCTCTGTCTCCCTCTCCCTAGGCCCCTCCCCTGCTTGCTCACTCTCAATCTCTCTCGAAAATAAATATATCTATATTTATATTGTGTGTGACAGAAAGAAACTTACTTCAATAAAATGCAAAATGGCTCAAGTCCTTCTGCTCCTTGAAAGCCTAATCCAATGAGTCAAAACTTCAAAATGAGAGGAGGTCAATTTGAGAGACTTTACGTAAAATAGGATGCAGCCCCCAACTCGATACGGCCTCCTACAAGGCACTGGGGGATAAATTGATTTATCTAGGGCAAAATATTAGACTATGAAATGGAGGAAGAAACAATTAGAGTATCTCTGACCTCAAAAGATTATAATGAAAGTGAAGAAGAAACTACGTATTAAACAACATAAAGATAATGGTTCTAAAATTAAGTGCCAAATACAAAGTACCCAGACTTTCAAGCCTATGTGCCACTTATTTTTAAACTTCAGATTTAAACATCAATTCCTATCGGATACCCAGATGCCTACCATACAGTGAAAAGATTAAAAAATTTAAGTCTCTTTAACGATCTCTGGGGAGAAATCTGATTATAATTAACAGATTCCTTACACAGAAGCCTTCTTTTTAGTCGGCCTTTTTTTTTTTTTCTTTTTAGTAAACGGTAAAAAGCAACAAAAAAGAAAGAAGGGAAAAAGAATAAAAGTTAACAGAGGAGCACATCTGAGAACACGTGATCAGAAACCCAGCGTGGAGAGAAGGCCTTGGTTTGCCAAGTGTCCCTCAGGAGCTCCGTGGTCCCCCGGGGCTCAAAAGCAGACAGTCACTTCCACCAGCTGCCTTCCTCTGCACCATGAGCACAAGATAACTGAGAACCTGCACTGCTAGCAGAACCTTGAACTTGGAATATTTGATATTTAACCTTTTTCTTTCTATTGACTAAACTGGTTGAGTTTTCGATTCATTACAACAGTTTTTAATAGGGTAAAGGCTGGAAAACAAGTTAAATTTCCATCAAAACTGGTTAATTATAATATGGTGGAACACCCCTCACCCTTGAGAATATGCACCATGAGGAAAAGATGTGCTTACGCTGTCACTTTCTCACGTGCCTTCCAACGGCCTAAGTCTCCGTGAACACAGGGCTAGTCTACGTCACACGCACAGCGGACGGCCTTGCCCTCCGGGAAGAGCCGTGGTTTCTACTTAAGCTCACTCGCTCACACTGAACGGACCATTCTTCGATGGTGTTCTGCGGGTACGCCAAGCTAGCAGTCTCTGCTCTCTCCCCACGCGGGCGTATCTCAGGATCGAAGGTGCGTTCAAGAGAAGGAACGCCGGCTCTATGGCACCCAGCTTCGCGTGGAAACTCTTCGGCTGGTTCTGAGCGCTGAAAAACTACTGTCAGAAAGCTGACCTCCTATCTGCCGAATCAGGAGCCGTGCGGTGCAAGGCCTGCGACTTTCCTACCTGAAGACACCTTGGAGTTTCCTTAGAGCTTCCCAGTCTGCACGTCTCACACTAGTGATTTTTATCAGGCTGAAGAGAATCTGTGCACCTTGCCAACTGCCAGGTCTGCGCTCGGCGTACACGAGGAAATACACGAAAACGGATGCGACCTCAGGAGAACCGTTCCGACAAATCAGACCGACGGCAGCTGCCTGTCTTGGGAAGCTGCTGTGGGAAGGGCTCTGTTACTGAGCCGTCCTCCCCCTTCCCACGGGCACAGCTGCCAGAGGAGCCGCGGGCGGCGCGCTAGGCACGGGGGCCACCGGGCTTCAGTGCCTTGAGGGCGCAGAATGCGGGCGGAGGCCGCCGAGAGATCCCAATATAAGGTGGGGGCGGGCAGAGGGTCAGTTGGGGGTCAGGGACGGGCTTGGACTCTGCCTCCCTGGCGTATGAAACAAGAGCAGTCTCTCATAACGCGGACCCCACGCCCTAGGCCAGCCTGCCCCCGTCACTAACACCGATGTCGCTCCAAGGGCACAGCACAGTCTCAGACACCTCCAGGCCGCTGGCCTCCTCCCACACATCAAGTCCTATCTTGGGCTTCTTTCCCCAACTTCTGGAACTCTGGGATTCCAAGCTCAGTGTCAGCAGAACGCACGGTGGCCTCAGCCCTCCCTGCTGTCGCTCAAAGGGAAGCAGAACGCTCCCAGGGACGGGCCACCTTCCTCCCTCGGGAGGGCGGGGTCCTTTGCGGCCGTCAGTGCTGTTTCGTCAGTGCTGTTTCGGAGCCCGGCGTGGGAGCTCACGTCGTCAGGGGAGTCACACGCCACACCCGCTGCTGTCGGGCTCCCGTGTCCGGAGCTCAGCTCCCATCCCACCACGAAGGCACCGGCCCGCTCCTTCGTCTTGGCAGAGGCTGTGCTTCCTGCACCCTGCCTCTTGGGTCCCTGACTGCGGTCCCTCCACCTCACTGCGGCCACATCCAAGGCCCGGTCACGGTCAGTGACCCACTTTCCCGCAGTCCCTACGCAGCCCCTCCCGCGTCCCAGACAGTGACTCCACCTCCCTTCACTAGTTACGCGCAACGCCACCCTCTACTGCTCTGTCGACACCGCGACTCCAGCGAACGCGACACTGTGTCCACGCCACCCCACCACACTGCGGCCTGACTCCAGGCTCACGACCGCCCAGCCTACCACCCGGCACCCCTACCTGCCACGCCCCGCACATCCACTCCTCTACTCCCCTGGAGGGGGACTCCGCGTCTCGTCTCCCCGCCTCAGACCTGCGACGTTCCCTCACCCCCACCTCGTGGCTCTTCGCTCCTTCCAGCCCGCCCACGTCAGGGAAGAGCTCCAAGACCCCTCCACCGCTCCGCCCCCCACACCCCTGCACGCCCCCCCCCAGCCCCACCCCCACCACGGCCCTGCCTCTGGGCACTGGGTCCCGGCCGGGACGAGTCCCTCTCACCTGCATCGACAACTCTTCTCCTTCTCAACAAGCTGCTGGCTTTCCCATCTTAAAAGAAAACACCTTCTCTCCAGCCCACTTCCTCCTACCAGTTACCGTCCAACTTCTGTTTTAGCAAAACACCTTCAGAGGCGTCCAAGAGACGCCCTCCCCTGCCTGTGCCCCCACCTCAGCGAGGTGCGCGCGCACCTTCCCCGTCTCCCCACAACCACCCTCTCAAGACCCCCACGGCCCCTCCGCTGAACACAGTCGCCAGCCTGCGATCCCCATCTCCCCCCCCCCCACCTGCTCCGCCGGCAGGGCCCCTTCCGCCAGCCCCCATTGGCCACTCTCCTCTGAGGCTCATCCTCCATGACCTTCGGCTCCCTCCTCCCCGCCCTCTGCAAACCCCAGGTCAGACACCCCTCCTCTGGGCCTCTCACTGGACGCAGGCTCCAATCGACCTATGGGCCAACGACATACTTGGAGCCTCGGGCCCTGGTCCGGACTCTCACTCTGGCACGGAACATTTCACACGTCCACAGCAGGACTTTAGTCCTTCCCTGTCGCGGGTGATGGCCGATCCATCCCTCTGATTCTCAGACCCCCTGGGCACCATTTCTGCCTCCTTTCTCACAGCCGTGCGGTCCCTCCCCGTGTGCCACCAGCCCTGACCTGCATCACATTCGGCACGTGACTGCGCTCCACCATCGTGCCGGCGCCCCGTCCGAGCCCCTGTCACCTGTGACCTGGGTTAGTGTGGTCGCCTCCTCCCCCCTCGCCACCCTGCCGCGCTCTCCCTACAGAGCAGCGACAATGGTCCTCTCGTAACAGAAAGCGGGGCCCTGTCCTCCTCCACTCAAACCCCTGGTCACAGCCCCTACTGCTCAGAGGCGAAGCCGAGGCCCTCAGAACGGCCCGGGGTCTCACATGACCGGGGCCCCGCGTGTCTTCTCTGCTGTCATCAGTCCACTTGCGGCAGGCCATCTCTTTTGGGTTAATTCCACACACGAGGCTTGGCCTCATCCCGGATTCTCACTCGTCCCTCTGCCTGGAATAGCCTACCCTGAAACAGGGACATCACGGGCTCCCCGACCTCCTTCAACTCAGCTCTGTGACGAAGCTACCCGCGTGACCCCAGCTAAAGCCGCAGCCCACCCCAGGCCCTGGCTCCGCTCCACCTCTGTCCTCTGCCACGCCACGTTTAATGTTCCTGCCATTAGGTTTACTGCTTACTTCGTGTCCCTGTCCGCCGGAAAGCAAGATCACAGCCGCACAAAGCCTCCTCGGCTTCTCTCAGCGATAGATCTCAGATGTCAGAGACGGAGTGTGCGGAACAGATGCGCGAAGGCAGGCTCCGCGTCACCGGCTCAAAAGTAGCTTCCTAGCCTCAGGACACGTGTCCGCGACAGTAACACTCGAGGCGAGGCACTTCAAAATAACGCCTGAGGGACGCGGAGCAGGGCGCTCGCCACGCAGACGTTCCCACCGGGGAAATGATGAGAAACACCAACTCCGGCGTTCCCACAGCTACCTCTGCCGCCCCGGAAATTCAGAGGCCGCCCGGGGCTTTCCGCTAAGTCATAAAGTAAGAGGTACAGACGTTTCAGCAAATGAGTCTGGCCCGCCAAGCTGGCACGTGCCCGAGCGGGCGGGGAACAGACCCAAGAAGCCGGCTGGTCCTCGCATACCCGCCGGCGAGAACGACTCGGCCGCGGCACCCCGCGACGTCACCAGGGCGGGGGAGACACATACCTTGCACGGGCGTCACCACCGCCCCCTTGAAGTGGGGGTTTATGTGGATGTTCTTGGGCTGCTGCGGGGTCACCGGAGGAGGGGTGATCATCAGGCGCGGGGCCTCCATCTGGGGTGGCACGTGCGCCCCCTGGGGAGACGGGGCGTGCTGCGGGTGCTGCAGGGGCAGCAGGGGCTGCAGCGGCTGCTGCTGGAACAGGCTCCTGATGGGCTGCTGCTGGGGCGGCGGCGGCGGCGGCGGCGGCGGCTGAGGCTGCGCAGGGGGGATCAATCTTGGAGAGTGCGTCTGAAAACCACCACAAAGAAGACAAATGCACGGCAATCAACGTTTGGAAGAGAAGTAGAAAAAGGCTACTGCCCTATAGATCTGCGCGGACCCCAGCGTGAGAGCCACGGCTCACAGCGCTTCCCGGCTAACGGCGTGTAGGAAGCAGCAGGGCCGCGCTGTGCTGCCCGGGCCCAGGGAGGGGGCCGCTCGCAACGGGAATCCGTCCCGGGCACGCGGAGGGCAGCGGCGGCGGCCTCAAAGGGACTCTCGTGGATTCCAAAAGAACAACTTTCGGTGGAGCCACTGACGCTGCCCGGAGGCGAGCACCACGCGGCACACAGAGCCCAAGCCGCCCTCGGACCCCGCGGCCATGCGGCCGCTGTCCCCGGAGAGCGAAGAATTAAGTCGGGCGTGAGACACCGAGCTAGAAACGAGGGCTGTCCTCGGGGAGGACACAGGCCTAGCGAGAGCCTGACTCCCCTGCGGGGTGGGAGAGAGCTGAGAAGGTGGCACCTGCACCAGAAAGGAAGGAGGGAAAGAGGGGCGCCAGGCAGGGGACTCAAGGAACAACCCGGAAGCAGCAGTGGCGCAGACACGCCTGCTGGGAAACTCAGGAGACCAGGGCGGCCGCAGCCACGCACACCCAAGACGGGGGAAGGCCGGGGTGTGAAAACAGACTCTCGAGGCAGTCAAGCGTCTCGGGGTGATTCCATCCGACAGTCACGAGAGGAGGAAACCAGCGACCACGGCCGTGGCCGCCGAGCGCCGGGCCGACCCCGTGTCTCCGGCGCCTACCGAAAGGTCGGTACATGAAGTAAGCGGCCGATGCCCGACGTCGCCATCAAGTGGGTCCCCGTCACTGTGCTCTTCCAAAGCAGCTGGTGAGCAGCAGAGCCGGAAGTGGGGTCCGACAAGCGGAGTCCACGCGTCCTGCCTGTGAGCACCGGGCGGCCATGCCGCACACCGTGGAGGCCGTGAACTCCAGCTCCACACACATGGCGGCACACGCCACGTGCAGGATGGGGAATTACGGATGGGGACGTGGTGGACGTGGGACGGACGTGGGACGGAGCAGGCGGACCGCTCAGCAGGCCACGGCCGGAGCTGAGTGCAAGAAAAGGCCAGGGTCTGGCCAGCAGTAGGGAAGACACATTTCAGAGGAACGACGAGGATTCGGAAACCAGAGCGTATATGGCCTTGGTCTCAGGGAGGACTCTTCCAGAGAGAGACATTCCAGTGCTAGCCTGGGTCCTCAGCTCTCCGCGCTCCCGGCATCCAGAAGTGCTCCCTCTCGGGCCTCACGCCGCCGGGTGCTGGGCACACCCCTGCACTGTGAGTAGGGATCCAAGCCACCAGGGAATCCCCACGAGGAGCACGCTGACAGAGGCTCATGAGTCAGATCTGAACTGAACGGAGGACGGGCACCGTGCTGGCTCCTTCTTCACTCGAGAGCGTGAAGGGGTGCGAAGGAAATGGTGTGCTCTCATCGAGCGGAGCGGGGGGCCTGGGAGGCGCCCACGTGGAGGGGCACGGGGCAGAGCCAGGAAGCGCACGGAGGGGCTCAGAGCGCGCCAGAGGCGAGGGCTTGGGAGACGCAGGTGCGCACAGCGAGGGCAGGTGGCAGGAAGGACGCCGCCGCCCAGCAAGAGCTCTGACCAGGAGGAGGGCGGACGAGAGGACAGCTGAAGGGGGGAGGAGAGAGAGCACAGCGCAAGCCTCAGGCGCTCCTCCCTGAGGAGGAGCTCGCCGCGGACACCCAAGGCGCCAGGGCACAGCAGCCAGGAGGCGCAGGGGAGCAGTGACTCTGAGAGCACAGTCAGGAAGTGAGGAGAGCGGAGTCCAGGCGGCAAGGGACCGACCTAGGAGGAGACGGACTGACACAAAGCCACGAGCAAGCCTTTGACTCATTCTTCCCACAAGAGTCCAGACAGACCGCTCTGGGGTGCGAGAGTGAGCGGGGTCAAAAGCGCTCGTGGTCGCAGGTGGGAGCGAGCTCAAGTTCATCCCCGACAGCCCTGGTCTTCCCAGGACACGGAAACTTCACATCACTGTGACCAGGAGACGCGAGCACAGAGCTTCCAGCCCAGAGCACCATTAGGCCGAGCAGGGCCAGCCACAGGCCCGTCCCCAGCTCCCAGTGGGCTCCAGAGCTCTCCGTGGTCACGAGAGCTCTGGGGACACGACACCCCTGGCAAGGGCCCCGGTCCGTCCTCCACTCGGCTAGGGATGCGCAAGCGCTCCCAGCCCTGCTCGGTCGGCCCCTCTGAAGGACGAAGGATGCTGGCTGGGCACGCCTCCTGTCCGTGGGTGCGAAGTCACCTCTCCGGGATCACAGAGACACAGCTACACAAAAACAAATCTCCCGTGTGGCTGTTCCCCTCTCCCCCAAGGAGGCCAAAATCACTGAATTGGCTGTTGAATACATGGCAAGTGGAGGCTGGGGCAAGGATAAGGGATGGGGAAGAAAAAGAAATCAAGTCCAGCCTTTTTGCCATTGGAGAAGCTTAAGAACAAAACAGTTGTGTGAGCAAACAGCAGTTATTAACATCGTCAGCTTCTTTATGCTGTAATCAACCCACCTACCTCTCTCCCCTTCCTGCACCTCAAAACGGAAATTCTCATGCAAAAACAGTTAAGTTACCTCTTCTCCCTTGTTACATTTCACAAATGGATGCATGCTAACACTTAACAGTTCTACACAGAGGCAAAATGTGGCTTTCCCCTAAATTCAGATAAAAATGGAGGAGGGACATGTGGCAGGCACAGTGGACACATACTTGTATTAAGCAAATTTGTCCTTGGAGATTGGCTTCTGAAGGAAAGAGCCATCAAATCCTAAAGCGAACTAAAAGAACATAAAAATCACTTTAATCCTTCTTTACCTCTGCGATATCTCCTCTTTGAAACGCACAGGAAATTCAACTTCAGCTGAAATTACAAGTATGTGAGTATGGATAGCACAGGACACTTACTCTAAGAGAATCTGCTCCGATTTAAGGAGGAACCGAAGGGAAACAGTCGCCATTTTTATAAAATGAACAGTGCTACCTGGATTCTCCACGTACAGTCACTGTTTTGAGTGCGGGCACTCAGGACAAGCAGGGAGAGGACGGAAGCCTGGCTCCTCTGGGGCTCCTGTCCCTTGAGGACATAAGCCTCTCACTGCTTCTTCCTCCGTTAAGTACACAGTGATTTCTCACTGCCCGACTACCAGGAGGGGACGGAATTTATAAGGACACAGGTGAGAGCATACCATAAAGAAACTTTCGCCATCATTCCTCGCATTAAACTTTAAGTTCAGACTCGGTGATACACACAAAGTACGAAACCCACAAAGGCACATTTTCATTTGTTCTAACGTGTTGGGCTATCACAATAAAACCAAGAATTACCACGCCAGGAGGCTGCGTCGGAAGCAGGGCAGGTCTGTGATCTTTTATTCTTGCTCGCTCACTGCTCTCTCTCCTCTGGTCTCCCATTCCACGACACACTAAAGAGCTTCCTCTCCTTCCTCCCCGCCTCGAGCCATAGCGTCCCTGCTTATGCTGTCGCTCTCTCTCTTCGAACTCAAGCAACGCGGCTTTGGCTTCGGCTGAAAGCTCTATTTGAAAAGATGCATACGTGTTAGAAATCTTCAAACGGCCTAAACTCGATACACAGGGAGAAAACAGGGAAGACACACGGGACAAGGAAACCCCGAGACAGCAAGGGTCTCACCCACAGCAGGGAACTAAACCAGCAGCGAGCGGGGTTCAGCGCCCGGGAGACACCCGTTAAATGAGGACATGCTTTTCCCGGGGAGGAAGACACAAGGAGCCTCCGCCAAGTTCAAGTCTTTTCGTTGGAGACCACAAAACGGTGCAGAGGGGAGCTCAAAAGAAGGGCCTGAAGTTCGGTTTAACCATTGCCCTCAAACTGCCGCGGACACTTTCTCTTTCACGGACAGCAGACAACGCTGGGGAGGACCTGGGCCCACCAGGCCCACCCCAATACAATTTCTCAGTGAGACCCGCCCAGGTATTATGAATGCACCGTGGCACACAGACTCAAGATAGATTAAAAAAAATCAATCAATCAAATAAATTCCTGTTTGTTCTGATTTAAGCGGAACTATTAACGGCATCACTCGGAAATCAAATAATTAATCTCATACAGTGGAAAACTCATTTCATACGATCATTTCAGATTTATTTAAAGAGACCTTTACTCTGTGAAAAAAGGCTTACACCCACGCTGTCTGATATGGAAGCTATCGCAAATGAGAGCAGAGCCACAGAAGAAAAAAACCCACGAATGCAAACACCTGTGGGATGCCCAGGAGACCCTCACCTCTCTGACCACTGCTTTAAGGATATAAGAACATGGACGCTGGCCCTAAGAAACGTCAGCTGGCACCTTATTCTAAATCCCTAAAGGAGAAAAGCCGACTTACTCAAATATGGTTCCTTTATTTTAGAATACTACGTAAACTGTGGTACCTCACGTTAACAAATGTGTACCTTGTAAAGGTTTCACTGAATCCCGAGGGGCGTTCTTACTTACACCTTCTTCCAGAGTGAAGGACAAATTTTAAACATTACCAGCTTTAGCTCCTATCTCAGGTTCCATAATCATCTCCAAACTCTTCCAAAATCTCTTAAGCCACATTTCATTTTCTTGATATTGTTTCTATGGTATTCCCCCCCCCCTTCAAATAAATCTAGACCCCATTCAAAAGAAAACTTAATCTCTTCTTAACAAGCACAGACTTTTATTCTCATCTCGACTACATGACTGGTTCACATACACATTTTATGCGGTGAATCAGCAATTATTTTTCTAGTGGTTCTAAGTGTCAAGATTGATTTCACTATCCCCAGTAATAAAATGGTTTCAAATGACATCTTTAATCAGCAAGTAAAAATGCTTTCCTCCAATTGAGACAAGCTGTCACAAAAGGTCACCAAAATATGACAGGATGGAAATTACATTTGTAACTTCAACTGAAATGTTAATTTCCTCTTAAGTGTTTTCTGAACTATGTCCATATTCTAAAGTAAAGAGATAGAGTTCAATGTAACAAAGTTTTACACTGTATTGCCCTAAGATGTGCTTAGGGAAAACATCTGGGTACAAATAATTTTATAACAGCTGGATTAATACATAACGAGTCAACATTTGCAAAATATTGACAGCTTATTTGGCGAAATGGAAATAAATGATAGTCTGAATTTTTTTTACAAGAGAACTCGAACGAAGAAATTTGTAAAACCCTTGCTTGTAACACAAGGACCATCAAGTACCCTCCTGCTGGCACTATCAATCTTGGACTGTTTGTTATTAGATGAACATACTCTTTCCCACAGATCCTCTGCCTTAAGCCAAATTAACTACGGACTTTATTTCAAGAGAACATCACGTGGACATAAGAATGTTCTTTAGGCTAAAGCAATAAAATGTAATTTAACACATTACGTGTGCCAGCGAAACTTAGACTATTGCCAAATCTAGATGCCTACTCCTAGATTAATGGATAAAAGCAGGCCTAAAATAAATGTTGTCTTGCACGCACTGCTGTCCTGCTTCCCAGGAGACTCTCAGGCCCACCTCGGTCAGGCCAAAGGCCTGGCTGCTCTGAACCTCTGTGCTGAGGCTTTAGGAAAACCAGTCACTGACACCCACTGTCCAGAGGTGGCTTCTGACATTTCCATCCAAAATTTGTCAGCCCTTTACATACGTATGTTCTAGAAACCCTGCTCAGCTGGGTTTCCCAAGTGAGTGAGGCCCTCATACCCTACGGCATCCTCTGTGTGTAACGAGTGACATCTATCTGCTAAGCACACAGCTTTGTGCCACCCTCGGGGAAACTAAGAGAAGGTTTCGTTTCCAGAATGCTGGCTGAGCTCCTTGCTCAAGGTCGGAACCTACACGAAAGCCCAAACTCCACCTGAATTCCAAATCCACATCAATGACTATACACAAGGTTCTATAGCTGCCAGACTGTCATACACAGGAATCCAAGTTCTTCCCCATTTAGGGACGGCGCTACCTGTGTGAACACGGGAAAGACTAAGGGAGACCCACACCTTGTTAGGTTTTAGCGGGCACTGGCTGTCCACATGCAGCCCAAAGGGTCAGAAACAGGGGGGCCAGAGGACGATCTCATTCTTCTTTTTAGAGAGTGGAGTGTTCTCAACATTAATCAATTATATCACAAAATAATTTTTATTTGTATTAAAAAGGTTAAAGGACACCATTTGTCAAGAAATACATATTATAGGAAACAACATCTGGACTCTGGTAGCAAGATATTTTAATTCCATTACAAGGAGTGGGTGGACAGCATTATACAGTCAAATACATGTAAGGATTTCTGTACAGAACCTGCACCTGACGTCTCTCTCGCCAGGAGCACGCAGATAAACTGATGGGTAAAACACAAATACTGTAGCAGCTTCTCTTTCTCAATCAGTATTTTCTTATGCACAAAATTAACCTTTCGTTGGAGGAGGGGGATCAAGGTAATGAGAGCTCACTGTTTTAGAAAACCAATCTTTACATGGACAGAAAAGTCCCTTTGGTTCGGGGAATAAGCCTGAGTTAGGAAAAGCTCGTGTTTCAAACACTAAGCTTCCTTATGCAGGGCTCACAAGTGTGGAGCATTTAAGCACCATTTTCACCTACCTTAGCACCTGGCCGAATTTGCACAAACATACTTAAGCCTTATTTGTTAACGTTTAAAAGAAACGGTTAAATGTCTACACTGTTTATGCTGACGGCCCCTCTGCCTCCAAGGACTCCAGACTCTCTCCCCGCCGTATTTCAGGTCTCCGGCTTGCCTACCACTAACCCCTTCAGGCTCCATCTCTCAGGAGGTACAAATGACCCTGAAAACAGCAAAACGAGGCAAAGGTCCTGAGACACAGGAATTAAAGCGACACAGAGAGTGAGCACGAGCAGGCCGGACACCTCCAGATGTGAGGTCAGTGCCCGGGGCAGGTACAATGCAGAGAGAGGGCCCTGGCTGAGGCCGGGAGGTGGCCAGAGACATCAGGTTCAGGCAAGGATGCAACATTACCGATTCCTCCTGCTGAAGGATACACTGTGTTCTTCCCCCACCCTTCTGTTTTAAGACTTCCGCTCATCTCCTTTCACCCAAGGCCAAGTTCAGACCTTCCTTCTTAGAAAACTTATGTTGTCCTGCTTCAGACAAACTGGCAACTTTATAGCATAACTGGAGAAAAAGGCAGGGAACTCCTGGGCCAAAAGGTAGAGGAACTCAGAGGGGAAAGAAGCAGAGAACCCAAGAGTCTAGGGCAAGCTCTCCATAGAGCTCACTGAGTGAGGGAACATGGCAAGAGTGGCTCCCTCACAACTGTTAACCTGCACGCCTCGGGAGCTCAGTGTCCTCGTGCACAATTCACATCTGCCGCTCATGGACACACGCTCGTGTTTCCAACTAAAAAACGGCTGATAATGGTTTAAGAAGAAATAAACGTAGTCACTGGGGGTTAGCTTCCCGATTTTCATTTTGACCAACACCAGGAAGCAGGTGAACCCTGTCCTTCCACCCTCCCACCTGCCTCCTGGAATTCGGTACAAAATCCCAGTGGTTCTCAAAACCCGGGTTCCAGAACAGCAGGCGCAGCAGCACCTGGGAACTCAGCAGAAATGCAACTTTCTTGGACACCCCCTGAAACCTACCGCATCGCAAGAGCTGGGAGTAGGTCTAGGAATCTGTGTTTTAACAAGCCTTCTAGGTGATTCTGCTGCTCACTCAAATCTGAGAACCACTGCTTTATCTCTGCAATGGACACTGGAGAAAACAGTTGCGGGATAGGGTAGGGTCAGTGCTAATGAAGGCTCTCTGCTGGCCTGCAACGGCCTGCCGCAGACCTTCAAAAGCAGCGTTTGTTCAAAATGATTGTTCAACTGACTACGTCTGAACGATCTTATCTCCTCAAACACGGAGAGGAGTGGCAGACGGAAAAAGAAAACACAAAAACAGATGGTTATAATGACACTAACAGGTACAAAATACAAGCTGTCTAGTCCTGAATTAGCCCTAGCAACCTCGTGGTCTCAAGAGGGGTCAAAGGGCCGTCCCCACACACCTTCCCAGAGCCGGCCAGGAACGGCGTAACATGCACGAGAGTGGGTCTAGGCCATCGACTCCAAAAGAAAAGCTATTAAAAAAATAAGCAATCAAATATTTTATTCAAACATTTTTAATCCAGAAAACAGTCATTTTTGTAGAATGACTTTTACAGCACCATAACTCAGCTCTAACCTCACACAGACCGTCCACTCTCTGGACGGCCATGCATAATAATCTATAAAGTCAAAAAAAAATTTTTTTAACCTATTTAACTAATCATAATAGTACTATGGAGGAAGTTGAAATGGGAGTGAAGAAGGATGGGAGACAGGCAAAAAAAGTTACCCAAAGTTTCTGGAATGTTCCTTCTCTCTCTAGTTACATCTGAGAGCCTAATAATTGTTCCTTCTTTCCTTTCAGTTTTGAACCGCAATCGTCCAGATTCTTCATCATCATCATCTTCCTCATCGGATTCTTCTTTTACGTCCTTCTGTAGTTCCAAAGTCTCCATACCTCCCTACAATGCAGACACACAAAACAAAAACGGAGACTGAGTTCACATTCTTTTGAATTAAACACTGAAGCCTGATTTTATATATATAAGGTTCTTTATATTTCAGATGTAAAGATGCTGCAAAATGTTCTGTCACAAGGCCATGTGAAACCCTAAACCGATACGAGAAACAAATGACCTCAAACATTAAAAAACACGTTGGAAAGAGTTCAATTCTTGCTTGTAATTAACAGACAAACCCTATATATACTGTTACTTCTACTTCTGAGAGAAAACTCGCGAATTTCAAAAGTCCCTGCTGGCCTCAAGTCTGACCCAGACGCCAGCAAAAGTCCATGTATTCCTTAAACCAACACTGGAGCTTTAAGACTTTTGGGCACATGTCCCCCTGTGGAACTTACATTCCAGGAGAACCCACTCCTTTCCGGTCACACAGGCTCGATGCTTCCGGTAACTCCTGACCCCATCTGCCATGATTTCCAAACCTGTTGCTACGTTGCTTAGTTTTTCCAGCCTCCACCTGCTTCCCCCCTGCGCTCTCACCCTAGTGCTTCACTCCACCATCCAGGGTCTGCATCGCCGCCTCTGGCCCGGATTTTACTGCAACAACACAACTTTTTTTTTTTCCCAGTCACACTGAAACCAGCTTTTATCTCCTATTTTATTATGTCAGTATTCCCACAAAAATACTGCCTAATCTGGTCCCAACTGAAAGTCATTTCTTCATCAACAGTTCTTCCTTTATCACAAATGTTCCTTTTATGCCACTGATCACTTCTGACCTTTTACTTGGTCTCAGTGACCTACTGGGAGAGAATAAGACAGGTACTTATTGAGTGTCAGGTTCACACAAATGCTTTTTGTAAACACAAGAAAACAGAACTTGCCCCTCTATTCTCATGATTCGTTATTTTAAACGTGCTTTACTCTTAACAGAAACAAAAATGAACTGCCTCATTAGAAAATGCGCAAGAAAAAATTTAACATAAACCCAAAAGACAACTGTTTTATATTCTCCTCCCAACATTTTCCATGAAAAAAGGTCAACTACAAATGCACGTACTCACTGCTGTGAATACTGCAAGTCTCTACACACCTTCAGAAGTTCAAATGCCTGAAGATACAATGACGAATGTATGACTATATATTTTTTTTTTTTCAACGTTTATTTATTTTTGGGACAGAGAGAGACAGAGCATGAACGGGGGAGGGGCAGAGAGAGAGGGAGACACAGAATCGGAAACAGACTCCAGGCTCCGAGCCATCAGCCCAGAGCCTGACGCGGGGCTCGAACTCCCGGACCGCGAGATCGTGACCTGGCTGAAGTCGGACGCTTAACCGACTGCGCCACCCAGGCGCCCCGTATGACTATATATTTTAAGCCTGATGACAGTGACGCTACCTTTCAGTACTCTGACATTTAGTATAGCACGGAATCTTAAAGCACCAAAGTCTTGGTATTTTGTCGGTTTGATATTATTCCCGCCTTCCTGAATATCTGAAACCAATGAGTAACACTTGCGAAGGGCCCAGCTGGGCCTGGGCGGCACTCCACTCCACTCAAGGGTAAGCTCACAAAGCGCTCTTCTCCTCGTCCGTCCGTAGGCTCCAGAGCAGTGCTTCTCAAATGTCATGTCCACACCCATCACTGGGAACCCGGTTCTGATGCAGATCATGACTCCACAGGGGGGCCTGAGACTCTGAATTTCTAACATGCTCCACGTGAAGCCAACACGCTTCACAGACCATGCTTTTTGAGTAGCCAGGCCACAGAGGAGGGAAAGGAATGGCCACCAATAAAGCAAAGATTCCATTTATTACAAGAGTCATTCCTAATTCAACCATTAACAGTAATTTCAGTTTAAAGAACTTCCAACCAGTTCAATGCACAGCATGACAATACGAAGCTAATAAAGGGTATTCTGCATCCAAATCTCCACCTTAAGAAATCTCAAGAGGGGCGCCTGGGTGGCGCAGTCGGTTAAGTGTCCGACTTCAGCCAGGTCACGATCTTGCCGTCCGTGAGTTCGAGCCCCGCGTCGGGCTCTGGGCTGATGGCTCAGAGCCTGGAGCCGGTTTCCGATTCTGTGTCTCCCTCTCTCTCTGCCCCTCCCCCATTCATGCTCTGTTTCTCTCTGTCCCAAAAATAAATAAACGTTGAAAAAAAATTAAAAAAAAAAAAAAAAAAAAAAAAGAAATCTCAAGAGAACAAGGATGACTGGAAAAGTCTTTCTTTGAAGCAAATCCTAAAACCCACCAACAAATCGAGTCTATGACCCAGCATTTCGCATTCCCAGGTATTTATCCAAGAGAAATGATCATTTATGTGCATGTAAAAACCTGCAGGAAAATATTTACAGCTCTCTTTTGGGTCAGCAAAACTGGATCGACAGTAAGTGAATGGACACATAAAGCGGGTCCATTCAATGCTCCTGAGCCCTAGCAAGGAATGAGCTACGGACAGACACCTGGGGTGAGGTGGCAAAGGTGTGCGGGATGGGAGAGGCCAATCGCGATATACTGCGACAAGTCCGCTCACAGGACGTGCTCCAAGAGAAAACATTATACTGGTTGCCAGTGGTTAGAAACGGAGGGAAGGCAGGACTACAGAAGCACAGCATTAAGTTGGTTTTCTGAGCAATGGAATTTCTAGAACGCAAACTTGTGGTACAGGTGTCCAATCAAGCCGGGAACTACATCAAGGACTACACAAGCCCTGAAGTGGCTTCGCCTGCCTCAACTACAGTGCATTTGACAACCTTCACTAAACTGGACTCGTGCCTTCAGGCACTGGTTGCTGCCTGTTACTCTAAATACTGGGCTCAAGAAAAAGAAAAGGAAAAAGCATCTCTTTTAGCCATATGATTTACAGAATTAAATAACCAATCTGCCAAAATGCTGACTTTCTGGACAGTTTTTGACAAGGACTATCTAGTATTCCATTCATAGGAAGGGTGGTGTTGGGTGACAAACAATAATCAAGTTATCTTAAAATTTTATTGTACAAGAAGTTAAATAATTGTGTATCTGTGATCTTATTAGGCTCTGCCAAAAGTACTCAAAGGTTTAATTTTAGCTACTTAATTATGATGAAAAGCTGAAAGCCATAATTGTGACTCTTAGCAGAGGGTACACATTAAAACCACTGTGAAAGCTCTTCAGAGACAGACAAGTCAGAATCTGATCACATTCCGCTGTCCCTTGAACCACACAGGTGGGAAATGCACAGGTCCACGTATATGTGGATTTACTGGATGAATACAGTACTATAAACAGATCTTCCTTATGGCCCAATGCGAGGCTTGAACTGACAACCTTGAGATGAAGACCTGAGCTGAAATCAAGAGTCAGGCGTTTAACCGAATGAGCGACCCAGGTGCCCCTCCTTAAGATGTTCTTAATAACATCTCTTTCCTCCAGCTTGCTTTATTATTAATTATAGCATATAATACACATAACATATAAAATAGGTGCTAATCAACTATTTCTGTTACCAGTAAGGCGCTTGGTAGCTAAGTTCTAGGGGATCCAAAAGTAAAAGTTATATGCAGATTTTTGACTGAGTGGGGATGAGCACCCCTAACCCCAGCATTGTTTAAGGGTCAACTGTATACATAAACAATTAGAAAGTCGAATTCTGGCAAGACCCAGACCTGCATATTTTTTAAGCTCTCCAGCTAATTCTGAAATGAACCTGTGATCTCTCAGTGTCTTGAAAGAAAATTCAGTATTCGATCCCAAACCCAAGGGGAAAAAAACAGGCAGTTCTCTGAAACAGGGGTGGGGGGCTTGGGAGTTGGGAGGGTGGAGAAAAGTATACAGAACACGGTTTTTAAAAAACTTCCCAGAAGTTTTTAATCCTTACAGAATATTTGATAGAGAATTCTTCATTATATCATGAAATACACATACAAATCAAATTCTAATTCTACCAACAGTGAAAATTTACAAGTTGGAAAGATGGAGCAAATTGTGCAAAAATTAAGAAAATTACAGACCAATATCCTTCATAAATACAGACATAAAATTCCTTAAAACAATAAAAGCACATGGAATCCAGCAAAATATAAAAAGGAAAATACATCAGAACCAAGTGAGGTTTAGCAAGAGCCAGAAGCACAAGGCTGATTTAACATTCAAAACACTCAATTAACACATCTTGGAGATGAATTCCAAATTCCCCGCAGATAGCCCCCCTGCCCCAAGCCCTCCTCCGGAGGTGGAACTTCAGGCCTTCCCCACACCTTGACAGGTGACCACGCACCCTTAGGGACTTGCCTCCAAAGAACAGAGCGGGGCAAAGGAAAGACAGCACTTCACAGACCTACCACCCACCATGGCAAACCTGACCCGACCACACAATCAAGGCTAACACTGCCAGGGAGGTCCTGTACCCAGTGGTGTGACAGAGGAGAAGGGCATCGGACCTCTGTGATATTCTCTCCAAAATCCCTGAACTCCAGTCTAATCATGAGGAAAATACCAGACAGGCCCAGACTGCACACAGTCTACAGGATACCTGGCCAGGTCACCTCTTTAGACTGTCACAAACACAAGTCGAAAGTTGCAAAACACAAGGAAAGACTGACAAACTAACACAGACCGGAGGAGACACAACAGTGTGGTCCCCTGGACCGGATCCCGGAACGGAAAGAAGTCATTAATAATTAAAAATTTGTGTAATGGAAATAAAGTCTGGAGTATTGGTAATATAGTTTTTTTAAAAAGTCAATTTAATTCACGTTAATAAACGAAAGGAGGGGCGCCTGGGTGGCGCAGTCGGTTAAGCGTCCGACTTCAGCCAGGTCACGATCTCGCGGTCCGTGAGTTCGAGCCCCTCATCAGGCTCTGGGCTGATGGCTCGGAGCCTGGAGCCTGTTTCCGATTCTGTGTCTCCCTCTCTCTCTGCCCCTCCCCCATTCATGCTCTGTCTCTCTCTGTCCCAAAAATAAATAAAAAAAAAACGTTGAAATAAACGAAAGGATAAAAGCCACAGGAGTATCTCGACAGATGCAGGAAGAGCACTGACAAAATCCAACATCCATGTCTCACGTTTAAAAGAGTCTCAGCAAACTAGATACAGAAAAGAGCTTCTTCAATCTGATGAAAACAAAGCAAGCCAAACAAAGCTTCGGTGAGCTTGTATTACGTACTTCGTGGGACATCAGACACTTCCCCTGCCATCAAGAACCAGGCAAGAGTGAGTGGCTCCAGTATTTCTACTCTACATAGCACTAGAGACCAGTGAGGTCAAAGACATAATAGGGCAGGTCGGAAATGAAGAATTAAAGTGTGTCAATTAATAGCAACATGATTATTAAGGTATCAGTTTTCCCCTAATTCCGTGGAAAGATACAATGCATTCTCTACCAAAATCCCAATCAGATTTTTAATAGGTATTGGCAAATCAGTTACAGAATTTACACGGAAATCCAAAAGATCTAGAGTAGTCGAAACAGTCTTGAAAAGGAAGACAAAACTGGTGGATTTACACTACCTGATTTCATGCTACAGTAATCAAGACAGTGGAACACCAGCAAGGGAATAAGAAAGGTTCCAGAAAGAGACACAAACTTAAATGGTCGATTAATTCCCAATACAAGCACTAAGGCAATGCAGTGGGGACAAATAATGGTGCAACAATCAGGGGCACATACAGAAAAAAGTGAGCCTCATTCACACACACACACACACACACACACACACACACACACACACACATCAGTTGCGATAGATCAGAGACCTAAAGTATAAATAGCTAACATTACAGAGCTTCCAGAAGAAAACACAGGCTAGTATCTTTGCAGCTCCGGGGTAGACAAAGATTTCTTGGGCCGCAGAATTACCTGGTCTTCGTCAAAATTCAATTTTCTGCTCATGACAAGGCACCTTTAAGAAAATTGTAACACAAGCCACAGTCTCAGAGAAAATATTCACTATACACATAAACGTCTATCTGGATATAAACACCTATCTATCAAGAACATACAGACAATAGGTGTATAAATGTTCTACGTGGAGCAGGCAGATATAGACAACACATACGTATGCACAGACGATATATACTCTCCATGTGCAGTAGAGAGACAAAAATTAAAAAGACAACCCATGTTTTTAAAAGACTAAAAATAGACACAAAGAAGATACAGAAGTCCAACAGGCACAAGGAGTGGCACTCAACATCCTTACTTAGCAACATCCTTACACACTTAAGTCATGATGACACAACCCGTCCAAGGACTAAACGGAAGGCAGACAGTACCAAGTGACGGAGAACGGAGACTCTTGGGCACGAGCACCGGGAGTACACAATGAAACGACCACTCTGCGAAACCATTTGGTGGTTTCTTCTAGAATTCAACATATCTCTACCCTGTCTCAGTAATTCCATTCCTAGATAACACCAAGGAACATGAAAAGATATAGCCACTGGCAGATGTGTAAAAAACTCTTTATATTACTTTACTCATGATTAAAAAAAAAGGAAACCCAAGTATCTATTTATTATTGGGAGAATGAACAAATATGGTACACTCACAAGACGGGATGAACTACCGACATACACAACTACCTGGATGAGTCTCCAAAACGTTCTGTTAAACAAAAGAAGCTAGACGCAGAGTCAACCTTACATATGACAGGGCTACATTTCTATGAAGCTCTAGAAGAGGAAAGACTGATTTCAGGCGACAAATACGAAACGCCATTTGGCCCTGGGGAGCCAGGACTGACCAGAAAAGAAAGAAGAGGGAATCTTCTGGGGTCACAGAACTGCTTCTTACAAAGGAAGACGGTAACTGGAAAAAACGCGTCTCAAAACACCGAACCGCACGCGTCGGATCTGTGTCTGCCGCTGAACACGAACGGGACCAGAGTTTTCACAGGAAGTATGCGACGCCGTGCAAAGATGTTTGCGGACTTCCCTCATCACTTCTCGTAGACACGAAAACAGTACCTAAACCGGCAAGCCCGTTTACGCCGTGTTGGAAGACCACGGCCCGAGTGGCACCGAGGCGGCCAGAGAATGAGACGGGCTTGGCGGTCATCTTCGTAGTTCTGTCTTTCTCACTTGATGCAAGGACAGTGACTTCTTCGTCCTAACCAGGCAAGAACGTTCGGTAAATAAAAGGAGCCGCCTAGAGTAGGCTTCTCCGTCGAAGTCCCTCTCCGGTTCCGTAACTCGGCCTCTACTAGGTACTCAAACGCAGCTCCTGGAATGCGGTCTTCTGAAGAGCTGCAAACCGCCTCCTCGCCTCGGCAGAGGCTGCAGGACTGCCCGGCGCGGGGCCGTCAACACCCGTCAGACACTGAAGGAAATGGATGAAAAAGCCAGAGACACCGCCACACGGGCAGGGGCAGGAACACGGTGCGGCGGCTGACTGCAAGTGTCGCTCCTCCCGGAAGGCTCTGTGAGCGACAGGCTCCGAAAGCAAAAGGCACGATGGCAGCGCACAGCGCACGACCCCTACCTTTCAACACCTCAAGCAGCATCGCACCCACACGCTCCCAGTAAAGATCTTGTAGACGGACTCTACTTTCAGAAAGAAAACAAGCCCCAGATCCGTGTCACGAGGGGAGAGACCAGCACATGTCCTGCCTCCAAGAAGGACCATTGAAAGTCCTGACAGCGAAGAACATCACAAAGAATTTTCAGTCAGTACAAAACAAGCAACGTAAACAGGGTAAACTTCAACCACCGGGACAGAAGGACAGGAAAGTAAATATATTGAAAAATATGTTACAGGGGCACCTGGGTGGCTCAGTCGGTTGAGCGTCCGACTTCAGCTCAGGTCGTGATCTCGCGGTCTGTGAGTTCGAGCCCCACATCCCGCTCTGTGCTGACAGCTCGGAGCCCGGAGCCTGCTTTGGATTCTGTGTCTCCCTCTCCTTCTTCCCCTCCCCTGCTCATGCTCTGTCTCTCAAAAATGAATAAATGTTAAAAAATATTTTTTTAAATATGTTACAAATACAGTAAATATAAAAATACAAACGTATTAAAAACACTTAAAAAATATATTAAGCAACATAAATAAGGCAAACTTCAACCAACCATCAGGGACAAAAGAATAAAGTATATGTATGAGTAACTTTTTAAAAATACTTTCAAATATTGGGGCACCTGAGTGGCTCAGTCGGGTGAGCCTCCGACTTCAGCTCGGGTCTTGATCTCGCAGTCCGTGAGTTTGAGCCCCACGTCGGGCTCTGTGCTGACGGCTCAGAGCCTGGAGCTGCTTTGGATTCTGTGTCTCCCTCTCTCTCTGCCCCTCCCCCACTCATGCTCTGTCTCTGTCTCAGAAATAGACATTAAAAAAGTTTTTTTAATACTTTCAAATACTAAATTTAAAATTAAATTATGGAATATAGAGCTTAAAAGAAAGCAAATACTATACCTTCCAACAGATAGCATTAAAAAAAAAAAAAAGAGTATTTAATCTGGATGAGACTTTACTTTCTGTTCTATAAAAAGATTCATACTGAAATCCACCCTTAGGATGTTTCATGTGAGAATTAACAACAACTAGAAGTCACAGGAGTTAACAAATGCAATCTGGTTCTTTGCCTTACACATTCCAGGGTCAAAATTTTAACCATCTTACTTTCCCCACTTATAAAAGTTATTTTGCTCATAGCAAAAATATTTCAAAACATTTGGGGTACAGGGGCACCTGGGTGGCTCAGTTAAGCAGCCGACTCTTGAGTTCAGCTCAGGTTAAGATCTCCTGGTTGTGAGTTCGAGCCCTCATACGGCTCCGTGCTCAGGGCAGAGCCCACTTCGGATCCTCTGTCTCCCTCTCTCTGCCCCTCCCCCCCACGCCCACCCCCATCCCTGTGTGCTCACTCTCTTGCTCTCGCTCTCTCTCGCTCTGTGTCACACACACACACACACACAAATAAATGTTAAAAATTTTTAAATAAAACATTTGGGATACAAAGTATCAAATAACCCCACCATCTAGAGCTAAGTAAGCACTATCACCATTTTTTATCTCTCCATTCGGATGTGGAGAGTCTCACACCCACGCGCACACACTCAGATGGAGGAATCGTATCATCTTGGTCTTTTCCTTTACACGCCCAACAGAGAGCCAGGGCGCCCTCTGGTAAACCTACAGCCCCCATCATTTAACCCTCTAGAAAAACCTACTACGTTGGTTCCATTTACTCTCCAGGCTGCAGACGAAGAGCCAGAGTACACATCTTTGAACACATCTTAAATGGACTCTTTCAGATGACTTCGTCAAGGTGGAATTATTGAGCCAAAGGACTTGAAGGCTTTCGATACTGTCAAGAACAGTGAAGGGTGTGTGATTCACCCTTCTTGCAAGCTAATGAGGTCGCCGGCCACTGTTCCACGGAGGCAGCGAGAGGACATGAGACCCTGGTCACAGTTGAGGACAACGCATTACTCTGACCCAGAGCAGTGGCATTTTGGGGCCAGCTCCCTGAGCCGATTCCCTGTGCACCCTGTGAACGCAGGGGGCTGTGTTACAGGACACGGGAGGGACCCAGAGTTTAGCCCCCCCCCCCCGGGTGTTCTAATGAGCAGAAAGCACATCTGCCCCTGGTTCTTCAGGAAGACACTCCGTCTCTTAATCCGTGTGCCGCACAAACATCCGTGAACAGACGGCTGACGGCAAAGGTGCAGCCAGCTTCGCTCGCCAAATATGCAGACATGAGAGACCTTGGAAGACAGACCCCTGGCAGTTAACGTTTCTGAAATGTCCCCCAACTGAATAAGACTATATCTGACCAATAATTTTGATTTCTGCCAGTATTTAAAAAGGTTAAAATTATCAGTTTTCATGTTATTTTACTGAATATATTTTACATACTTAATGCTCATTTGCTTACCTAATTTTTGGATTACTTTCTCATATTATTTAGTCTTCTTTCTATAGGAGAGCTCATCTGTATATATTGAGTATATTTAACTCTTACAAACTGAATATGTTAACTTTACTGACTATATTAATTTTTAGGCTCACATGTAAATATTTCCCCACATTTGTCATGTGTCTGAACTTCTTTAAGGTGTTTTGGAGTACTTATATATAATCAAGTCACTCTTTTCCCTTATGACTTAAAAAAGCCTTATTTACCAGGGCGCCGGGTGGCTCAGTTAGGTGTCTGACTTCAGCTTAGGTCATGATCTCATGGTTCATGGGTTCGAGTCCCCCGTCCGGCTCTGTGCTGACAGCTCAGAGCCTGGAGCTGCTTCAGATTCTGTGTCTCCCTCTCTCTCTGCCCCTCCCCCACCTCCCTCCCTCCCTCCCTCTCTCTCTCAAAAATAAATAAACTTAAAAAAAAAAAATAAAGGGGCGCCTGGGTGGCTCAGTCACTTAAGCATCCAACTTCAGCTCGGGTCATGATCTCATGGTCTGTGAGTTCGAGCCCCACGCCCGGCTCTGTGCCGACAGCTCAGAGCCTGGAGCTGCTTCAGATTCTGTGTCTCCCTCTCTCTCTGCCGCTCCCCTGCTCACACTTGGTCTCTCTCGATCTCACTCAAAAATAGATACTTAAAACAAAAAAAGGCCCTATTACCATGAGTAGAAAGTAATAACCAAGACAACTTGGTGCTCAATTTTCCACATTTTCTATCATGTCCTTAATAATAAAACTCCTAATTTTGACTGGACACGCTGTCACCTAACAAAACACCATATTCACCAGTCTCCCTTGCTGTGAGTTACAGCCACGTGCCTAAGGCATAACTCAAGAGACATTTATGAAGTGTCGTAGGAGAACTCAGGAATGTATCTTCAAAGGGCGAGCAGGGTCCCTGTTCTTCCTGCAATCAATCCACTTTTTGGATGTAGACCGTGGTAAAAAACAGCAGCCCTAGAACATACCATGGAAGTCTAGAAGTCTGGGTACCTGATTACCCAGTGAGGTCTACACCAGATCTGAAACACCTTGTGGAATTTTTTGACATTAGTGAAAAATAAACCTCTTAATATTTGCTGAGTATTCTCTTCTGCAGGTAAGCCTAAGGCCATTAGGTCACCATTATTAAAGTGTTTTCTTTTGGGGAGACTGGGTGGCTTAGTCAGGTAAGCATCTGACTTTGGCTCAAGTCATGATCTCATGGTTTGTGAGTTTGAGCCCCACATCAGCTCTGTGCTGACAGCTTGGAGCCTGGAGCCTGCTTCAGATCCTCTCTCTCTGCCCCTCCCCTACTCATGGTTGCTCACACTCTCTCTCTCTCAAAAATAAAACATTCGGAGCGGAGCGCCTGGGTGGTTCAGTCAGTTGAGCATCCGACTTCGGCTCAGGTCACGATCTCGCAGTTTGTGAGTTCGAACCCCGCATCGGGCTCTGTGCTGACGGCTCAGAGCCTGGAGCCTGCTTAGGATTCTGTGTCTCCCTCTCTCTGACCCTTCCCCACTCATGCTCTGTCTCTGTCTCTCAAAGATGAATAAACGTTAAAAAAAAAAATTAAACATTTTAAAAAATGCTTTCTTCCAATACATTTACAATTTGACCTGTGTATATCTATGTGTATAAGTGTATGTTTGGCTATTTTTTACATTGAAATATTTAGTCAATCTGAGAGCCATATTGGTATAAGGTGTAAGGGAAGAATCTAACTTTTCCCCAATTTAAGCCTTAACGTATGTCTGAGATACTCTGTCATATTAATACACACATTAGGAGTTCATTTCCTTTACGAAAATGCTCCTCCAAAGACATCTCTCTCTTCAGAAGATACTTGAAAATGGAAGGCGAGATTACCGTTTTTTAAAAAACAACCGTTTTTTAAGATTGTAATGAACACAATTCAGCAATTACAGTCTGAAATATCTAGATCTACGAGTACAAAAGGCACTTCTGGAAGGCCCCAGGCAATGGTAACACCCGTTATCCTTTGACTGCTTTCAACAACAGTACTTCATATCTCCAGAGAGCATCTGAAGATTAAAATCCACAAAAGCTTTTCTCATTCTAAAATATGCCACAAACACAATATATTATCAAAGACTGAAAAGACTATTACCTAAAATACTGAAAGAATAAATTATAGACAAAAATCAATTAAATTAATTTTCCGAATTCGAAATACCACCAACTAACAAATAGGACATGAGCTAACGGGTGTCCCTCTAAACGATTCAGCGCTCGGAATGCTTTCTGCAGCCCCCTATCGGCCCTTCCTCTTCTCTCCTCTCGTGGCGTCTTAAAGAGTTCTTTCCCGGACGTGTTCAGCCTGAACACCCCTCCCTGGTCTGACCGAGGCTGGCTCCAAGCTCTCCACCAGGCACTGTGGTGGACACGACCCACAGACATCTCTGGTTTCCCTGGACCTTGGTGCGGTGGCTCGTTACTGCCAGAACAGAGCAGTCCGAAGTAGGGGAACCACCTCTAATTTAACATCGCTTTTAGCTTTGTCTTGGTTCCTTGTCCTGGTTCCTTTTACAAGTGCAGAATGTGAGTAAAGAGTTCATCACACTATTCTTCTATCTTTTCTCTAAGTTTCAAATTATTTCAAATAGCAAGAGACAGAAAGCACAAAAGGAAAAATCACATTTAGCGTGTTAGAGGAGAAAAGAGTATGTATCGGAAAGTGTCCACAGCACGCACGTTCATATACTCTATCACAGCGCTGTGTCAGGGAAAAGAAAGGGTAAATAAAATGTTTTATATATTGAGTTTCTAAAGCACTGGCATAAGACCTAAGGTAAATGACCTAAGCCAGGGAAATATCACTTTTCGTGATCTTTTGGGAAAAGGAGGGGAAAGAGTATTAAGGAAAATAACTAAGGAAAAAAAAAAACATTAATCAGGAAAAAAAGTTTTAAAACCAACAGGTCCTAAGGCTACAGAATGATATTGTGGCTTACGTGCTTGGCCCACAGGACAAGTTCTAAGGTTGGAACACAGAAGCTATGAAACCCAATGCCTTATGCCACCCCTATTCACCCAAATGACATCCATTTTTCAGACTACTCCATGGGTTACTTCTTCCGTAAAGCCTCAACGCCTGCCCACCCACTTTCCCAACTGGCTCCAAGACACCCTCAGCAACCAGAGGGCCCGTCCGTCTGTGAGCTCGTGAAGCAGGGGTCTGAGCCTCTGCTGGGAAGCTTCACTTCTATGTTTACATCACACGAATCTGCCCACATTCCTTCCCTCCTCCGTATTAAGCTACACGTTGAGGACAGGGACCAAGCTTCCCAACCATCCTTGTTTCTTCAGCACCTGAGACAGCGCCTAAACACGGGGGACCCAGAAGTATTCTTTTCATAATGGTTCTGACTAACGAACGTGAACTAATTTAAAGTGATTACAGCACCCCTTTCAAAGCACTAACACATACATCACATTTTTTAAAGATCTCTACCCACGCCCCCCTCAAACATTTAAAATATTCTAACACTTAAAGGGCAAACAGCTAAATGGAAAGAAATCACAGCTCACCAGAACTCACCACCCAAAAGACTTGAGAAAGGTCAGGCTTTTTACTACACTCATCGTTCAAAGAAGAGATGTATCTATCAACTTTTCACTAATGCCAAAAAGATGGCTCATTTTAAATCTGGAAGGAAAAAAAACCACCAAAATTTTGGGCTCTTTTTAAAAGACGAGCAAATACCTCTTCCGGTTCAGGAGCAACCTGGCGGTCAGTGATCTCATTTAATTCATCTTCAGCAACACAGTCTTCCTGCTCTTGGAGCCCGTGCTGCCCACAAGCCTGCAAGTATTCTCCATCCTGACAGCCATTAGAGAGAAAGTAAGTTTTTCTCATATAGCTTTGGGTTTTTACAAGCACTTTTCATCTTCAGCACTCATGCTTAATTATTTTGGCAGATTTTACTACGGCTATTGCCCGACTAAGCAGAGCACCCAGCACAAACACAGAATGCGCCCTCCCCTGTGTTCATGAGGACGGAGTGCAGTACGCTAGCCCGGTCGCTGAGCTCAGTGACATAGCTCTGCTTCAAATCCAAGCGCCCTGATAATTAGCGCTACTTAAAATGAGCACGAAAGAAAAGTCTTCTTAAAAACAACGTGCATATGCTCACACAGCACAGCTCAGCAGCAGTAAGGGGGCTGAAATCATGCGAAACTTGAACCATTTTTACGGCAATAAAAAGCAACACAAGTGTGAACCATTCAACTCAACACAAGAGCTTTATCAGCAATCACATTAGAACTTGTTTCTCCATCAGTCCATCCCTTGAATTAAACGGGTGACTCCAGCTTTGTAGGAAATGGAAGGGGCATGTCAGCAGGCAGGCGTCCCTTGAAGGGCATATGGAGGGAAGCAGACAAGCTGGCTAAAGACAATTCGAGAGAAAGAAGGGTTCCTGCAGACATCACCAAGTAACAAGGACATTTGATCCTACGCAGAGAGCTGAACTTCCCAGTGTGCCTGGTCACTGGCTGAAATGCACAGTGGGTGGTTCCAAGACAAACAACCAAGAGTGAGCACGGACAGAACCCGAACACACTCCTGTGGAGTAGACAAGAGCCGCACCTAGAACGCCCAAAGAAAGTAGCTGTATTCCACATGAGACACCATCTGAGACCCCACAAATGTCTCTGAGACTATCCGAACACACTGCGTTTTACTCTCCAGAAGAAACTGTTCGCATCCTATCAAAAAGAGAAACTGGCACCACCCGCAAGTCACTGACAGCACAACTGTCGGGTTTCAAATACGGCCAGACGATGGTACTGAAAATTTTCAGCTAACGTACAATGGAGAAGAGCCTATCTCACTGGATTCGCACCAAGAAACAACAACCTGCTACCCTTCCCATATACTATCAATCTGAAATTGTTTTTACAGAACAGTGTTTTCAGAAATCTCAATCTATGTTCATTTTAAAGGCTCTAAATGGATTGTGCTTAAAAGTATAAATCACCCAACAATTTTCTAATATTCTGTTAAATAATAAGCGATATAAACGTTTTCTTAATACAAGAGCACACGTTTTTAAATCAAATCCCAATTCACTCTCAAGATCAGCACTGGCGAAAACTCATAATACCTAAGGAACGTCTTGCTCTAGCTCTGTCTCAGAAATAAACATTAAAAAAATAAAAATTAAAAAAATAAAAATAAAAAAAGGGGGCGCCTGGGTCGCTCAGTCGGTTGAGCGTCCGACTTCAGCTCAGGTCATGATCTCGCAGTCTATGGGTTCGAGCCCCACGTCGGGCTCTGTGCTGACAGCTCAGAGCCTGGAGCTGCTTCAGATTCTGTGTCTCCCTCTCTCTCTGCCCCTCCTCCACTCATGCTCTGTCTCTCTCTGTCTCAGAAATAAGTAAACATTAAAAAAAAAAAAAAAAAAAAAAAAAACCTAAGGAACGTCTTACTATTGGGTATAACAGGAAAGAAAACCAGGATTGTTCTACCAACTTTTAAATGTGGACCTCAAGTTTCTTCATAAGTAGAAGTGTCCCTCCCAACTGTAAAATTCTGTGGCTTTGCGATTCCACTCCCAGTTAGTCCTTCCGTGTGATTTTAAGAGTGAGCCCAAAAAGACCAAATGTGCTCATGGTCTGCATGTCACAGAGTTCGAGTCTAGCTTGAGAAAACAAGTTAACAAATCCTAACCAGGACACAGGCCACAGCGAAATAAACCCTTTCATCAACTAAAATGCTACTGGGACACACAGGTACGCAATCTACTCCTGCATTAGTTCATCTGATCATGAATAATGAATTCACCGCGCACCACCAAAGGCCTGGGAAGCCAGGGAGCGGCCCCCTCGGCGGCAGAGTGGGAGCAGAGCAGGAGCAGCGCGCCCCGGTTCAAGGCCATCTAGGTCCTCGGTCCAAAGCAAAGGTAATGCCAGACTCCACCACAATGACAACTATGCAGAAACCAGCGATTTTAAAGAAACAGGGAAGAAAGAGGAAAGAATGGCCAAGGCTCTAAAGCTAGATGTCCCGAGGAGAGCTGACACTACCTCGCCTCACCGTTAAGGCGTACGGCTCCCTGTGAAAATGTTAGGACACTTTCAGAAACTCTAAGCAAAACTGTTCGTGATTCTTTTGGTTTGAACCTTGAGTTGCCACATTGTTTTTCTTCTTGAGACCAGACTCATAGGTCACAAGACGTTGGATAACTAACCTGGAGTTTATACAACCAGGGGCCTAAATGCAGGTCTAGTTTGACAACGCAACACAAGAGAGGGAAAGTCCTCACGTGTGAGAATTCTCTTTACGACAAATTCTGCCAGAAGGCCACAGTGAGAAATCTCTCCTACGCGGCCAGGCACAGCTGTGCTGTCGAGCACTTTCCACACTGATCTGTTCCGCCAAGTTCTAAGTTCACAGAAGGCAGGGGCCATGCCTCATGTCTCATATTCTAGCAAAATGTGTGCCCCCGGTGCCCGGACATCAGTGGAGATTTGCTGAGCTGTTGAATTTACAAGGGAAAAGGACTCACATATGATTACCCAATCACCTTATCTTACCGACAAACAGTAGAAATAAGAAAATGCTCTAACCAAGCGAATAACCGGCTACATTTTTAAAAGATCTTGGCTTAATTTTTAAGAAACATTTTAAATGTATAGTACTCCAACTTCAGACAGTCCACAAACACACCGGTAAGCCAGACAGCACCTGTCCACACAGTGAAGACTTCTTACTAAGCCAAACCATTACCGTTATCAAAAGAACAAGCACCCATGATGCCTTTTACATGCTTTGATTTACCAAAACTACAAACATGTTCCCATTAAGAGAAAGCATTCAAAAAGAATCAGATCTTAATAATAACTACTGAGATATATAAACACAATCATGATTAGGACTAAATACCCTAAGGTTCCACATAAACAATCCTTTTCAAAATTACTCGCGTTTATATGTACGTATGACCAATGACCAAGATTCTGATTTTGAAATTTTTTTCTCAAAAGCAAGCTTCCGCTCAATAAGAACATGACGAGAATAAGGAAACGCCGTTACCCCCAACTGTGCACGTCTCCACCGGGTCCTGCCCGGCAGCCCAGGTGACATGGCCTCTCAGTGGAATTTCAGTATCACGAAAGCCTTAAGATTCTACCGATGACTATCACGTCCTTCCCACATAGATTTTCATTAAGCGTTAGTTTTAAAAACAAGTATCTCTTAAGGATGAATCACTGAGACAGATGAGCGAGCAATCTTTCACGAGTACCTTTTCTTTCTTGACAGTTCAACTTTTTAAAAAGCTACTTATCAAAATCATCTTCCTGAAATAGAAATCAGCACAATCTTTGCTTCCTGATTACAGATAACAAATTACGTGTGACATTTCCAAAACTAACCTCCAATCTCTTTATTCATGTTTAGACAGTTCTCAGTTACAAAAAAGGATGAATGAACAGGACATCAATCACTCTGGAATATTAGCACCTTAAAGATGTCTTTAGCAGGTCAATAATCTTTTCACCTTGGAAGGACTTTATCAGATCTTGTCTAAAGCCTGGATAAAAGCTCTGCATTAAGTACTTCCAACAATTGACAGTGTATCTCCACCACACAAAGCTGTTTTCTTCCTTAAGGTGCAATCCTCAAGGTCACGATTCTGTGCAGCCTTCCAGAATGACAAAGGGGCATTACCTCCAGCCAAACAAGCTGTCAACACAAACTTTGTCATAGCTCAGATAAAGAAACTGGCAGACAGTGATAATAAGGTCTAATTTCCCTCCCTCCCGAGGGAGGGAAATAGATTTCAAATCAGTCTAGAAACCCATGCCTAGGCAGCCAGGTCATCTTCGGCCACACAAAGGAAAAAGACTCACTGTGAATTCATCTAAGGGCTCATTGATCTCGATGTCTAACACTTCGTCACTGTACAGCTGCCCCTCCTCCGGCTCCTCCACATATTCCATGTGGCCTTCCGTCAGCTCAGCGCCATGGCCTTCGTAGCGTCCTTCCTCCGGGTACTCGTGAGCGTACAGTTCAGATCCCCCGGATTTGTGATAAACAAGTTCGTCCTCTCCTTGTTCATACTCAGACTCCTGTTCTCCGGACTGGTCATTAGTGTTGTCAGACAGTTCAAATGACGTGACCATGCCAGATGTGGTGTTTAGACTAATTGTGACACCCTGAGAACTAAAGAGAACAAAAACAGAAAGAAAGGTGCCCAATCAGAGTAAAGCTCAAAACTAAGTTGCTCCATAAACGAACTGTTACAAAGACTTCAAGCACGACTGGCGAAAAGTTGTCCCGGTGACGGGCAGATGCACATTCCTCCAATCACGACTGGAAACAGAGCTCAGTGCGCCATACTGAGCCTGTGCCACGATCCCCTAACGCATACGGCATCCGCACTATCATCAGACGCACGTTTTTTGCCCAAAAGAATCAGATCAAGCAGATGGGGACACGAGTCTGGCTGGCAAAACTCTAGCACTGAAAACAAACAGATGACATTTTATTCTAACTTCCAGGGTAAAAAGGATGCTCACTGTTTTACAGGATTCCAAAGTAAAAGTGGCAGTATTACTCTAGAAACAGAAAAATCACACACACACACACACACACACACACACACACACACACAACAAGGAGAAGGAAATAAACCACAAGAGACTTACCGATAGAGAACAAATTGAGGGTTTGAGGGAGGGCTGGGTGGGAGATGGGCTAGATCGGTAACAGGTACTCAGGGAGAGAATTGTGCTGAGCACTGGATGTCATATGGAAGTGATGAATTACTGAATTCTACTCCTGAAGCCAATAGCCCACTGTATGCTAACTAAAATTTTAAAAAATAAAAATTTTTAAATAAAAGGTACACAAGGTGGAGAGAAAGAAAGAAAGAAAGAAAGAAAGAAAGAAAGAAAGAAAGAAAGAAAAAATCACAGATGGAATTTTAAGAACAATTTTTTCTTTTTCTATTATGTAAATTATAAATTATTTAAAAAATCAAAATATTAAAAATGTGTGTGAAAATACATGTCAATGTTCAATAAATAAAACCTGTACTAGTCACAATTAAAAAAACAATCAGTTTGTAATATTGGGAAAATAACAAAGAGGGTTTTTAAACTGCAAAAAAAAAAAAAAAAAAAATCAGGGTGGCAGGATAGCTTGGTCAGTTAAGCGATAAAGCACCAGGTCACGTCGGGCTCCGTTCTGAGCGTGGAGCCTGCTTGCGATTCTCTCTCCCCCCTCTCCCTCTGCCCCTCCCTCACTTGTGCACGCTCTCTCTCAAAAAAATAAAATTGCAAACAAATGACACTCAACGTATTAAATCACAGTATGCAAACAGTAAGCACCAAAACACTTAGGGGGCAAGATCTGCGGATAAAGCCGAGTGTACACACGTTGATGATGTCGCACAACAGACCTGGGAAACTTAAGTGGTGGAATGAACTAACTGAAAACTGCACTGCTATCCAAAAACAACCGCTTCATGTTAGAAAACCAGTTACAGATCTGTAGTTCGATAATCAGTGACATATACCTGTTAACGATGTTCATGACAGAGAGATCTCCCGAAGTCTTCCCAATATAGGTCTTCTCATAAAACTGAAAACCCTGCTCCGCCACCAGAGAATACTACACGCCGCTTCCCGCTCTTCTAACAGAGCTTTACTGCGTCAACAACAGAGAGACGTCCATGCTTGCTGGGGCTGGATATTCACGTCCCCCCAAAACTCGTCTGCTGAATCCTCACCCCCCCCAGTGTGATGGTGCCTGGAGGTGGGGCCTTGGGGAGGTGATCAGGTCAGAAGGATGGAGCCCCCCCTCCCCCGACAGGGGTGAGTGCTGTTACAGAGGGGACCCCAAGAGCTCCCTCACCCTCCGCCAAGCGAGGACACAGAGAGAAGATGCCATCTGGGAACCAGAAACTAGAAACCGACCGTGCTGGTGCCTTAACCTTGGAGTTCCCAGCCCCCAGAACCGCGAGAAAGAAATTTCTGCTGTTTATCAACTACCGAGTTCATAGTATTTTGTTAATGTAGTCAAAACCGACTAAAGTAACTATACTCACTAGAACAATTACACTCACATAGTCAAGTTACAGTCTGAAGTACAGTCCAAAGGAATTTTCAAAATGGCAATTCTTAGTCAACAGATCACATATAAGTAAAAATGGTCTAACAAAGAAACAAAAGCAGCAACATCAAACCGCAAGCGACAATACCGAGTGTGTGAGGCCACTGCCCCGTCCAATAAAGGAACTCAGTACACACCTTTCCCGAGCTCTCATAATCTGCGCTCAACGAAATTACACAGGTCATCGAATACAAGACCAAAAACCTACTTACAGAAATATACGGCTTCCACATAAATGTTGTGTTAACATCCCGTGTAAAATAAAATTGTGTTCAATGATATAGTATCACACTGTCAATCATATCCCGTTATAATTATAAATTACAGTTACTAGCAATTTAGTTCCAGAAAAATTTTAATGAGCTAATATGGAATACCTGAAATTTTCTTCATCTTCATTATCACTCTGTAAAAGATCATCATTCAGCTCTTCATCTGACAAATCCGACTGATTCTAATTAAAACAAAAAATCTAATTAATGCATGCCACTTCCATAAAAAGACTGGTTACAAATGTGCAAAATTACATTGGCTGGATTATTTCTCACCCTGTTACCAGAACACGTGCCATTCAGTAAGTTACCTCATTCGGATAGAACCAGTGGAGAAACTCCACACACGGGACACCCGCCTCCCCAGACACATTTCAAGTGCAGAGTCAGGTGAGTGCAGAAACAATAAGGCTGGGCCGCCTGGCAGGGCTCGGTCAGTTAAGCATCCGGCTCGGGCCCAGGTCATGATCTCTTGCTCCGTGAGTTCGAGCCCCGTATCAGGCTCTCTGCTGTCATCACAGAGCCTGCTTCGGGTCCTCTCTCCCACCCCACCCCTTTCTCTCTCTCAAAAATAATAAAATTTTTGTTTTAAGAAACAACAAGCCTAATGATCACATTTATTCTAAATCTAACCAAAAAAGGAAAAGGGGAGACTCTTTTGGTAGTATCCTATGAATATTTTTCCCTGTATCCGTAATACTTAACTAAATTCGACTTCACTCATATGTGGAATTTAAGAAACAAAACCAAACAGGGGCGCCTGGGTGGCACAGTCGGTTAAGCGTCCGACTCTTGATCGCAGCTCCGGTCATGATCTCAAGTTTCGTGAGTTTGAGCCCCGCATCAGGCTCTGCGTTGATGGTGTGGAGCCTGCACTTGGAATTCTGTCTCTCCTTCTCTCTACACTACCCCTCTCACTCTCAAAATAAAAACTTTTTAAAAACTTAAAAAAGAAA
The DNA here is from genome assembly GCF_016509475.1 of Prionailurus bengalensis. Taxonomy (NCBI): domain Eukaryota; kingdom Metazoa; phylum Chordata; class Mammalia; order Carnivora; family Felidae; genus Prionailurus; species Prionailurus bengalensis. The sequence continues at coordinate 166,229,139 of NC_057348.1, read as the reverse complement.
GAAAGAAGAAGAAAAAGAAACACACCAAACAAAGGGAAAAAATAAGAGAGACAAGAAACAGACCCTTAACTATAGTGAACACAGTGATGGTTGGGGGTGGGGGGCTGGGGGAACAGGTGGTGGGGACTAAGCAGTGCACTTTGAGAAGCACCAGCGGACGTGTGGAAGCGAGAATCAGCATACAGTACACGGGAACCTGACACAACGCTGTGTATTAACTAACGGAAGTTAAAATAAAAACTTAAAAGAAGCCTTGACTAAATCTAACACTGTTAGTATCCAAAATATGAAGGTTTTTGTTTAAACAAAAACAAGGTGGAATTTCAGAAATAAGCAGATTTTAGAGAACTGGATCACCGAATTGAAATGGTAAGGAAATAAAACTGGTGCGTCCAGTAGAGGTGACACGTGAAAACAGACATGCCTGGCTCAGGTCCCGCCCCTGCTCCTGAGAGGCCTGCGCACTCACCACACCCATAGGTAGAGGCTCAACTTTGCACACTCCAGGTTTTGCCTTAAATACACACCAGTATCTTACACTTCGGCGGAAGGGGGAGGAAGTGTCCCTTCACACTTTCCTTCCCTATTCAAATTACTTTCATGGTGTATACAAATTACCACCCCCTCCAAAAGAAGCCCCTCCAACACACACGTTATGAAAAAAGGTAAAAACAGAAAAAAAAAAAAAAAAAAGATTTGGTTTTCTAAAGATGAAACAAGCAGTCTTTTCCTAACATTTTACAGCTTGTAAAACTAGCTTTCTCAAACTTGTCTGTACACTCTCGTTCTAATATTTTTGACATAAGCCAAGAAAATATGAACCTTATAGTTCTTACGGGTCTCAAGGAACTCTACTTAATGGCTGACATTCTAACAAGATAAAAATGAACTAACACAGGCCATGTAGTTTACTTGAAGAAGGGAGGGGTGGATCTGTATGAAAAAGAAACAGACTGTTTAACAGCCAAAATCAAGTTCTGCTTAGTCGCCCACAGAATCTGTCCTCCACTAAAGAAGATGAGCCAGGCCTGCCTAAATGTGGCCGCCCAATTTATTAAATAAAGCCACAGAAAGTCTTTAAAAATTAACATTTCAATGAAAGCCAAATGACATTCTGTAAGAGGCTGCTTCCTTGAGTTTCTTTAAAATTTTAAGTACTTGTCGAAACTCAGTGAACCAATAAATAATTCACCAAACAAACAAACAAAAAGGAATATATGCTGTGCCGGCCCTGACGGTAACCAGATCTTACCTGTGGACTCTGAATGCGGTAAGTACCGTGCACGGGAGGCAAGGACCAAATACCCACTTTGCTGCCAGAGCAGAAGTGGAGACCTAGATTCCATCTCTGAGGCAAAAACTGCTTTTCAACTACATCCCAAAGAACTGGGACAAACCGCTCCGTCAGACAAGGGTGGAGTGACTAGAGGACTCCGCTCTGGGCGATCCGCGGGCGGGGGGGAGGGGGCAGCCCCCCTCCCCGCCCCCAGGCCCAGAAAGTGAGAGAAAGCGGCTGGGAATGCTCCTGAAATCCGTGTGACCAGCACTCCCCAGAAGGCAGAAGGTCTGAACCGGCGGACCAGAGACGACCTGTCTGGCACCCGCTGCCGAGGTACAACAGAAACTGAAGAAGGCATGGCAGGCAGGCTGGCAGGCGACTGGCACCTAGACTTCCCCAACTTCTCACAGCTCTAGTCGGGTCACGCCAGCTTGCTTCATTCTGGAGCTGGCCGACCTTTCGTTTTTATCCTGTATTTGAAACTTGACTCTAACCTCCCTTCTGGACACCAACGAACTCGTCCTCGGCCGCCCCTGTCGGTCTGACACGGTCACCATACTCTGTGCAGCCCTCCGGCCCACCAGCCCAGGAGCCTCTCCCCAGACAAAGCTACATCCCCCTACGTTTCGTGGGGACTTGGGGGCGGGGGCGTGGGGGAGAGAGACGGTGGCAGGCGGCCAGCGTACCTCTAACAATAAATTCCTGATTACACACCCAACAAAATACTCCTTCTCACTAGACACAAATAAATACAAAGTAAACTAACTAGAAATCACTTTTCATCTACCTCACTGACAAAGAGTTTAAAGGAGAAGTGATCGCAGAGCCGGGGGACGGAAAAGCGAAAGGCGTGCCCGTGCACCTGCTGCCCAGCTGAGAAAACAGCGCCGGAAAGCAACTGGGCGACACGAGACAGGAGGCCGAACCGCGCACACCGTCGGGCCAGAAATTCTCCGGGACGGAACCGTGCAAAGAAAAGAACTCCAAAAGCATAGTCCGTGTACATTAAACTACCATCATAGGGGCGCCTGGGTGGCTCCGTCCGTCAGGCATCCAACTCTCGCCCTCAGCTCAGGTCACGATCTCACAGGCCCCTCGCCGGGCTTGGCACTGAGAGCGGAGCGCAGGCCCTTGCTTGGGTTCCTCTCTCTCTCTCTCTCTCTCTCAAAACAAATACACTTTTATACATACATATATATATATATATATATATATATATATATATGTATGTATATCTCACGATAATGTCTGAGATTTACTTCAAAATAATTCAGGAAAGGGAGTGGGCAGCGATAAAGCAAAACCGCCTTTACCCGAAAACCTCAGAATCAGGGCGACAAATGCAGGCGGGAGACCGCACTCTGCCCTCCTGTTACGTGTCCTTCCAAGCGCTCATAAGAAGTCAGGGTTCTTTTCGAAGTCCTGGCAATGAGCTGGAAATGCCCTCAGTGAATGTAGGAATGGCTATGTATACTACAGTGTGCACAAACAAAACCATTATGGAGCCATCACAAAACAAGAAACGTTTAAGTACAAGGGGGATGTGCCAACAATACAATGGTAAATTAAAAAGCAGGGATCTTTATATATATAACTTTTAAATTCTACTTTAAAACACACGGAAAAACAATATAAGAAATATGGCAAAATGTCAGTCATGGGGACTTAGAGATCTATTTCTTACATTATTTCTTTTTGAAAATTTGAGCTCTTTGATTCCTACAAGGTACACCGCTAGGAAAGAAGAGAGGAGAAAAAGAGAGAGGAGTACATACACTGCTCTAAATTAAACTTCCAAACTGGCCAAGGTGGATAAGGGCCCTGCTGCTGAGACAGAAGGCATCCCGCTGCCGCCCTCACGCATTCCTGTTCCATCAGAAAGGAGACCGAAGGGGGGACGCCTGGGTGGCTCGGTGAGCGAAGCGTCTGACTTCGGCTCGGGTCATGATCTCGTGGTTCGTGGGTTCAAGCCCCGTGTCAGGCTCTGTGCTAACAGCTCAGAGCCTGGAGCCTGCTTCACATTCTGTCTCCCTCCCTCTCTCTGTCCCTCCCTTGTTCACACTCTGTCTCTCTCAAATATAAACAAACATTAAAATAAAAAAATTAAAAAAAAAAAAAAGGAGACCAAGGGGCACCTGGGTGGCTCAGTCGGTTAAGCATCTGACTTTGGCTCAGGTCATGATCTCACAGTTTGGGAATTCGAGCCCCACTGGGCTCGGGTGGAGCCCATTTCCAATCTTCTGTCTCCCTCTCTCTCTGCCCCTCCCTTGCGCATGCGCTCAATCTCCCTCTCTCGAAAATAAACGTCAAAAAAAAAGAAAAGAAAAAAAAGAGACTGAGTCACACGCATCAACTAATGCAATAAAGTAAAGTGAGACTACATCCCCAGGATAGTCAGCATTACCATCCAAACCAAATAGTGCTTTGCCATCTTTACTGATACGCGACCAGACCAAACGTCTCATGAGATGGGGACAAACGGACACCAAAGAGTCTTTAGGGCTGGTGGGCCATCCTGAGTATTTCGATGTTTCCCCCATTTACTTACAAGGGATCATGTGCATTTAGAGGTAACTAAATTAATTCTTACTTAAAGTTACAGGTGATGAGAGCCGCTTAAAGGAGGAAAGTTGAGGTAGACTGAAGCCAGGCCACTTGTAGGCCAATGATGCAGCAGGAAACAGGAGAAAGGAAAGTGGCTTCAAAGAATCCTACAACTAATTCATGTATTAGCAAAAAAGCTAATCATGCAACATCGTTACAAGAAAATGGCAGCACTGGTGTTTTCTTCTAGAACAAGACCTTCATCAACTATATCATAAATAAGTATAAAAAGAAACTATAATCAGATCTGATATAATAAATCATGTGACTTTATCACCTAAAAGTATAATGAGCTTAATGTAAGAACTGTGGACAGTAAGAAACCACCACAATCTTAAAACTTTAAAAAACTAAGCATGGGGCGCCTGGATGGCTCAATTAAGCTTCTGACTTTGACCTGGGTCATGATAAGTTCAAGCCCCTTATCAGGGCTCCGCGTAGTCAGTGTGGAGCCTGCTTGGGATTCTTTCCTCAATCTCTGCCCCTCCCCCACTTGCGCTCGCTCTCAAAATAAACAAACTTAAAAAAAAAAAAAAAAAACAGCATAAAAAACTACCTTGATATTTATTTAGTAAGAACATCAAGTGTTTTTAAACTGTTAATAAGTTCTCAAAAATTTAGCGCCTCTGGGGTGCCTGGGTGGCTCAGTTAAGCGTCTGACTTCAGCTCAGGTCATGATCTCACGGTTTGTGGGTTCGTGCCCCGCATTGGGCTCTGTGCTGACAGCTCGGAGCCTGGAACCTACTTCGGAGTCTGTGTCTCCTCTCTCTGCCCCTCTTTGGCTCATGTTCTGTCTCTCTCTCTCTCTCTCAAAAATGAATGAAAGTTAAAAAAAAAAAAAAATGTAGTATTTCACTTTAATCTTTGGATTTTAATTTCTTTTTTTTTTTGATGCTTATTTTTGAGAGAGACAGACAGAGTGACAAAGACAGACAGACGGAACATGAGTAGGGTAAGAGCAAAGAGAGAGGAAGACACAGAATCCAAAGCAGGCTCCAGGTTCCGTGCTGTCAGCACAGAGCCTGATGCTGGGCTCGAACTCACAAACCGCGAGATCATGACCTGAGCCTAAGTCCGACACTTAACAGACTGAGCCACCCAGGCGCCCCTCTATTTTTAATGTACATTTTACAATGTTCAAAATACAATGGCAGTAGTATAAACACACATGTATACGTATACACAACATACAGATACACACACTTTATAAATACACACATTAAACATAATTATAGCAAAGTTTTTACTTGATCAAGAAGGTTTACAGAAACCTGTATTAGGTTTTAGACTTCCAGTCTCATTTACCTGAATGCGTGTTATATTTGAATAGGACTCTCTCTAACCGTATCTGCAGACTCTCAAAAAGGAAATGCAGTGCATTGGGGCACCCGGGTGGCTCAGCTGGTTGAGCATCGGACTCTTGATTTCAGCTCAAGTCTGAGCTCACGGTTCATGGGATCAAGCCCTACATCTGGCTCCACACTGACAGGGTGGGGCCTGCTTGGGTTCTCTCTCTCCCTCTCTTCTCTGCCCCTCCCCCACTCACACTTTCTCTCTCTCAAATAAACAGGTATTTTTTCAAAGGGGAATGCAAAATATTAGCCTCCCGATATTAGTTTTCTTACGAGCACATGGTGGTTTTATGCTGCTGCTTTCCCAAACTCAACAGCTGCTGGATGCCCCAGGCAGAGTGAGAACTAAAACGTTTGTGACAAAGGACTGACCTCTCGCATAGTTACTGGAGAACTTACTAACAGATTAAACAGTCAGCTCTCTGCAATTAAAAGATAATTCAAGGGGCGCCTAAGTGGCTCAGTCGGTTGAGCGTCCGACTTTCGCTCAGGTCATGATCTCACGGTCTGTGGGTTCGAGCCCCGTGTCGGGCTCTTTGCTGACAGCTCGGAGCCTGCTTCCGATTCTGTGTCTCTCTTTCTCTGGCCGTCCCCCTGCTAGTGCTTTGTGTCTCTCTCTCTCTCTCTCTCTCTCTCTCTCTCTCTCTCTCTCTCAAAATTAAACAAATATTTAAGGAAGAAAAAAAAAGTTAATTCAAATTCCAACACATGAATGTGCACCCCACGCGGGAGACACACTCCTCTATGCTGAGTGCAACGAAGCACCTACAGGCGGGTTTCAGGAAGACCTCAACTTCTCACCTTTTTGCCAGACAGCAAATCTTCTCCAAGTAAGTCATCTTCAAGTTCACTGGGGAGAAAAAAAACAGGCAGTTAGTGCGCTGTCCCTGCAGCGTACAGGTCTGCAGGTCACTGGGAGTCGTAGCCGGGACTTTGGGGCTGGGGCACTGACCCACGCAGTTTGCCATGCTTTCCTTTCCCTTCACTAATAACAAAAATGTATTTTCCAGGGCAGGGGAACAGGTGGTCTTTTCCGTGTGGGAGGCTCTGCTACAGGGGGCAGCTCTCACAGGCTCAAGACCACCACTGTTTGGTTCGGTGGGAGGTCTGCGCTTCTCCGGACCTGATCAGTAATCCGTAAAGGAAGAAACCATAGTAACAGCTAGGCCTTTCTTTCCCTGCCTTAAAAAAACCTATGACGAAGTAAGAAAAGATGCCCAACATCATCAACTAGGAAAACTCAACCCAAACCACCGAGAGACCACTGGAGGCTCATCAAACTGCAACAACTGAAGAAACGAAAACGCCGACGCCGACGAGAACACGCAAGTAAATCACAGTAACTACAAGAGTTCTCTATGCACCACACGGGAGTCCTGCCCATACTGTGACATTGTGCCGTCGGCAGGTTTATGTTCTGAAGTGACCAGAAGCAGATTATGTCACAATTAAAACAGAAACCTTTACCAGATCAAAAAGCCAAAGACATTTCCCGCTATGTATTTTGTCTGTTGGTTGGTTGATGAAGATGGCTACCGCTAAATTACATTCTTGGTTCTGGGGAACCCAATGGCTCAAGAACAAATGCCTCTTAAGGACAACACCTAGAAGGAGAAAATCAGACTGCATCTCTCAGGTGCGAATGCAGCAATATTGGTATCAGGGCTGTTACTCTCTTTTATAAGCATTCTGGTTACGAATTTCTGTAAGGTCTGCAGGTTTTGAGCATTACTGTATCCAAAAAGCATGTTTACTTGCAGTGTGCTACTTTGCAGAACACCAGGATCTATACAGGAATGCCTACAGGAGTTACCACAGAAATATGTGTTTCTACACATTTTTAGAACTAGAAACAATTCGAGAAATCATTTTCACTCACGCACCTTTTGTTATCTTAGGTTACCCTGTATAAATCCTTTACCTTCATATTATAGATAAAGAAAACAAGGACAAGATTAAACAAGTGGCCCAAAGTCATTTGGCAATGAGATCCAGGACAAGAGCTTACCTGTGGGGTAACTCTGTCACCGACCTGTGCGAACCTGTATGAATAAGACAGCTATGACACAGTCACACAGGACTTCTTCCAACATTTCCACAAATCACGTTATCACCTCTTAGCTACGACGTCTGCTTCTTCCGTGTTACAGTCAGTACAGCCATCCTCCACGGGAGAGGAAAACACGGGATCCATTCACAATACTAACAAGAACCGCACTTGAGAACTGATTCTAGATGACCAATTCACTCGCCCCTTTGAGGACAAGCCCCCCGCCAGGCTGTCACTCTGACAAAAATGAAAGGTGACACTGTCAGCCTAGGGGACCCTGAGAACGCCTAAAACCATAATACAAAAAGGCGTTGGTAATTAATTATACAAACAAAAATCTAGAAACTACCCCTACCTTCTGTTAACAAGAGGTATATACGGAAAGAAAAAAATCAGTCTTTGATGACTACCTATTTTTCCTAAACAAAAGCATTTTTCTAAAAAAAGATAAAAGAAAACTAACAGTTATAAATGAGTGAAGCGTACACGGATGGAAAATAGTTGCTTCTGTGACTAACAAAGACAACACCATGAAATAAGAAAGCAGGATGGGAGACAGAAGGATTAAGCCCACACAACCACAACAGACATAAATTATAGCTCAAGAAATCGTGAAATCAGTGTATTACGTGCCAGGAACCATTTAAGTGTTTCACACGTATTAGTGTTCTTGTTGATTTAACCAACCCATTACATAGATATTTATATCATCCCCCATTTTTTTTAATGTGAAAACAAAGACAAGGAGGTTCTAAATCATCAACTCAAGGTCACCCCGCTAGGAAGTGGCGACATCTATAGGTGAACCGAGATGGTCTAGTTCTGGAGTCCAAATCCTAACTACTGCACACAAACCCCCCACAAAAAGTAAATGTACCTCCAATGTATTTCTCTACTGGCATCAAGTTGGATCCTTACAAAAGATGTACACAAAAGGAAAGAAATTTATACACTATAAAGCACTACCAAAATTACACCGTCACCAAAAACAACAATGACCTAGCGGGAGTGCCTAGCCCAATCAAGTCCGTTTAAAGAGATGAGCAGTGCACTTTTTTGCTGGGGCCGGGGGGGCCGGGGACCCGGCAGGATGGACAAGTGTCAGTCTTCCCACTGCCAGGATGAGATCGGGAGTGGCAAGGTCAACAGAACAAGGAGGTCCACTTGGGCACAGCCCTGAAGGCCAACCCTGTGGAAAAATGCCTCCCGTGCAAAAGAAATATGCTGGGAAAGTGAAGGCGGAAGGCGAACAGGCAAATTCTGCCATCGGGAACTGTGTCAGCGTCCAGCTGATCACGAATGGCCAAAAAATCACAGCCTTTGTACCCAAAGTCAGTTGGATGAATTTTATCAAGGAAGATAACGTGGTTCCAGTTGCTGGATTTGGTCGCAAAGATCCGGCTATCGGTGACATTCCTGGAGTTCGCTTCAAGGTCGGTCATCAAAGGAGCCAATGTCTCTCTTTTGGCCTCATGCAAAGGCAAGAAGGAAAGACCAAGACCCTAAGCTTTGATGACAAGAACATGACAATAATAACAAAAACAAAAAAACCAAAGAGATGAGCAGTTGGGCCCCTGCCAACAACCGCAGCTACGTGGGCCAAGGAAAGGAGCCGGGGCTGGGTGAGGAGGGTCCTTCCTCCAACTGCCAGACTCCCTCGGGCTTTCAGCAAGCATCACCCAAGATCCTTATGTTTCTTGTCCAAGATTAGAGACAATCAGCTCTCTAAGGGCAAGTACACTTTTACTAATAAACAGGAGTGGGGCACGTGGGTGGCTCAGTCAGTTAAGCGTCCGACTTCGGCTCAGGTCACGATCTCACGGCTCGGGAGTTCGAGCCCCGCGTCGGGCTGCCCGCACAGAGCCTGCTTCAGGATCCTCTGTCCTCATCTCTCTCTGCCTCACCCCCATCCAGGCTCGCTCGCTCGCGCTCTCTCTCAAAACTAAATAAACACTAGAAACAAAACCAAAAACTAAGCAATATGTGTACGCTGAAAGACATTTTCAAGAAACGAGTATTTTGCGGTCAGCCACGTGGCTGCAGCCTTTCAAACTGAGAAGTGAGCGATGACAAACAGCGCACTGAGTCCCCTCGTCTCTGCGTGCCTCCTCTCTCCAGGCCACCCTCCTCCGGTCTCTGCCACCTCCGTTTACCGGAAGGTTTCTCCGGGACGACTCGTGCAGGCTCTCCTGGACTTGCTGCTGGCCGGCCTCGGGCCGTGGGATGACCCAAGGGAGTATTACAAAGCGGGAGGAGAGGGACTGCCCCTCCCCTATACCTGCACAGTCCGTCCCGCCTGCTGCCAGCAGCGCAACCCCCACTGGGCTCTTGGGTGCCCCCTCTTCCCCTTCAGGCCCGCTGCTACTCCCCGCACACCTCGCCGACTCTGACTGCTTCTTTAACCCTCTCCCGTAAGTAGCCCCTTCAATCAAATGACCTCCACTTGAAGCCTCAAGAATGCGGTCTGTCTCCTGCATGGACACAGACTGATACAAGCACATCCTTGAAAAAAACTTAAACGCTTCAGGTGTTGGTTTAACAACGACATCACGTCCTTCCAAATATTTAACACTAATGCAACACGGCAGCAAGAGCTGATCATGACAATTTCTGACTCACTCTTCCCCTTAACTTTCAAATTTCTCCTTCTATCATCCACAGTACATGGAAGAGGCTGTTTTATGCTTTTAAAGCATCAAAGAAACGCACATGATGCAGAATCCCCGTATGCAAACACGCACTGAAAACGAGTGAGGAGAGGAGCCTGTTCATAAACAGCGCTGGGACAGCCGCCAGTCACACCAGGGAGAACAAGGAAAACTCAAGCCCTGTCTCCTGGCAGAGCCACAACCCAATCGCTTCGCAGCAGAAAGCCAGCTAACATCTTGACAACTGAAACTCCCACTGGACAAGACGCTGGAGCAACTCAAGTATTAATAAAAATAGTCACTGCAACGGATTAACATACACACGCAGCACTTCAACCTATGAGCTGGAAATGATTCCACAACAAAACTCCCCTTCGGGGGATGCTAAGGACCTGGCCCATTATTTTGAAAGCTGGCAAATAAAAGTTAAGAATCAAGTGCTTATTTAGTACCTCAGGGGCAGGCAGTTCACGTAAGTCACTTGGATTATCCATCCTGCTCTGCCCATTTTCTCACCTGAATCATCTGATCGACGTCTGGATCTATTAATCCACAGAAAATGCACGAGAAGAAGGACACACTAAAAACACTCCAGGGGATGCAATCAACAAGAGCATAACTTCTACAAGACAAACCACCTTGTTTCTTCACGAAGGTGTAGAGACTAAAACGAGATGTGTGAGAACCCACAGATGAAGCAACACTTAAAAGGTCTACCAGTCAATTATAATCTAGGGATCTAACCTGGACTCAATTCAAACTATAAAAGAGCATACAGACACCTGTCCACACTCTGCGTGCATGCGTATGTGATACACTGATATTTACAGGAGACAATCGGTAATAGAACGTAACATGAAGGGAATTTTTAAAAGCATCACTTCCGGGACGCCTGGGTGGCTCAGTCGGTTAAGCGTCCAACTTCGGCTGAGGTCACGATCTCTTGGTTCACGAGTTGGAGCCCCACATCGGGCTCTGTGCTGACAGTTCAGAGCCTGGAGCCTGCTTTGGATTCTGTGTCCTCCCTCCCTCCCTCTGCCCCTTCCCTGCTCGTGTTCTCGCTCGCTCAAAAATAAATAAAACATTAGAAAAAAATTTTTTAAATCACTTTCTTGTGGTTATTTATAAATACTATTGTATTTATAAATCCTTTATTTTTTAGAGAGCTACAATCTGAAATTATTTCCAGATGAACTTATGTCTGTGATTTGAGGCGGACTGCAGATTACAGACAAAACAAGATTGGCTTTATACCAATAAATGTTGAAGCTGGCTGATGGTACCTTAGGGGACTATACTATTCTATTTTCACATATTTTTGGAATTCTCAGTAAGTTAAAAATCAATCAATTTAATCAATTTCAGGCATATTATAGATCTTAACTATAAAAAAAAAATGAAAATCTTACAAATTGAAGACCACACTGTATGTTCACTAATGTGAATATTAAAAAAAAAAACAAACAAAAAAAACAACCACTTTACAATTTTCATAGGAAAATTTCTGGTATGTACCAGAATACAGGGTAGGTGACAAAGAGTGGAAAGCACCTTGACCAGCATCACACGCCTCCTCAAAGTGATGACGTCAGCAAGGCCACAGCACTGCCGAAGAGCGTTCCTGACAAATACACAACCTAAATCTAGTTCTGAGGAGATGCCTGCAAATCCATACTGAGGGTGAGTCTACAAAACAAACAGCCCGTCCTCTTCAAAAGTGTCAAAGTCATAAAAGACAAGGATAAATAATTCTCCAGATGAAAGACAGGACAAAATGCACTGTACGATCCTGAACTGAAAGTTGAACCGGTAAAAAAGAAAACTCATTTTTGGCTATAAAAGTCCATTTTGGGGAGAACTAACAAAACCTGAATAACCACTACAGATTAAGAATTAGAATTCCGTGTTTGTTAACTTCATGATTTGGAAATGAGTAAGTGAATGTCCCTGTTCTCAGGAAATACACAAGGAAATCGACGTGCTGCGGTACATCAGCAGCACACGGGTGAGGCGAGCGGCCCGCTGGAAGCGCAGCAGGAAGGACAGCTCTGTGAGAGGGCGCGCAGAGGACGCACACGACAGCAGGTGTGGCAGAAAGCAACTGTGAGTCTGGGGGCTCGTGAGAGTGTCTGTGTCACTTTTGTAACTAAGTCTGAAAATGATTTCAAAGCATACTGTATTCATATTTTAATTTAAAAAATACGGGCGCCTGGGTGGCTCAGTAGGTTAAGCATCCAACTCCGGCTCAGGTCATGATCTCACGATTCGTGGGTTCAAGCCCCACGTCGGGCTCTACGCCAACAGCTCGGAGCCTGGAGCCTGCTTCAGATTCATTCATTCATTCATTCATTCTCTCTCTCTCTCTCTCTCTCTCTCTCTCTCTCTGCCCCTCCCCCACTCATGCTCGGTCTCTCTCTGAAAAATAAACAATAAAAAAATAAACAATAAAAAAAATTGTTTTTAATAAACAAAAGCCATACAGGCTTACACACAGATTATACAGCTGATTATATTATTTATAAAAATCTACTTGAAGGCTACTGTTTAAGGGAACATGTGTCACAGACTGCGAAGAGGGACCTCCAAGTACAAAAAATAAATTTCAGGAAATATAACAATCCCTAAATCGGTAAGGGAAAGACAAACAACCCACAAGAAAACTACATATAGACAGGACTAGACAACTGACAGAAGAAAACATCCAAATGGCAAGTAAGCTATTAAAATCTCCTTTATATTTTCCTCAGCTCCCCACCATCCTGTGAACAAAGCTAGTTTATCAGTGCTTCCGTAGGGCGGTTCTCTCCCAGGAGGTTCTGCTGTGGGCTCGAAGTGATCCGTTACAGACTGGGAGCCACTGAATACTCACCTTAATGCAAGCCATAAGTCCGTAAAGCGTACGCTTCTCAATGCAGATTATTCTGTAAAAGTTCTGGGGCCTCACAGTCTTCAAATGGCAATCAGGATTTTTACTACAGAACATCACCGCTGTTCTTTATTCAGACCTATTTACCTTTATTACTAAACTTCCTGACTCCAAGGATGAGGTAATTTTTTACACTGCCGACACAGTTTTTAAGTCGTTAAGAAACGTGTAAAGACGAATCCTCATTCGAGAACCCGCCACCCAGACTAAGCCCCACCACGTACTTCCCCCGGGACACGCCCCTCTCCCAGCAGAGCTGCTCATCAGAAGTAATCACTAGAGAGACCTGACATTGATCACTACTATGTGCATTTTAAATACTTTTAGTGCAGGTGTATGCGTATTCCTAAAGATAGTTCCATCTTCGCTACTAATCAAAGAAATAAAGATACAAATTATAGCTAGATACTATTTTACACATATTAAATTGGCAAAACTTTTAAAGTCTGGCCAAATACTGGGAAGGCTCTATAGAACGAAAGAACTCTGGCATACGATCTCTCCAGTAACAGCTCTGGGCGCCCATCAAATCAACACCACCATCACTGTGTAAAAACACAGAAAGAGGTAAAGACAACAGGCCGGGAACAGGAGCCCGGAAGAAAGCCTGCCACCCCCAGAAGGCCCTCGCGCCGTCACTTGGGCCCGGCAGGGACAGGCCCACTCGGAGAAGAGGACCGGGCAGCCAGCACAGCGCTGTCAGTACGGCTCTCTGCACGGCCCGGCGGCAGAGCAGGGAAGTTCTCGCCGTCCCGCACCTGTCCCAGTCCTCGTCCGCGGCTCTTCTTCTCCACGACCGCTCTGCACCAGGCTTATCAAACTGGTCAAAGTCATCATCTGTGAAAGAGAAGCCACGAAAGTCAGTCTTACTAAAGTAAAACAGACACAGATATTCAAATACAGACGGTCCCTGACTTACACGGCCTCGACTTACGATTTTCAACTTTACAACGGTGCAAAAGCAATACGCGGTCCATAAAAACCATACGTCAAGTTTTGAATTCGCATCTTTTCCCAAGCTAGCAAGCAACATGCAGTCCTATGCTTTCTCGTGGTGAACGGCAGTGAACAGCAGCGCCCAGGAGCCACAGGATGAGGGTAAATCGCCAATAAGGCAACTAGCATCTGTACCCAGACGACTGCTCCATGTGTCACTTTCAACACAGTCTCCAATACACTACACAGACTAGTCAACGCTTTACTATAAAATAGGTTTTGTGTTACGTGATTCTGCCCAACCGTAGGCTAATATAATGAACGTTGCGAGCACATTTAAGGTAGGCCAGGCTAAGCCACAGTGTTCAGTAAGTTAGGTGTATTAAATGCATTTTCAAATTACAGTATTTTCACCATGTGACAGGCTTATCAGGACATAAGCCCACGGTAAGCTGAGGAAGATCTGTACTGAACCAGCTTCTTTCAAGGATTCCTGAAATGACATTTTAAGATGTAAAAGTTCTGGCTCTCTGCTCCCTCCTGTTTGACACATGGCCACTTCTTGCGCCGTGAGCGCTGCATCCCCGAGACACCACGGAGAAGGTCTACATGTTCCACTATGATTCCACCCGTAGCAAATTCCATGCGCAGTCAGCGCTAGGAACGGGAAACCTGTCGTCAACGGAAAGCCCATCTCCATCTCCCAGGAGCGAGATCCTGCCAACATCAAGTGGGGAGACGCTGGTGCCGACTCCCCCGTGGAGTCCAGTGGCGTGTTCACCACCATGGAGAAGACTGGGGCTAACGTGAGGGTGGAACTGAGAGGGTCATCGTCTCTGCCTCTTTTACTGATGTCCTCATGTTTGTGATGGGCGTGAGCCACGAGAAGTACAACTCCCTCAAGCTTGTCAGCAACGCGTCCTGCACCACCAGCTGCTTAGTCCCTCTGGCCAAGGCCATCCATGACAACTCTGGCACTGTGGAAGGACTTATGACCACAGTCCACGACATCACTGCCAACCAGAAGACCACTGACGGCCCCTCTGGGAAGCTGTGGTGTGACGGCTGAGGGGCTGCTCAGAACATCATCCCTGCATCTTCTGGTGCCACCAAGGCTATAGGCAAGGTCAACCCTGAGCTGAATGGGAAACTCATTTGGCATGGCCTTCCATGTGCCCGCTGCCAACATGTCAGTTATGGATCTAATGCCACCTGGAGAAAGCTGCCAAATACAACGACATCAAGAAGGTGGTGAAG
Organism: Prionailurus bengalensis; assembly: GCF_016509475.1. Taxonomy (NCBI): domain Eukaryota; kingdom Metazoa; phylum Chordata; class Mammalia; order Carnivora; family Felidae; genus Prionailurus; species Prionailurus bengalensis. The sequence goes on along the minus strand of NC_057348.1, from coordinate 166,214,087 downwards.
CAGGCCATTGGGGGGCCCCCTCAAGGGCATCCAGGGCTCCAGTGAGGACCAGGTTGTCTCCTATGACTTTAACAGTAACACCCACTCTTCCGCCTTTGATGCTGGGGCTGGCATTGCTCTCAAGGACCACTGTGTCAAGCTCCTTTCCTGGTATGACAATGAATTTGACCACAGCAACTGAGTGGTAGATCTTATGGTCCACATGGCCTCCAAAGAGTAAGAGCCCCCTGGACCACGAGCCCCAGCAAGGGCACAAGAGGAAGAGAGAGGCCCTCTGCTGCTAGGGAGTCCTGCCCCCAACTCATCCCCCAACACACTGAGAATTTCCTGACCTCCGCACGGTTTCCATCCCAGACCCCTTAAAGAAGGGGGAGGGGCTTAGGGGACCCTACCTTGTCATGTACCACTGTCAAGTACACAGCACCCACATGAACGAATGCACGAATAAAATACAGAAGTTCCACATACAACTGTTAGAAATGCTTTAGCCATTTTTAGTAATTCAAAAAATTAGGTACAAAGTTACCGAACACTATTAAGCATGAAAAATCACTGACTAGAATTTTTTAAAAATCATAAACTTTAGTAAGAAATTTTCTTTACAAAATTATTTTCAGTATATATTTTTACTACAACTACATGAAAAGGAAAAAGTTCTGCTTTGCTAAAAGTTAAAGGTGTTTTTTTTAAGTTTTTTTATTTCAAGAGGGGGGAGGGGGAGGGGGAGGGGGAGGGGGAGGGAGAGGGAATCGCAAGCATGGTCCACACCGTCACTGCAGAGCCTGACACAGGGCTCAATCGCCTAGAATCATGAGATCACGACCTGAGCCAAAATCAAGAGTCAGACACGTAAGCCACCCAGGAGCCCCAAAGATACTTTTCTAATACTTTGTGTAATCTTTACATTTTTCCAAATTAACCATAGTTTTCTAAGTTTTCTAAGTTTCTTTGTTTTCAAAGACCCTATTTAAGGAAAGTAGGGCTAACACAGAATTGAACAACAGGAATAAAATGCAAGTCACATACATAATTTTAAATTTTCTAGTAGCCACATTTTAATGTGACTTTTGAGAAAGAAACAGAAAGAGAGAGCGTGTGCGCACACACGATGCGCACAACTGGGGGGAGGGGCAGAAAGAGAGAGGGAGACACAGAATCTGAAGCAGGTTCCAGGCTCCAAGCTGGCAGCACAGAGTCCGATACGGGGCTCAAACCCACGAACCGTGACATCATGACCTGAGCCGAAGGTGGACACTTAACCAACTGAGCCACCCTAATCGCCCCTCTAGTAGACTCATTTTCAAAAAGAGGGGTGCCAGGGTGGCCCAGTCGGCTGAGCATCTGATTCCTGAGTTCAGCTCAAGTCATGATCTCACAGTTTATGAGATGGAGCCCCACGATGGGCTCTGTGCGCACAGTGTGGAACCCGCTTGGGATTCCCTGTCCCCCACCCCGCCCCCCCTACACTTGCACAAGCACATATTCTCTCTCTATAAATGAATAAACACACACTTAAAAAAAATAAAAAGAATAAAAGTTTAACAGGCGAAACTTTAACAACATATTTTATTTAACCTAGTATATCCAAAATATTATATAGCATGTAATCATTATGGAAAATATTAATAAGATATTGTACATTTTTCCCATACCAAGTGTATATCTCATGGTATATCTCCTATCTCATTTAAAACTTTTTTTTATTAGGAAAATCAAAGATTTGGAATGAAATTTTTTCCTCTTAGATACACATGCAAGCAAAGAGGCTTGAGAAGTAGCAGCAGACAGATACCTCCCCAGGGAGAATCTACCTAGGGGAGTCAGATGATAAAAACACCAATAAAGCCCCAGGAATTCATCCAGACTTAGCCAATCAAGTTCTAACAAGGTAATAATACATCAATTCCAACCACAGGCTCGCTCCCCAACAGAAGTGATTTAAAAAACAACAACAATGAAAGCTATCAGAAACTCGGTACCCTTGAGAGTTCCACGTCCAGGACGGCGGCATGAGGAGTCCTGCCCACCGCACTCCCTGTGAAACTGATGAAAATTATTTTTAATAAAATAACCATTTAAAGTCTACAGAATTGATTCTAAAGGCATACATCAAACGAGAAACACCTTTTTCAAGAAATCTACCCAAAGAACAGCTGCAAGAATCTGGGGCTGCTGAACCAGGACTGATCCCTCCTCTCCCTCCCAGTTCAGTGTGGCTTCGACTCCCCTCCAGACAGGTGCAGGGGGGAACTCAGACCTCTGCACTCTTCGTCCTGCCCTTGTTGCCCAGGCCTGGGCCAAGCCCTGGGTGAGTGCCAGTGAGAGGTGGGGGCTCCCTTCTTCCATCCAGGCCCCACCTGTGGGAGACACTGCTGGGGCCCAGACAGCTCCCGCCCCAGCTTGTGGGGTTTCGCACCAAGAGACGTAAGCCAAGGACACCTCAGGGCTACTCCTCCCTGCCGCACCCCCTGCACCCTCCATCCAGGCACTCAGCTCCTAAAGCAAGGATGTCAATCACAGACAAGCACACCACTGTCCACACCCACAGCACAGGGCTGTACCTCAGTTTGCCAAAGGAGAAAAGCAAGCCTTAGAACAGAGAGCTCCCAACTCTCTCGGAGGAGCTGGTTTCACTTGGAATAGCGTGCAAAAAGAGTTCTGGCCAAAAGGTGCTCTCAGAAAGTGGGAATTTTGGAGAGGTCCTTGAAAAGAGAGTAAAAGTCAATGGAGATAAAGACTGACCTGTCCAGGCTGCCTACTGTGCCAGAAAGAAATGGGGAGACAGGTGGGAAGGGCCCACTGGGGTTAAAACATCTCAAACACTGACCCCAGACACCACCCAATCAAAGGAGCCTGAATTTAATACCATCAGTTTAGAAAGCAAATTACACCCCACAGCACTGAAGATGGGATCAGAGAGAAAGACAGAAATGAGGGGTGCCTGGGTGGCTCAGTTAAGCGTCCGACTTCAGCTCATGTCGTGATCTCGCGGTTTGTGAGCTCGAGTCCCACGACGGGCTCTGTGCTGACAGCTCGGAGCCTGGAGCCTGCTTCCGATTCCGTGTCTCCCTCTCTCTCTCTGCCCCTCCCCCACTCGCACTTGCGCTCTCGCTCGCATGTGCCCAAGCTCGCTCTCTCAAAAATAAAGATTAAGGAAAAAAAAAAAAAAAAAGACAGAAATGAGCAGGGCCAAACCACCACCATCGCAGGGTGACTATGGGCATGGCCAAGGCTATGGCCTCTGAGGAATGTCATCAGAAGCTGCACCCTGCCCAGAGTGGAGTAGGGGACAAAGACTTTGCTTAAACAACCTAGCCGGTCATCAAACAAGTTAAAAAGCAAATACCTAACAAGCCCAGAGGTGGGGAGTAGGCAGATCAGCACCCTGAGTGGACACAACACATTTTCTAAAATGCTCAATATCTGACAAGAAATTACAAGACATGCAAAGAAACAGGAAAGCAGAACCCACACAGAACCCATCAGAAAAAAAAGCAGGCAACAAAAAAGGTCTGTAAGAGGACGAGATGTTAGACTCAACGTCTGTGAGGATGTTCAAAGAACTACATGAAACGTGACTAATGAACAAAAGGGAGGGATGACACTTCCATCAAGTAAGCGATAGGAATAGGAATTATAAAAACAAGAGCCAAAAACAAATTCTGGAATTGAAAAGTAACTGAAATGAAAAATTCACCAGAGGGGCTCAACAGTAGATCTAAACTGACAGAAGAAAGAGTTTGTATCCTAAAAATAGATCAAGAGATCATCCGATCCAAAGAACACAAAGGAAAAAAAATAAAGAAAAATGAACATAGCTTCACAGAAATGTGAGACACCAATATATGTGTAATAGGAGTATTAGAAGGGGGAAGGGAGCAGAAAAAAATATTTGAGGAAATAATGGCTGCATAACTTACCAAGCTTATTGTAAGTATTAATTTATGCATCCAAAAAGCCCACAAACTTAAGGTAGACACACGTATCGTAGTCAAAATGTTTCAGAGACAAGGAAAATCCCTTAACAGCAGTAAGAGAAAAACAAGTATCACTTACAAGGGAACTGCAATTAAGATAATTTAACAGAAAAAAAATATATATAATTTAACAGGTAATTCTCAGACACAGTGGCAGAGACCTATACAAAGTGCTCAAAGAAAGAATTCTATGTCCAGCAAAACTATCAAAAATTAAGATGAAATAAAAATACTCACAAACAAAAACAGAAGGAATCTGTTGCTTGCTCGCTCTGTGTAGCTGACTAAATCACATGCCCCAAAAGACACATTAAAGTCCTTTCCCCCTGTTCTCCCACCTATGAATGTGATCTTATTCAGAAACAGGGTCTTTGCACATATAATTGAGTTAGGATGAGATTATATTGGCTATTAGACGTAACAGACAAATACAGAACACTCAACCCAACAAAAGAATACACTTTCTTCTCATGTGCACATAGAACATTCTGGAGGATATGTTTGTTTGTTTTTTTAATATGAAATTTATTGTCAAACTGGTTTTCCGTACAACACCCAGTGATCATCCCAACAGGTGCCCTCCTCAATGCCCATCACCCACCCACCCCTCCCTCCCACCTTCCATCAACCCTCAGTTTATTCTCAATTTTTAAGAGTCTCTTATGGTTTGGCTCCCTCCCTAACTTTTTTTTCCCCTTCCCCTCCCCCATGGTCTTCTGTTAAGTTTCTCAAGATCCTCATAAGAGTGAAACCATATGATATCTGTCTTTCTCTGTATAACTTATTTCACTTAGCGTAACACTCTCCAGTTCTAGCCACGTTGCTACAAAAGGCCGTATTTCATTCTTTCCCATTGCCAAGTAGTATTCCATTATATATATAAACCACATCTTCTTTATCCATTCGCCAGTTGATGGACATTTAGGCTCTTTCCATTATTTGGCTATTGTTGAAAGTGCTGCCATAAACACTGGGGTACAAGTACCTCTATGCATCAGCACTCCTGTATCCCCTGGGTAAATTCCTAGCAGTGCTATTGCTGGGTCATAGGGTAGATCTGTTTTTAATTTTTTGAGGAACCTCCACGCTGTTTTCCAGAGCGTCTGCACCAGTTTGCATTCCCACCAACAGTGCAAGAGGGTTCCCGTTTCTCCACATCTTCTCCAGCATCTATATTCTCTCGATTTGTTCATTTTAGCCACTCTGACCGGTATGAGGTGATACCTCAGTGAGGTTTTGATTTGGATTTCCCTGATGAGGAATGATGTTGAGCATCTTTTCATGTGCCCGTTGGCCATCTGGGTGTCTTCTTTAGAGAAGTGTCTATTCATGTTTTCTGCCCATTTCTTCACTGGATTATTTGTTTCTCGGGTGTGGAGTTTGGTGAGTTCTTTATAGATTTTGGATACTAGCCCTTTGTCCAATGTGTCATTTGCAAATATCTTTTCCCATTCCATTGGTAGGCCATAAAACAATTCTTAATAAACTTAAATAGGTCAAAATCACACAAAGCATAGTCTCTGACTAAAATATAATAAAGCTAGAAATCAACAATAGAAGGAAAACTGGAAAACTCACAAATATGTGGAAATTAAACAGCACTTCATCAACCAAAAGGTCAAAGAAATAACTAAGGAAATAAGAAAGGGGCGCCTGGGTGGTTCAGTCAGTTGAGTGTTCGAATCTTGATTTCGGCTCAGACCATGATCTCAGAGTTGGTGGAATGGAGCCCCACGTCAGACTCTGAGCTGACAGCACAGATTTTCTCTTCCTCTCTCTCTCGAAATAAGTAAATAAAAGTTTTTTAAAATGCAAATAATTTTAAAAAAGAAGACAAGCCAAACTAGTAGTAAGTCTTTGCAAAGTATGTATCTAATAAAGAACTTGCACACGGAAAATATTAAAAACTCTCAAACTCACAATAAAAACCCAACTTTGAGGGGAAAAAATTATTTAAATAGAGACTAAATAACATGTATGACAGGGGCACCTGGGTGGCTCAGTCAGTTAAGCGTCCAACTTCAGCTCAGGTCATGATCTCACAGTTTGTGAGTTCGAGCCCCGCGCTGGGCTCTGTGCTGACAGCTCAGAGCCTGGAGCCTGCTTCGGATTCTGTGTCTCCCTCTCTCTCTGCCCTTTCCCCAGCTCATGCTCACTCACCACTCACTGGTTCTCTCTCTCTCAAAAATAAACAAACATTAAAAAAAAATTTTTTTTTAAATGAACACATATGTATGACAAAGAGCCTACGTAAAGCTTCTCAACAGTACACTGTCCTTAGGGAAATTAAAACCACACCAAACCACACCAAACCCCAGGACACAGCTAAGAGAATGGGCTAAAATGCAAAAGACCCGCCCCACTAAGTGCTGTCAAGGGTGTGGAGCAAGTGAGCACTTCTATTCTGCTGACAGGAGCGGGAAGGGACACAACCACTTAATGAAATAGTCTGGCAGTTTCTTAAAAAAGTTAAGTACTTAAATACACCCCTACCATATGACCCAGCCATCCCTCTCCTATGTGACGAACCAAGAGAAAAAGAAATATAAATTGCATGCAAAGGCTTGTACACAACCGTTCACAGCCACGTTATGGGTAAAAGCCAAAAAGTGGAAACATCCCAAAGGTCCATCAAAGGCAAACATAAAATGGTGGAATATCCATAAACCCCATTCCCCTCAGCACTAAGGGAGAATGAGACACTGATACCCTCAACGACACAGATGACCTTCAAAGTAACTATGCTGAGAGAAGCCAAACAAAAGAAAAAAAAAAACACACATATTCTCAGATTCCTTTTCATAAAATGATAAACACCCAACAGTAATAAAAATCAGCATTTGCTCAAGGACAGTGGGGCAGGAAGCAGGAATTACAAAGGACATAGAGACACTTCTGATGATGACACATTCGTTACAACGTAGTTGTGGTTTCATGGATGTGTATGCACATCCAAACTTACCAAACTGTGTGTTCCAAAGACAGGCAATCTCTTGAATGTCAATTATACTTCAATGGACTCAGTTTTTAAGAAAGATAATTAAGAACCTTTGGTCAGGGATTAAAAACTCAAATATCTACAGGAAGTAGGCAGGGAACGAGCAAAGCGAGCTGGATGGGAATTATGTCAAATTTAGCAGGGCTTTACCTTGTTTACAGACAAGAGCATTCCCGTGGATTACAGGGAATACAGGCCCAGTGAGGGCAGATTCCAACTTTTCAAGAGAAGACAGAAATACGGATTTTTTTTTTAACGATTACGTTAAACACAAGCAACTAATTCAAACTGTGTTCGTTTTCCTCACTCCACCAGATTACATACTTCACGAAAACAGAGAGCATTCCCTAGCTACGACAACATGAACAAAGTCCCAACATTTTTTGTAAGTAAAAAGTTTTGTTCATGGCTGTTTTTGCCATCAGTACACAGGAAAGGAATTAATAGTTACAATCACCCTTGGCAGATATTGCTAATTACAGCACCCAGTTCTGCTGAGGCCAGAAAACCCTTATGCCACGCTAACAACAACCCCTTAGAAATCTTGTTAAAAATCATACAATCCTTGGCCCCTCCCTGAATCTGATCCAGTGGGCTCTAGGAATTGTGATGACAGCTAGAGTCGGGAACCCCCTGCCCCAGTCAACCTCTATCCAGCAGAGAAGACACGCCAGAAGAAAATTTAACTGCCGTCTTGCTATGTAAGTACTTCCTGAAGTTAAATCCACGAAAATCAAAATTAGAAGCCTGGATTATGCAAAAGTAATTAAAATAAATACTACTCCAAGGAAAAGACCCCCATAAAATGTCCGAGAAAACTGGCTATGAAATTATTCCAAAATAAGGATTAGTTCAACCCATATCCTTCATCAACAATTATTTCCTGAGCACCTAATGTGTGTCTGGCATTGTTCTGAACACCTGGCATATGAGGTGTACAAGATTAAAATCTCCACCCTGTTGCGGCGCCTGGGTGGCTCAGGTCATGATCTCACAGTTGGTGAGTTTGAGCCCCGCATCAGGCCCTCTGCTGTCAGTGCAGAGCCTGTTTCATTCCTCTGTCCCCCTTCTCTCTGACCCCCCACCACTCGCATGAGCACGCACTCTCTCTCAAAAATAAAAATTTAAAAAAAAAAAAAAAATCTCCACCCCATGTAGGTTACTGTCTAACAGGTAGAGACAAATAAAAACCCCACGAACAAATATATATGGAAAACAAGGAGGAGAGGAGTGGAAGGTGTTAACCAGGCTGACTACAATTTTTTTTTTTTTTTCCCAAGTGCAAAAAAGGTGGTTTCATGGGCGGACAGAGCTGACCAAAATTTTAAAGCCCGAGTGGCCGAGTAGGTTAAGCCTCCAACTCTTGATTTCAGTTCAGCTCATAAGTTCACGGTCTGTGGGATCAAGCCCCACATCTGGCTCTGCACCAAAGCATGAAGCCTGCTTGGGGTTCTGTCTCCCTCTGCCCCTCCCCCACCCAAGCACATGCAGGTGCGCTTTTCATCAAAATAAATTCTAAAAATCTTTTCAAGATTTAGAAAAATTATCGCTTCTCGGCCTTTTGGCTAAGATCAAGTGAAGATTTAGAAAAATTAAATGTACATGGGGCGCATAGGTAATATAATCAATTTTAGAAATTAAACCAATGCATTTTAACAATATCATTCGTAAGTTCACTTAAGAGAAACAATAAACCCATTACATGTTAACAGAACATATTCTTTTTAAGATTATTTTGAAAGAGAAAGAGAGAGATGGGGGGAGAGGGGGAGAGTGAGAGAGAGAGAAAGAGAGAGAGAACGAGTCGGGGAGGGGGAGAGAGAGTGGGAGAGAGAATCCCAGGCAGGCACTGTGCTGTCAGCACAGAGCCTGACCCGGAGCTCAATCTCAGGGTTCGTGAGATCATGACCTGAGCCAAAATCAAGAGTCAGACGCTTAACGGACTGAGCCATCCAATGTAATGTCTTGCAAATGTCTTGCAAATGCCCCCAATGTAACAGTCTTGCAAAACTCCTTAATATCTGTCTTTGGAGAAAACAGCTGGATTTTTACGTCTGATTCTGCTTTCAATCTCCTGCAACATTTGTTCTAATTGAAGAGCGTGAAAAAAATGCAACACCAAGTACACGTGAAGTTGCAAAAGAGAGTGTTAATCGCGTTTCCAGAGAACTTCAGATAGTCTTGATACTATACCAATACTCAACAAGTGGTAGTTTCTTAAAGCCTGTTTGCAGTGCAGAATCTGAAGCGTTATCAATGAACATTTCGTACTCTCCTCTATTAAAATGCACCGCTGTGTCTTGCATTGTTAATATATCTTTTATCACGAGTGATCGTGTAACATCGTTTTGAAAATACCGGTTCACTGGGGCGCCTGGGTGGCTCAGTCGGTTAAGTGGCTGACCTCGGCTCAGGTCATGATCTCGCAGTCCATGAGTTCGAGCCCCGCATTGGGCTCTGTGCTGACAGCTCAGAGCCTGGAGCCTGTTTCAGATTCTGTGTTTCCCTCTCTCTGACCCTCCCCCGTTCATGCTCTGTCTCTCTCTCTCTGTCTCAAAAATAATAAATGTTAAAAAAAAAAAAAAAAAAAAAAAAAAAAAGAAAAAAAAAAAAAAAAGAAAGAAAATACCGGTTCACTGAGTTATCCAGTGCTTCAAAATCTGGACACTTTTCATCATTCAATATCAAAAATTAGATCTGTTATTAACAGCACCACCAATCTCATCAGAAAAGTCTTCAAATATTGGGATGTTTTCAAGTTCACCACAGCAAACACAACTTTTCCAAAATTCTAATTTTTGCCTGAAAGCTTGGATTTTCTCATTGGCAATCAATACTGTCAGGTGCTTCTTTCCTTGAAGAGGCAGGCTCACTTCATTTGCAAGCACACATCTGGCAAATACTAAAGGCTGAGTGATTACAGTTGGCCAATTGTCTTTTCAAGTGAAACTGGTGTTTCGTGAAAAAAACAAAACAGTAATTAAACAGCTAATTCAGTTCTCAACACAACCAGACAAGTACTGTTCCCTGGGAGCCACAGACGGTAATAACAGAAGTGCCTTATGCGTACTTCCCATTTCGTCTTAAACAAAAAAAAAAAAAAAAAAAAAAAAATTATGGACTCAGGGTCAAGATTTTTTTTTTTTTTAATTTTTTTTTTTTCAACGTTTATTTATTTTTGGGACAGAGAGAGACAGAGCATGAACAGGGGAGGGGCAGAGAGAGAGAGGGACACAAGATCGGAAACAGGCTCCAGGCTCTGAGCCATCAGCCCAGAGCCCGACGCGGGGCTCGAACTCACGGACCGTGAGATCGTGACCTGGCTGAAGTCGGACGCTTAACCGACTGCGCCACCCAGGCGCCCCTCAGGGTCAAGATTTAATAAAATAACATCTACTACTTCATCAAGGGTCTAACTAAACAAAACTGTAATTTTTTTTTTCTGCGTGGCCTGACTTATAACATTTTGTGGCTGAGGCGACTGACTCCCCATTACTTCTGCAACATTGGTACAAATTTACAGCACTGTGAAAAGGGCACACCGGGTCTTAGTACTATTATGAACACAGCGCTCACAGACACTCTAAATTCATCTTGGGGACCCTCATGACTTTGGAAGCCGTTCCCATCCAATCAGTGAACATCGACAGTATGGAGAAGGACGCTCACCAAGGAATGTTTTATCCACAGGGGAAAAGTGGAAGTCAGCCAAAAGAAGACAAAGCAGACAGGTACAATTAAAATGACAGTCTTGAAACTACACACTAGGCAGCAATAAGAACTGTAACTAGTACTGTTCTGTTTCCTGACATGGAAAAATATCCACAGGAACATAATGTGAGAGAAAAAGTCCCACAACATCATGCAGTGTAATGCTCCATTTTATACATGAAACAGACGTGTCCAGCTGTGTCTGCAAGCATATGAGCAAAAGTGCCAGTAAGAGTCATCTTTCTGTATGGAATTACAGATTGTCTCCTGTATTCTTCCTTACATTTTTACAAAACCCATTTTCTTTCTTAGAGTAACAGCTTGTCCCTACTAAAGTAATAACCCACTTGTTATAAAACTTCTTCCAATACCTAAAAGTACACAGACGGTTTAAAATCACCCCAAATTTCTCTGATCAGAAGTAACAATCAAAACATCAAGTGAACATTACTCCAAATGTCTATGCACACATTGAACGTATAATGCACAAACTAAAACAGGATGGATGGTACGGGATGTCTTTAACAAAGTACGAAATTTCGTACTATGTAAATTTATCAGAAAAAGCCACTCAAGTAAAAATCAATGGAATGACTGAAATTCAAGTAAAAACTTCTTCAACGCAGGAGATATTTTGAGGGTAATTGCCAGCCCTCCCCAACCCCCCAAAAATACACACAGCATGACAGGGGCCGAGGAGAGTGAAGCCCGGCGTCACACGCTAGGCAACAACCGACAGAAAGGCTGAGCGATGCCCAGATTTCCAACAAGCAGGCGGACGTACAGGGGAAACGGCACACAGGCTGAAAAGTGCTGGGCAAGCCCAGGAGACCACGAGTAGTTCGAGGTCAGTACGTCTGAAACACCATTCACTGAGAGAAGCAGCAGGAAAAATAAATGCTGAGAAGGCAGATTTGGGGCATTACTGAAGAACCGACGTGAGAAATCTACACTCAACACGCAACATGACTGCAGTTTGGAAAGATTATCTGGCAACAACAAAAAAGCAATGACTGAAGAGACAGAAGATAAACAATGGCCTGAACAACAAAGAATTGCAAACCAAGAAGTAAGGGAAAAGTCCTGGTTAGCATCATAGGAGAGAACAGGTGGGAGAATAAGACAATGACTAAACCAGAATCTGTCCGGGTCCAGGTCCTGTGGACCAAATGACAGGGACAGAAGAGAAGTCAAAGAAAACATCAGGATTCTGAATCCAGAGTATTAGTGGGATGTGAACTGACTGGTAAATGTGCTGGTTTATTTTGGGAGTGGGACGAGGAGAAGGTAAGGAGTTCAGTCTTTAAAATGTTGCATGGGTGGGGCGCCTGGGAGGCTCAGTCGGTTGGGCGGCCGACTTCGGCTCAGGTCATGATCTCGCGGTCTGTGGGTTCGAGCCCCGCGTCGAGCTCTGTGCTGACGGCTCGGAGCCTGGAGCCTGTTTCAGATTCTGTGTCTCCCTCTCTCTGCCCCTCCCCGACTTGTGCTCTGTCTCTATCAAAAATAAATAAAATGTAAAAAAAAAAAAAAAAAAATTTAAATCCTGCATGGGTCCCATTACACACCAGCCATCCTTTGTAATACTGTCTGACTTGCTGACTGTACAGGACTGAGACGTCTCTGACTCTCAGACACTATGTGAAGGCTGAACGATCCCATTCCATTCTGATCCTAATAATCCGGAGTTAGCACACAGGTAAGGGCTCAGTCTCACGAGATTGCCCAGCTGCAAATGGGATGCCCAGGCTACACCACACATCTGTTGCCCAACTACAAATTCAGAGGGTCCCACAATCCCCCTTCCCCTAAGTTAAGTAATTCAACTGAACAACTTACAGAACTTACATCACAGAACCCAGGAGCACCTGGTACTTACTACGACAGTTTAAAGGATAAAAACGAACAGTGGGATTAAGGACAAGGCTGGGAAGGGTTCAAGTGCAAAAGCCTCTGTCTGCACAGTTAAGGGTATGCCACTGTCCCCAGCACGGGGACGTGGGAAGCTATCCCAAATGTCTTCACTGAGGGACTTCTATGGAGGTCTCGTTACACAGGCATGACTTAAACCACTGACCAATGATGACTGACTCGACCTCCACTCCCGCTCCTACCTCCCAGGAAATGAGGTTGAGGCTGAAAATCCTAACCCTTTAAATATGGTTGTTTTTTTCTGGCAACCGGCCCCCATCGTGAAACTAGCTAGGGTCCCCCCACCCCCAACAGTGAGTCATTTGTTAGCATACAGAAGACAATAAACTCAAAGGGTTTTCAGGACTGTGTGCCAGGAACAAAATCCAAATACCGTATTTCTTTTTTATCGCAAACACGGTGTCACCTACAAAGTCCTGCCCGCCAGAACCTCATAATGTGACCTTATTTAGAAATAGGACCATTACAGGGGCACCTGGTGGCTCAGTCAGTTAAGTGTCCGACTTCAGCTCAGGTCATGATCTTGGGAGTTTGAGTTCGAGCCCCCGCGTTGGGCTCCCTGCTGTCAGCACAGAGCCCGCTTCAGATCCTCTGCCTCTTCCCTAGAGTTCTCTCTCCCTCTCCCCAAAATAAATAAGCATTAAAAGAAAAAAGAAAAGAAAAGAAATAGGATCATTACAGATAGAAGTGTTATGGTGAGGTCATACTGGGTTAGGATGGGCCCTAACTCCCACGACTGGTGTGGCGATCCCACTTCTCAGTACAGGTACCAGAGAAGCGTCTGGGTTTACACACAAGAGACTGCAAACACAAGTCTGAAGAGAGATTTACACACCCACGTCCGTGGCGGCACTCTTCACAGTAACCAAAGGGTGGAAGCACCCTCACCAAAGGGTGGATAAATGGGGTCTGGCCATACAATGGAATATTATTTAGTCTTAGAAAGGAAATTCTATACCTGCTACAACACGCATGAACTCTGACAACGTCACGCGACATCAAGGAAGCCACCCACAAAAAGGCAAATGCCGTCTGACTCCTACACAAGGTCCCGAGAGTAGTCGGATTAATACAGACAGAAGCAGAACGGTGGGCACCAGGGGGTAGAGGACGGGAATGGGGAGGAGCGTTCCACAGGACGGAGGGAGTTAAGGAGATGGCACAGACACGAAACGCAACTGGCCGTGATTCCACACTGCCGTAACCAGATGATGGGCACAGAAGAACGATGCAATTATTTTTTAGTTGAAATTTTTTCCGTAGTAAGTCTCTTTTAAAGTAAGAGAAATTTTAAACTGAACTATGAATAACTTTCTACTTCTGACAGAGACTCAAACGTCTGACCGCCTCCTCTGTTGAGGAGCGCGTGGGAACGGGCTGGTGGCGGCGGGGTGCCACGGCGCAGACGCCACGCAGAACGGTCTACACGCATCCACCTCTGTTTCCTCACTTGCTCGGCAAGGGGCCTCGCTCTGACCAGGCTAAACCAAAGGCACACTAGAAAAAGTACAAAGTGACATATGCACAGACTAACCTTTGTGGCATAAAACGAATACTACGTACTGGTCGTGAATAGTGGACGTAGGTATATCTACTAACTTAATACCTCACCACTGATACGGAAAGAAATATGTATGGGAAATACACCAAATTCCTGATGGTGTGCGTGACTGTGGAGAGACAGAGACGGCGAAGTACAAAGGGGGCCTTATCTGCAATAAGGTCGTTCATTTAAAATACAAACCTGATGCAAATGTGACCAAATGTTGAGTGCTCATTCCAGCCGTGAGGTTAACGGGTTCGTCACGCTGTTCTCTACCGTTTACTGTATTAAATGGCTTCTCCCAGCGCGAAGATCGACAGAAGTCAAAGGACTGAGACGCTATTGCTTTATACAGGTATCGACTCGCCCTCAAGAAGATGTGGCCACGTATGCACAAACGTGGAACAGATGCCCGAAGGGGACTACTTAAAATAGAGAAAAAAGTTTGTTTTTCTCAGTGGAGGAGGGCAAAGTGACCATGAGCAGGTGTGTATCGTGGAAGAGGAAAAGGGATCAAACACGAGGATGAATCAAAGGGGGGAAGTTACGAACAGTGACGTCCCAAAGGGCACACTGCTGGGAATCCCGGCCCTAGCGTGAATCCATGTGAGCACGGGGGAAAGAAGTCTGGGGCTGAAAAGGCAGGTGGAGGCCTCTTTTTCTGGAGAAAGCGAACTCATCCCCTGACACCAAGGAAACAGAAAAAGACCAAAAACAAACCAAAAAAAACCTGTAAGTACTGCAGTGAGATTACAGCTACAGCAACAGAAGTGGAAAACAACCAGAATTCCCAAAAGGAAGTAAACACAACTCTCGCCGTTGGGCCCATGTGCTTGGACAAAGGCACGCGAAGCAAAGGAAAGACCACACCTAATGCAGTACCTTTAGAATACGTGCAGCCCCTTTCTTTAAAGTTCCGGTTTGTACCTATCACAGTGAGCAGAACCAAGAGAACAAATTGTGTCCACATTCATCCGGTTTTGAAGCAAGAACAATGCATCCCTGAAGACCCCAGGGGAAAATTAACTTTGCAGGACCAGAGTGGTCAATGCCCTCACCAGGAGACTCTCCTTACCCAAATATCTTGTTAGGGGTGCCTGGGTGGCTCAGTCGGTCAAGCGTCCGACTTCGGCTCAGGTCATGATCTCACGGTTTGTGAGTTGGAGCCCCACATCGGGCTCTGTGCTAACAGCTCGGAGCCTGGAGCCTGCTTCGGATTCTGTGTCTCTCTTTCACTCCAGCTCATGCTGTCTGTCTGTCTGTCTGTCTCTCTCTCTCTCCCTCTCTCTCTCTCTCTCTCTCAAAAATAAATAAAACATTAAAAAAAAATTTAAACATCCTGCTGGATATTCTATTTTCATAAAGGAGTCACTTTTTCTTAGAGCAAGGCTATAGGTATCTGCCGGAATTTTTTATAATTTTCAATTACATAGCAATGAGAGGTCTATAATTAACCCAACTCTCTTGCTTAGCATTCTAACTATTTCCTCTTTTCCAAGAACCTGGGACTTGGATTATAAACAGTACAGAACATTAGCTTCAAGAGGGTTCTAGCCAACTGCCTAGTCCAAGGGTCAGCAAATTCCGGTCCACAGGCCAAGTACGGTCTGGTCTGCCACCCCTCTCTGTCCAAATGTGGCTGCTGCCTGTTTATACAAGCAAGCTTTTATTGAAACAGTGTTCGCCAATTCAATTACATATTGTTCAGAGCTGCTTTCAGGCTACAAGGGCAGAACAGAGTAATTGCAACAGAAGCCATGTGATCTGCAAAGCCTAAGATATTTACCATTGGCCCTTTGCAGACAAAATTTGCCAATCTTTGCTCTAGTCCAAAGGTTCTCAACCTTCTTCCTTTTGCTTCAACACCATTCTCATGTATGATATGCTCATATTCTAAATGACTAATAGTGAAAATTCTGTATTTCACAGGTGAGTAAATTTAGACCCTTCATTTGAGCCATCTAGGAAGAACAATCAGGGTAACGTTCAAGAACTTTGAGGGGCACCTGGGTGGCTCAGTCGGTTAAGCTTCCGACTCTTGATCTCAGCTCAGGTCTGGATGTCAGGGTCCTGAGTACAAGCCCGGCATTGGGCTCCATGCTGGACACGAAACCTACTGAAAGGGGGGCGGGGGGAAGAACTTTGAAAGTGAGCATGTTAGCCCTACAGAGTAAAACTACCAAACTGAGCAACCAAGCAAAATAATCAGACAGAGCCTCTATGCCATGTTGCTTGAAAAATAATTTGTAGTCATTGTTTTAAAGATCTCTCACCTATATGGGCCCCTGGACAGGCTCTCCCTGAAATGAACTTTGTACTCTGTTTACGTGTAGTGCGCACTGGCCATTTGCCTGCCTGTCCTGCAACTGAATTTCTTCCTGAGTCTGGAAGTCAATCACACTAGCAGTCCCAATAGAAGACAGGGCTCTGCCTCCCCAAGCTACAAAAGCTAGAGCCTCGATTCTCTGCCATCCCGGGCAGCCTGGAGGAGGGCCAGCGGTCTGAGCTCAGCCAACCGATGTCCCCACCACGACTTAGGAATGTGAAGGAAATCACACCCTATTTCTTTTCCCAAAAGTCTTTACCCTCCTTCTAAAAAGTTAAACTTTCTAAACTGGCAAAGATCAGTTGCTAAATAGGTGAAACTTAAGGGAAGAAACGTCAAAGGAAAGGAGAAAGCTCCCCCGCCTCCCCCGGCCAGTCCCTTTTCTGCCTTCCACAGACACAAGCAACTGCTGTGCAGACCGTGGTCCCCACACTCCACAAAGGTGCAGGGGAAATGTAGGCGTGCCCTCCCCGAGCCTCTGTCCGTGTGCTTGGACTGCACGAGGCGAGGCGCTCACAGGAAGCCCGAGTCCCAATTAGCTTCACAGCCATTCTCAGGAGTTATTCTCAGGAGTTATTCTCAGGAGGCAGAGGCAGGACACACACAGGGCAGACGGGAGGCCGTCAGAGACGACGGAGTGAGCTCTGGAAAACCACGTTGTTGCCCCTGGGCTCACAGGAGCTGTGACAGTCGGTGGTGGCTTCTTAAGGATCGGATCGATACCGCCCAAAGTCAGTACCTGCAGCAGAGCCGACTGAGAAGGCGCATGAGGTTCCCCAAGACTCGGCGGGGTCACAGGACTGCCAGGCAAGCTCCTCACAACTAGGCTGAGATCACTAGAGAAAGTTTCCCAGCCGTTGCACCTGCACCTTTCCAACCACTGTGGAAGCCTCTAATTCCTGCATTAAAACCCTTCATACCTGGGACACTTGGCACAGCTTCTGTTCCGACTCACTGATAAAACTCAAATAATCCCAGCACTACAGAAGGGCTGAACACAGGATCCATTTTACTTCAGTGAGCTCGCATTTTTACACTTGTTTTCTCCTTCAATCCAACCGCAAATCCTCCTCTTACAGATGTGAAAAACAAGACTAGCCGAAGTTAGTGAACCACAAAGCCAGATTTAAACTCACGTCTACCAAACACCAGGTACCGCACTCTTCAACTTGCTGAGGAAGCAGCTATAGCAGCACACCCTCTGATTTCCTAAATGAAAATATTAAAGGGGGGGGTGCCCCTTGGGTGGCTCAGTCAGTTAAGCGTCTGACTCTTGATCTCCGCTCAGGTCACGATCTCACGGTTTGTGAGCTCAGGCCATGCATGGGGCTCTGTGTCGACAGCATGGAGCCTGCTTGGGATTCTCTCTCTCTCTCCCTCTTTCCGCTCCTTCTCTGCTCATGTGTATGCTCACACACTCTCTCTCTCGCTCAGAATAAGTAAACTTTAAAAAATATGTTAAAGGGCAACTATGACTTCGTTGATGTTTAGGTAGGAAGGTCACTTATTTTATGGAACGCAGTAAACCGCACAGGCAGAATCACTCAGCCACAGGCTGCAATCTGGTGGTCTACAAGACACATGCTCTCTGATTTACATGATCTCTTCTTAGTTGACTTAGTTAACATTTTAAAAATGGAATTATATGTAAGTATTAGAGTTCCATCTTCTTTCAAAAAAGAGGAGAAAATATCAAAAGATGGCAAATAGCGGACCCACATTTAGCAATAGCTAAAACAGCTAAAGATAAACAGCATTTGGGGGTGCCTGAGTGGGTTAAGCGTCAGACTTAGGCTCAGGTCATGATCCCGCAGTTCATGAGTTCGAGCCCCACATCGGGCCCTGTGCTGACAGCTCAGAGCCTGGAGCCTGCTTCGGATTCTGTGTCTCCCTCTCTCTCTCCGCCCCTCCCCTGCTCATTCTTGTTTTCTCTCACTCTCTCAAAAATAGATAAAACATTTTTAAAAATTAAAAAAACAAAAAAATGCAAATAAAAAAGATAAACAGCATCTGGCGGAACACAACAAAATTCCTACGTTGGTAAGTAACTGACGAAGTAGCTGTAGACACGGGGCATCCCTGGAGCAAAGCGCCAGCAGCAACTGTGAGCCTGCTGAGGCCCCAGAACCGCCCTGACCGCTGTGCTTCTCCCGTCCTAGGCATCTATCCCTCCACCTCACTCTATGAACTACCAAAGTGCCTATCCTCACAAAAGCATCTCCATGAACTGTCTTGTTATTCTTATGTTTTGTATATAACTGAAGTATCAAAAACCAGTAATAAGTTTCAGTTAAATGAGACAAGGAGAAATGATAGGGAGAAATATATAAGAAAATTTCCCAAAACTGAAGATTCCCAGACTAAAGTGTCCCCCAAATGCAAAGCACAATAAAAAGATATTTGCTGATGAAATTTGAGAACACTGAGGAGTAACTGTTAAAATCTTCCAGGGAGAGAAAAAGGTCACATACAAAGGAATCAGAATGCCATCACTTTCAACAGCAGAACTGGAAGCCAGGAAAACACAGCAACACCACCAAAAATCTAAGGAAAATGAATTCAAATCTAGAATTCTAGGCCTAACCAGATCATCAATCAAGTATAAAAACAAAGTAAAAATCTGTTCGGGCAAGCCTGAGTCAAAAAATTTAGCTTTACCACACTAGAAATGGGAGTGTTGAACCCTACACTAATTCATTTGAAATCATAAAGAAGTACTTTGCCAGAAAAATCTACCAAAACTGACCCACAGAGGGGCACCTAGCTGGCTCAGACAGAAGGGTATGCAAGTCTTGATCTCACTGTAGGGAGTTCAAGCCCCATGCTGAGTGTAAAGATTACTTAGTAAATAAACTCAAAAAAAATGACCCAGAGACTTTTAAAAAGTGAAAGAGACCAATGATAGAAGAAACTGAAAAATAAAGAGGTACCAGACCCCAAAGGCTTTGCAGACAGAGTTCTTCAACATTTAATACAAAGGTTTTTTCATTATGTCCCAGAAAACTTCTCAACTCATTCTAGGAAATCAGCATTTCATTGGAAAAAAAAAAAAAAAAAAAGAAACAGGATAGCACCAATGCACACACAAACACAAAGGAAGAAAACTATAAGCCAATCTTTCTTATGCTCGTACATAAATCCTAAAATGAAATCCAACCATATATTAAAAATAACAAAACACACAGGTTTTGAGCCCAAGAATGCAAGGTTGGTTCAACACTAGAAATCTACCAACATAATACATTAAGAGATTAAAGAAAGGACCTCACAGATCACCTCAATAGATAAGGAAAAAGCATTTGATGAAAATTAAAGGACTCAAAAAGCAAACTTCTTCACTAAAAAAAACAGTATCACAAACCTACAGTATACATATCTAATGGGAAAACATTAAAAAGAACACTCTTTAAAACCCAGAACAAGCTCACAAGACAGAGAAGCCTGTCACCACCCGCACTCTTCAACATTATACTGGAGGGCTTAATGATGAGTGCCTCTGAGACAAGACAAGAAATGAGAGCTATAAATATTAGAACAGAAGACGCTGCAGAAATGACTGTCTAACTAGAAAATCTAAAGTACCAAACTGGCAAAACAAGATTCAAAAAACCAGGTGTATACTATCCAATTAGATCTTAAATGTTTTATTTTATTTCTGAGAGAGCACAAGTAGGGGAGGGGCGAAGAGAGAGGGACAGAGGATCTGAAGCAGGCTCTGCACCGACAGCAGAGAGCTCAATGTGGGGCTTGAACTCACAAACCACGAGATCATGACCTGAGCCAAAGCTGGACACTCAACCGACTGAGCCACCACATTTTAAAAAAGCTTTTCTACAGATCAGTATCAAATGTGAGAATAGGATTAAAAACTACACCATCTTAGGGGCACCTGGGTGGCTTAGTCAGTTAAGCGTTCCACTTCGGCTCAGGTCGTGATCTCACGGTTTAGGAGTTCCAACCCTGCTTCTGGCCCTGTGCTGACAGCTCAGAGCCTGGAGCCTGCTTTGGATTCTGTGTCTCCCTCTCTCTCTCTTCCCCTCCCCCACTCACACTGTCTCTCTCTCTCTCTCTCTCAAAAATAAATATTTTAAAAAAAAAATTTTAAGTACACCATCCACAGTGACAAATACAAAACATCTACGAACAAAACTAACAAGAAATGTGAAAGAACTATATAAAGAAAATTTTACTTAATGTAAGTTCCACAGGGGAAGGGACCTCTGGTTTATTCACTGTGTACCCCAGCCTCTTAGATCAGTGCCCGGCACAGGAGCAGGTACTTGATAAACATTTGGCAGATGACTAACAGACAAAAAAGAAAAGCTTGACAGAGACACTCTTGTTGCTGGATGAAAGAACCCATCCTGTAAAAATACCAATCATTCTCAAATTATGTAAATAAACTCAACACAACCTAAATAAGAATTCTAGTAGAATTCTTTACGGAATGTGATTGATGATTCTTAAGTACATTTTTTTTTTTTAATGCACAGAGCTAATCATATGGGATTAGCTGGAAAAGAATATGCCATCATAGGGGTGCCAGGGTGGCTCAGTCGGTTAAGCATCTGACTCTTGATTTCGGCTCAGGTCACGATCTCACGGTTTTTGAGTTCAAGCCCTGCAACGGGCTCCGGGCTGATGGCACAGAGCCTGCTTGGGATTCTCTCTCTCTCCCCCTCTCTATCCCTCCCCAACTCATGCCCTCTCTCTCTCTCTCTCTCTCTCTCTCTCTCTCTCTCAAAAAATAAACATTAAAAAAATTTTTTTAAATATGCCAACATATATACATAACACACACAGAAAGGCATATGCACATATATTCACACACACAATGAAATGATAATTCCAAAAAACTGTTCATGGTAACTTCTTAAAAAGGTGGAAAAGACAGAGAAGTCAACAAATCATATTAGAACTGTTACAGGCCCCAAATTCACACAACACTCAAAATAAAACTCCATATAGAATAAAAGCTAAATATAAAAAAAAAGCCCAGAAGTGTCAAATGGTAAAAACATAGAGGAACTCTTAGCATAGAAACAGATTTACAAAAAGAAAAAAAAAAAATACTTATAAAAGAATAAGTGATATATTTCACAAAGTAAAACTTTAAGTTCCATATAGTAAAACACTTAAAACAAATTTATTTATAGGGCAAGCACAATTTTAAAAAAGGGTGACTAATCCTCTGGTACAATACACAGAGAATGAGAAATATACAATAAGGAGAAGAGGTCAACCACCCACTTTCAAAAAAGGTGACTGAGAGTCAGTTAGGCATCAGACCTCGGCTTAGGTCATCTCTCCAGTTTGCAAGTTCAAGCCCCCATCAGGCTCTCTACTGTCAGCACAGAGCCTGCTTCGGATCCTCTGTCCCCCTCTCTCTGCCCCTCCCCCGCTGGTTCTGGTTCTCTCTCTCAGAACCAATAAATCTATGACACGACTTAAAAAAATAAGTAGCAAATTATGTAAACAAGCAATTCACAGAAAAATAGCACATGGAAAGATGTCTAACTTCTCTGGAGATCAGAAAAACAGAAATACAGATTACAACATCGAGGCTCTTTTTCTGTCCCAAGATGATCCAGAATTACAAAGATTCTTAGGGTATGGGAAACGGGATACTCCCACACACTACTGAGGGAAGTTAAGGACAACTTGCAGTAGCTACCAAAATTGTAAATACATGTAATTGCAACACAGCACTTCCACTTTTAGAGCGATCCGTCCTCCAGAAATATTTGCATAGGCACACTGAGTTGTGTCTACACACGTTTAGCACGGCATTTGCTAGTGGCGAGAAAGCTGAAATAACTGGAACGCCCATCGATAGGCAAACGATCATGGTGGATCCATAAAACTCTCACCTACTGACATGGGAAGATGCCCAGGACCTGCTTTTAAGTGAACAAAGCAAAGTGCAGGGTACTAGAATTCTACTCATACCGTAAAAGGGCACAGGAGGGTTCACAAGGAAAACATTTCATTAATTCACTCACCGTCAAATTATGCGGCACGTATGCAACGTGCCAGCAACTTGGAGCACACGGCTCGTGAAAAAGACACCATTCCTGTCTCAATGGGACCTATAGGCTCCTTTTCCAAAAAGACCAAATAAATAACAAACCGGGCTAAACGTTCTGAAGCAAACAAGGCTGCCAAGAATAAAAGGCAGGGAGGCTCGGAGGCAGGAGCTGGACCTACTTCACGTAAGGAGGGCATCCTGGGAGCCTGAGACCCGGAGTGCGAGGGCCGGAGCAGTGCAACCCGAGGGGACCTGGAGGCCGCAGGAGCCAAGTCACACGCAACTCAGAACCCTGGTAAGGGCTGTGGCTAAAGCCTCGGAGGGAAACGGGGTGGCCCTGACCAAACGGAAGGAGAAGCTCCAGAACCTCAAGGTAAAGCCTACCTACTCCTCTAAAACAGCAAGTCTCGACCTTTCGAGACCCAAGTTCATCCCGGGCGCCGAAATGCTTTGATTTACGTCGACTGTATTCGTAGGTATCTACTGTCTCAGGACCTAAGGATCGCGAACTTGAAAGGACACGCCCGCACACAGAGCAGCAGCCACCTCTGCAACGCCTTCACGCACCACGCCGCCTCGGCAAAACGCCCCTGTGCGCGAGAGAACACGCAAGTAACGGGTGGCACCGTTCGCGAAAGGGCTTCCGACCCAGGAGCCCCCGGGCGACGCCTCCAGAACGATACAAAACACAAGACTGTGACCCCGGAAAGTAACCGAGCAAGGAAGGAACACCCTACCTACCCCGTACCTTCACGTTTTAACTCGAGAGCCCCAGCCCTAACAGGCACGACATCTCTTTACCTTCCAGAAAAGCGGCACGCACCAAGCCCCCCTGCCCCAAGTGACACTTCTGTGTTTAGCCTCTCTCGGCGGGTTTTTTCCACCCTGCCACGCAAACGTCTCAACGCTTGGGCCAAAGTTCTAAGCAGGACACTGCGGCGTACTCGTAAGCAGGCGGTACTAAGAAGTGCCTCCAGGGAATACGCTGGAAGGATGTTTCAACGCGTATCAAATGCTTTTACTGATTCCACTTTACCGTCTTTGGGTTTCCTTCACCGAAGCTTTCGAGCGATAACTACGAACTCACTTGCAAGTATTTTTCCTTACTAAAAAAAAAAAAAAATAGAAAAAGAAAAAGAAAAAGCCTCGGCCCACAAATTGTGATTTCACCTGGAATTTGTTAGGCGCCCTGTCAAAACCACTGATGCTTGCGAAACAAGAGGAAACCGCCCAAAGGAACTGATCCGGTATCTACACCTTGCTTGCCCGGCTGGGTCGCGGTCCAACGCGGACCAAGCGCTAGCAAGCGTTCACTGGGCCACGGAGGGGTGCACGTAGCCGACCCGCGAGACGGGGTCACTCCTCTGCAACCCCCGGCTTCTGAAACGCCGCACTGCCCCACGCTCCCGCACAATGGGGGACACCCTCAGCGGCGCCTCTGCACCGGGCCTGAAATCCACCCAGGCCCGCCAGCAGAGCCCCTCCGGCGACGAGCCCGGCTCCCCGGCACGGCCGTCCGAGCGGCTCGCGGCCCCGGCAGGCCGGCCTCGCCGGCCGAGGCCCGCCGCTGCGTGCAGGCTCGACGGCGGAAGCCGCGGCACCGAGGCTCGCGGGCCCCCACGGCGCGTCGAGCGACGCGGGAGGCACGACGACGCGGGTTGAGGGAGCCCCGGCCCGTCCTCCCCGCGCGGGGCGCCTCACGTACCTCCGGCGCCGGCTCCTCCGCCGGCTCCCAGGGCGGCCGCCATGGTGCTCGCGGGCCCGGCCTTCGGGGTCGCCCCGCCAAGCCAGGCGGTGGGCCGCCGGCCGGCCGGGGCCCGGGGACGTGCGGCGGGGGGCGGGGGGCGGGGGGGCGGCGGGCCGGGACCGGGGAGGGGGCGAGACGGCCGGCGGTCTCGGCCACTCCGGCCCGGCTCCTCCGCAGGAAGAAAACAACAGACTATCGCAACATGGCCGCCGGCCCGCCCGCCGCCGCGGTGCACGCCGGGATGATGGCGACCAGCAGGGCGGGCGCGGGCCGCCTCCGCGGCGCGGCGGCTCCGGGACGCCTGCAGGAACGCAGGGCGAGCGCGGAGGGCGAGCAGGCGGGCGGCCGCCGCGCTCGGCCCCTGCAGCCGCAGAGTTTGCAGCGGCGGCGGGGGCGGTTGCCGGCCGTGGTCCCGTCCCGGGTTCTGTCGTACGACACTTTGCAGCAGTTGGCGCGGCGCTTTCCGGCCGGCGGCCCGCGGGCCTGTGGGCGGGGCTGGCCGCGCCGTCAAGCTCGGGCCGGGCAGGGGCGGGGCTTGCTCGGAGAGGCTGGCTGGAGCTGACCCAGAGCAGGGGAGCAGTCGGAGCCCGGGTCCGGAGGCCGGCTGCGGGTGCTTCCCGGACGCGCTGGGCGCCCGGGCCCGAGGTCCGCGGGAGATTGCGCTCCTGGAGCAGCGAAAACGGCCGGAAAACGAGGTGCCGTGAATGATATCAAGGAAGGGGCGTAGGGCTTCGGGAGACTCGTCTGCTTGTCAGCAGGTGGGGAATGGGGGAGGCTTGGGTGTAAAGGGGTCGTGAAGTACCCACGAGCTGCAAACGTCGATTCGTTGACGGTGAAGGTGAGGGTATGGGGAAAGGAAGGAAAGGGCCATGGAGTAGAAAGAGGCTGAGCAGAGGCTCAGAGATGTCAGATGACTTCCTAGGGAGGGAGGATTGCCAGCAGTGTGTGCGGCCACGAGCGTCCTGGGGGAGACGGGTGCTCAAGAAGCAATCAGCTGCAAAGGGGAACAAGGGTCAGATGCAATGAGGACTTTGGGACATTTTCCTGAAGCTGTAGGGAGTATGGACAGATTTTAACAACAGAAGTGACATGACAAAATTTGTGTTTTAGGAAGATGGCTCTGACAGCAAGAAAGCGGATGGGCAGCATGGAGAGGTAAGAAACCGGGTGCTGTGACCCATTAGTAAACAGCCGCCACGGTCCATGCTGGAGGTGGCTTCCCAGATGGGAACAGAGATGGGCATGTGACAAAACGTTAGTGATAGACTACATTAACTATAAAATTCTTTCAACTTTATATACGTTTGAAGTTTTTCATGATAAGTTGTTTGAAAAAATAAACTTTACTGGATTGGTAATTAATGCCACAGATACTCATCTGAAAGAGAAAAAACGAAAAACAATTTTTAAAAGTTACTTTGATTCAGCTGCATGTAATCCCTGCAAAAAAATGATAGCGAGCGTTGTAAGCAACCTGGAATAACCAAGTCTCCATCAGAAAGCACATCAGCACATCCAGATTTAAAAAGGCTTGAACCTCTAATCACCTTGCATTACTTTTGAACTGTGGAGGGTGACATCTGTAACTCAGAACATGTTTTTCAAGATAGTTCCGCTGGTGATCATCTGCCTCCCCCTCCCACTGGTGATCTTGAGAAGGATGGTTCAAAAAACCAAATACCCAAAGATGAAACAATCTCATACGTACTTTGTAGCTATGTTATAATTAAGGGAAGACATCTATGTCAGTTATGAATGACCTAAAAATGAATTTCTCTAGGACAAGGCTCTAAATTTTTTCATCACTAACTGGAAAAACTTGAGCCTGGACGCCTACTACGAGAAGATTTTGATACAGTACTGTGAGTAAAGGTTTAACAAACCCCCTTTCTTCTCTACAGACAGATTTCACTTTGGGTTGCCTCTTTAACTTGTCCTAGAAACCTGATGAAGTTACAACATCAACTGTGTTATAAAACATCCTTGCTTGTGTCAGAAGTGCTCTCTGACTGGTACACTGCTTCTGGCTGGACAAAACGGAATCATCTTTAAACACCTGTCAGGAAGCCAGAATTTGAGGATCTCCCTTAACTGAGTTTGGGGATGTAAAAGGTAAATCCAGGTAACTATTATGAGATGTGCAAGTTCCCACGGTCTAGGATTCTAAGCCAGGGCAGTCCCGACGCCTTCCATCTTGCACCTGAGTTGCATTTGGGGAACCACAGAGCAGCTCTGTGAGGAGCTCACGTGTGCTTACGTGGACTGCAAAGGGGAGCATCTCAGAATGCCCCGCTCCCAACGTGTGTTTTTTCTTTAACTTTTTAAATGAAGCTGCTGCCAGGTGTCGCATTACAGGAGTATAAATGGGCAACCTAAGAAGATCTCCTACTGAGCATTTAACAATGTCTTACATCTCCCCCTGGAAATCTTACAGGTTCCGCTTCGCTTTCAGTTAAAAGTGAACATAGAAGCCTTACTCTTCTGTCAACATGGACTGAAAAGTCTAGGGCCCCATCCTCCTGCTATAAGACAGATTTTGCAAAAAAAAAAAAAAAAAAAATTGTTGGATTGCTGGGCTTTAGAAATTAAAACAAATCTCCGGGGGATCAAGAAAGAAGCAGGGAGGTGGGGGAGGGCGTGAGCTATAAATAGTGAGGGTATAAGAAAGGTAGGTTTCCCTGAGGGAAGGTACCCCTGTTGGCATTGCCAGTAGGAAATAAGCTCTTGGGCCTCTGTGGTGGTGAGAATATGAATGTGAGGCTCCCGGTTTAAGCCAGAGATCCTGGAAGGCCTTCCTCACATTATGCTCCCCTGTTTTTCACAGTTTAAGATCAAGCAACTGTGGGGAGGGGCCTGGGTGGCTCAGTCAGTCATACATCAGATTCTTGATTTCGGCTCAGGTCATGACCTCATGGTTCGTGACGTTGAGCCCTGCGTCGGGCTCTGCACTGACAGCACGGAGCCTGCTTTGATCCTCTCTCTCTCCCTCTCTCTGCCCCTCCCCCACTCACACTCTCTCTCAAAATGAATAAACTTGAAGAAAGAAAAGATCACAAAATACACAGGAGAAGAAACCACAATAATCGAGAGTTGAAAAAATATAAACTGCAGATTGCCCTCCCAAGGAGCTCAGATACTGAAATTCTCAGAAACAACACTACGTGAAATGTTTAAGGAAATGAGTTAAAGTGAGAAGCCAGCAGGAGACCCCCATAGTGACCGGAGAGCCGCTCTGTATCGGTCCTCTTCTTTGCAGCCTTCTCTTCTGGAACAGTCTTATCCTCAAGCCATTAGGTGATGCCGGTGGTGATACCGACAGGGGCAGGGGAGATGGAGATGGCTTTGCTGACCCACATCTGAGAATCAGAACCCAGGCTCCTTACGAGCGAGATCAAAACGGGGAGGAGTATGTCCTTGCGGATTGGCAGGCTAGGGTAAGGAGTCAGCTTGGCAGGATGAGGCACTGGGGTCAGTGCGACATGGAGAGGCCCGGCCCGGGCAGGACAGGAGGACGCCACCCCGGGGTGGGGGCCGCGTGTGAGCTGGCTGTAGCAGCAGGCGGTGAACTGGGACATCAGCATGCCAGCGCTGTGGGAGGGCTTCCACGCTGCTGGGAGGTGGGGCCCAGGAGGTCAGAGCTGGGTGTGAGTGGTGAGAGCATCTCCGTGGGCAGCAGAACCGCGGTGGGGACAGCCTGCCGCTTGTGAGCAAACAAACTGACCGCTCTCGCCGTGATGACCGTTCCTGGGACGGCCCGCAGGCGGGGCCAGGGTCTGCAGACAAGAGGGAAGGAAGGTAACGAGGTTGACTTATCTTCATGACTGTGGGTGATCTGTAGGAAGAGAGTTCTTGTCGGAAGTTCGTACGGAGGTACTTGTCAGTGATGCAGCCTCAACTCAGAGGCTTATTCTCAAATGGTGCAAAGGAAAGTGTTTTAATTTACTGCATGTTGAACTTTTCGGTAAGTTTTTTGTTTTTGTTTTTGTTTTGCTTTGAAACAAAAAAAATATTTAAAACAAAAAAAAAGGGCTAAAGAGAATGTTCAAAAATGTAATTGCAGAGGTGCTTGGTTGGCTCAGTTGGTTCAGCATCCAACTCCTGATTTTGGCTCAGGTCATGATTCCACAGTTTGTGAGTTCAAGCCCCGCATCAGGCTCTGTGCTGACAGTGTGGACCCTGCTGGGGATTCTTGCTCTCCCTCTCTCTCTGCCCCTCCCTGTTCATTCTCTCTCTCTCTCTCTCTCTCTCTCTCAAAATAAATAAATAAAAACTTTTTAAAAAATGCAAGGGGCACCTGGGTGGCTCAGTTGGTTAAGCGTCCAACTCTTGGTTTCAGCTCAGGTCATGACCTCACGGTTCGTGAGGTGGAGCCCTGAGTCGGGCTCTGCACTGAGCATAGAGCCTGCTTGGGAGTCTCTCTCCCTCTTTCTCTGCCCCTCCCCTGCTCGAATGTTCTCTCTCTCTCTCTCAAATAAATAAACTTAAAAAATTAAAATGTAATTGTTAAATCGTGAAGGAATCACGGGTGTGTGCCTATGTCCAAAGCCATCAAATCGTGTACATTGAATATGTGCTGCTCTCTGTGTATCAACCATACCTCAATAAAGCTATCTTAAACATTGATTGTTGTAGTAAAAATCTCGAAAGAAACGTTAAACAGATGGCACAGCTGATGAGGGGATTTTAGTTAAGGACAGGTAGGATCGCCTAGAACATACCACAGAGAGGAAAGGTGTGGAACAGTGGGACTGAGAGGTTCGGAAACCAGGAGGGCAGAATAAGAGTGTCCGACTGGAGGTCCTCGGGAGAGAACAAAGAGAGGCGGTATGTGTCGAGCTGATTTCCGAGAGTTTTCGAGAACCGATGACAGATGCGAGTCCACAAATACAGGACCATCAAGTAAGAAAAGTTCAGAGACCTCTACACCTAGATTTACACGTAGTGCAACAAAAAAGTATCCGAAACAGAGAAGAGCCTGAGAGTAAACAAAAGGGAACCGCCATCCGGGGTCACGATGGAGCAGTTGGGGCAGACGTCCCCCACATCCTAACGTGAAAACCGGACAGATGTGAGGCAAACACGCTTCCGACCTTGGACCACAGGCAGCACAGAGCTGCCGTCACCGAGAGAGAGGGCGCCTCCGAAGCGGCCCTCGTCCAGCTTTCTGCCGGGAAGCACTTTCTGGACCGGGAGGGAGGAGGGGAGACCCCAGTAAAACACCGACATCTTAACGACTAGAGAGGTAAGAGTTTCGCGGGGCTGACGTGGGGCGTTTGTAGGGCTCCGTGCTGGAGGCAGTGGCGCTGTGTCCAGAAGGAGCTCAGAAATGTGCAGGGCGTCGCCCTGAGAGCGTGGCTGCAGGGTTACCCTCTGCGAGGAAAGGAAAGTGCCATAAGGGGAGCGGCTCCCGGAGCTCACCCCCCGGTCCCCGTGGCCTCCGTGGGCCAGTCTCCACGGGTCCTGAGCTGTGTGCGTCCCTCTTCAGACACGACTGTTCCTCCGGCCCCTCGGCCGCATTTCTCGAAGTGCCGTCCATCAGTTTAGAAATGTGCTTTACGGTCGCTTCTGGGTCCTTGTCAGAACGCAGATTCCTAGACTTCGTGCCAGTTTCGCCGAGTTCTGACTTCTGGAAGTTCGGTCGGGAAGTCACTTCCCCGGGTGCCGTCTACGCTCACCTGAGGATAAACCGCTCCCACGGAGGCGTCAGCGAAGCTGGGAAGTGTTAGGTTAACTCGCCTTAACTTTCCTTCGCTGCTCCCGCGCGGACGTCTGCTAGGAATGGGGATTGTGCCGTCGAGGGGCCGCCTGCTTCCTTCATTTAGGATTTCAAGCTCAGGAACCTAGGGAGACGGGGCCTCTGGGAAACGCTTCTGCTCGGTGGCAACCTCAGGATGGGCTTTTGTGCTAATGGAAGTGGGGTCGGGGGAGGTGAGCGAAAGAGGCTCGCTGGGTGTCCAGAAGGCGGAGGAGCACTGGGCCAGTTCCTCGACCTGCGTCCGTGTCGTGAGGTGTGCATGTGGCCGGGTCGTGCCGGGGAGAGGGCGCAGAGCTGAGCCCTCGGGAGGACCGACTGCTTCCGGCCAAGGCAGAAAAGCCGGCGAAGGCACACCTTGTGTTTAAACAGCCCCTTGTCCCCGGGGAGCTCGGAATTGACCTCGTTTACCCCCGTGGAGCCCCTGTGGTGCAGGCCTACGGGTGGCCTCGCCTTACCTGTGAGAAGCCTCGCAGGGAGGCTAGTGGCTCACGGGTCAGTAAAGGATTTGATGGTGCCCCCCCACCCCCACGCCATGAGCGCCCTCCCTTCCCACCTCCCTCGGGGCCCTGCCTCTCCCGGAACTTCAGCAAGACAGACAGGCCCTTCTTTCCTCATGTGTACCTGTCCGTCCATCCAGCCGCCCCCGCTGGGCCTGAGCCCCCACAGTTTTCACAGTCGTGCTCCTGACCCTTTAGAGGGGTGGTTACCACTACGTATGAACGTGAAGCTTTGTCTGCACCCCGCTCGAGCCAGAAAATAAGCCATTTTAGGGTGTGTTTTTCCCTTAGTCTGTTTTTCTCTCATTATTAAGAACATTTTTTTTAAGTGTACTTATTTATCTTTAACAGAGAGAGAGAGAGAAGGGGAGAGAGAATCCCAAGCAGGCTCTGTGCCATCAAGGCAGAACCCGATGCGGGGCTCGAACCCGTGAATGGTGAGATCATGACCTGAGCCGACATCGAGAGTCAGATGCTCAACCTACTGAGCCACCCAGGCACCCCGAGAACATTTTCTTTATAAAAATCTTAAAAGGATGTCAGCCTGGGCGCCTGGGTGGCTCAGTCGGCTGGGCGTCCGACTTTGGCTCAGGTCACGATCTCACAGCTCGTGAGTTCGAGCCCCGCGTCGGGCTCTGTGCTGACAGCTCGGAGCCCGGAGCCTGCTTCGGATTCTGTGTCCCCCTCTCTCTCTGCCCCTCCCCTGCTTGCGCTGGTGCTCTCTCTCTCTCTCTCAAAAATAAACATTAAAAAAATCTTAAAAGGATGTCATCCTAGTGCATACTAAGAGTAAAATATTCGTTTTGAAGTGGATGAGTTTAGATGTAAAGATGTCAAACAATGCATTCAGTGATGCCACCTGGAGTAATCACTGAGCTGTCAAATACGCACCTGAACCATCTCCTGTGGGACAGTGTGCAAGCCCAAGGTGCCAGGTCTCACAGCGTGCTTGCATCTCAGTCGCATCTAAGTGTAAGCGCGAGATGGTAACCGATCAGTGGATGACAGAGCCGTGGTAAGTCTGATCCTCATTTCCAGCGTGGGAGCAGAGCTCCGCGTCAAAGACAGCCCCACTTCTTAAGTACAAGTTCGCTACGGAAACCACAATGGCCCCAGGATGTTTCCTTTGCTTGTGGTGACTCCACCTGTGATACACCACGTTGGCGATCACGTTCCAGAAGTACGTTAACCGACGGACAGTGCCTGCGAGCGTCGCAGGTGGGGGCTGCCCCCTGCAAGCTGGTTGCCTGTTTCCTTCGCTGCTTTACAAATGGGAAGCAGGGACGGGAGCCACCACGGGACGTGCGAAGGACAGAGAGCAAGACAGTCTCCCACTTCTCGTGCAGACCACCCAGGAGGTAACACCTGTGTGGTCGCTTCCGTGTTGTGGAGAGTCACGTGAAATCACCGCATAATACGACAACGCTGGGAATTGTATAAAAGCAAATAAAATTGTGCTTACGAAAGCAGGAACGTTAAATCCCCTCTTAAATTACATCTTCTATCTGATTGCGAACATAACTGATCTTTCACCCATCGTCTGTTGCACGTTTGCTCCTAACATGACTTCAGGCTCCCACCTTCTTGCTAGCATTGTTTTCTTTTTCTGAGTCCAAGCTATTTGGGTTATCCGAATACTCAGGATTCTTACTTTACTCCCCATCTTGCCAGCTGACAAGTAGGTGCTTGTGCGCCCCCCTCGCCATTGGGTTACCTTCCAGAGGGGAAGGACCCAGTTCCTGGTGTATTCACTGCCCACTGACCTGTGTTCACCCAGCCATCGTGTGCAGAGGTGTGCCAGACCTGGGGCTGGGCGGTGGAGGCGTGGAAATGACCAAGATGCCGCCCTGCCCTGGGGAGCCCTACCCAGCCCAGCGCCAGTCAACAGCTCTATGTAGTTGGCATGAGACCAGCCCAGTCCTGCAGTGACTCCGCAAGACTAAGTCATTAAAACACACCCCTACGGGAAGAAGAGATCCCTCAGGATAAATATGCCACAT
This sequence comes from Prionailurus bengalensis, assembly GCF_016509475.1. Lineage (NCBI taxonomy): Eukaryota > Metazoa > Chordata > Mammalia > Carnivora > Felidae > Prionailurus > Prionailurus bengalensis. The sequence continues at coordinate 166,181,576 of NC_057348.1, read as the reverse complement.
CCCAGAGCCGGTACTGCTGCTCTAAAAACCGTAAATTCCTCAAATATCGATGTTTACTGGATAAAGAAGTCTGACCATTGATTATTGCAACTGAACATTAAACTGTTGTCTGTCATTTTGACTAATGACAGATCTCGTGAGGCTACGTCTCCACGGAGCCCTGAACATTTCTCGGGAGCCTACTATGGTGTCTAAGCCCACGGCAGTCACTTACATGTCGGGACCTTAGTTTCCTTATTTATGCGTGAGGAACAGACACCAATGTGCCCCAAGACACTTAGCTCCATACCAGGAGCACAGTAAGTACACTGCAGAGTCCTGCGGCTTCGAAAACTTGAGGAAGGATCAATGTCATACCAAGGTTCCAAGACGAGAAACCCTTCACCCCGTTCCTTCGAGAATAATAGGATTATGAAACAAAGTACCTGATAGGCAGTAAGGAAACGGAGACCACATGAAAATCAAGGACTTGGCCAAGGTCACAGAACCTAGAAGGGTCTGAGCCAGGACCGACCCCCTGTGCGGTGGACATTCGTTCTAACGAGTTGGGGAGAATCCGCCTCCTCTTTGGGGAATTGCTGTCTCTGACCTCACCCCAGCCTGTGGCTAGCGGGGGCCAATGGGTTGCTGTCTCCCCAGCCTTAGTGGTTGGCTGGGGAGACAGTCTGTGGGCCGTGTCTGTCCTGCAGGGAAACCCTGGGTTCAGAAGATGAGGACAAAGAGACAAGGATGAGAGTCCAAAAACACCCTCTTGCAACTTCAAAGTCACGTTAAGATAGCGTGCAAGCCAAAGAATGGGAATCTTCACCTGCAGAAAATGATAGGAAGGCAGATCGCCGGAGTCCAGGTGGAGGGTGAATACTGACCAGCTGTGGCACGTCTGAACAGCCCTGCCCAAAAGGCACTCACCAAATGTTTTCTTCAATTTTTCATCTAATCGCCTGCCATTTTAACACGCTACACAGAGCACTGGGAATGATACCAGCGGTGTTGGCCGTCTCTGGCCGGAGCGGTTTTTGTGTGGCTAACGCGACGAGGGACGAACGAATACGGGGCAACTGTAAGTAGCCGGAGGAGGGAAGGCAGTCGGAGGACAGCGTGGACGGAGGGAGGGGAGCAGGTCCAGGTGTGTGGTGTGTTGTGGTCCACGTCAGAGGGCGTACAGCCAAGCCATGGTTAGTCTTCAAGCCCTCAGCATTGAGAGGGATGTCTGAGCAGTTCAAAGATCTCCTTTTTAAAAAAGATCATGCGTTAAGTGTTTCGTTTGAGCTGAAAACCATTTGTAAAAACTTTTGCCGCTAGAGTTAGTATTAACGTTTTAAACAATCGTAACCATCATGGTGAGGTAACCCAGTTTATACGTTGGGAAACCACTGATAAATCTCTCTCGTTGACCGATGTTGGAACTTAGGAAAAAATGTCAATGTTTTGATAAGCATTTGCCTAATAGAATTACATTAATTCAGTGGGTATGGAAGGATTTTTTTTTTAAGATTAAGAAAAAAAACAGCATAAAGGCAAAGATCAATAAATTTGAGCTTGTTTAATTTGAAACTGCTCTGTATCTAAAGATACCATTTAGGGGTGCCTGGGTGGCTCAGTCGGTTAAACATTTGACTTCAGCTAAGGTCATGATCTCACGGTTGAGTTCGAGCCCGATATCAGGCTCTGTGCTGACAGCTCTGTGCCTGGACCCTGCTCTGGATTCTGTGTCTCCCTCTCTCTCTGCCTCTCTCTCTCTCTCTCTCTCTCTCTCTCTCTCTCTCTCTCTCTCCCCCCCTCTCTCCCTCTCTCTCTCAAAAATAAAATAAAAACATTAAAAAATAAATAAAAAGAATAAAGATACCATTTAAATGTGAGAAGACAAGCCATAAGCTAGGAAAAGATATTTGCACTACCTGGGATGAACAAAGGATCAGTACCCAGAATATGCACGTATCTCTTACTATAAATCTATTATAAAAAACAACAAATACTCCAATAGAAAAATGGGCAGAGGGCGTAAACGCAGAGATTAAGGGGGAGGAAACTCTGATGGCTAATAGTACAAGAGGCGGGTAAGCCTCACCGCATATAAGGGTTACACAAATTGGAAGAAATTCACACCTGTGTCATTGGTAGAACTTCAAAAACTGGACGATACCAAGTCTGGTGAGGACGCGATGCCGGCTGAAGCATGAACTGGAGCAAGCACTGGGGAGAGTAACCTGGCCGTATCTCGTGAAGTTGAGCAGGAACATTGTCCTCCACACAGCAATTTCACTGCTGGTCACATGCCACCAAGAAATTCTTGCACGTGTGCAAGAAGATGTGAATCAGAGCGCAGTATTACCTTACAAAACCTGACATAACCCCCAAACCCATAAAAGCATAAAACAAGCACAGTGTCTAAATATACAACGACAAAGGTGGAATTGGTGAACCAGAGCAACGTGTACCAAAATGGAACAATCTGGGGATAGTGTTGGGGGGAAAAAAAAAAAGGATTCATGTATGGCTACATCAAGCTAAAAAGCATCCGCACAGCCAAGGAAACCATTAGCAAAATGGAAAGACAACCTACCGAATGGGAGAAAACAATTGCAAATCATATGTCTGATAAGGGGCTAATGTCTAAAATATATAAAGAACTCCCGTAACTTGGGGCACCTGGGTAGGTAGGTCGGTTAAGCATCCAACTCTTGGTTTCAACTCAGGTCATGATTTCGTTGGTTCATGGGTTCAGGCCCCATGGCGGGCTCTGCTGGATCTCAAGCTGGATCCTGCTTGAGATTCTCTGCCTCCCGCTCTCTCTGCCCCTGCCCCCGCCAAAGTAAATAAACATTAAAAAAATAAGAACTCATATAACTCAATAGCAAGAGAAAAAAAAAAAAGGAAAGAAAAACCCCACACAAGTAATCTCATTAAAAATGAGCAAAAGATCTGAATAGATATTTCTCCAAAGAAGGCATCCAGATGGCCAACAGACACATGAAAAGATGCTCAACATCACTCATCATCAGGAAAATGCAAATCAAATCCACAGTGAGCTATCACCTCACACCTGTCAGAATGGCTAATACCAAAACCACCAGACAACAGGTGTTGGCGAGGATGTGGAGAAAAAGGAACCCTTGTGCACTATTGGTGGGAATGCAAACTGGTGCGGCCACCGTGGAAAACGGTGTGCAGGTTCCTCAAAAATTTTAAAATAGAATTACTGTACGATCCAGTAATTCTGCCACTAGGTATTTATCTGAAGACAATGAAAACACTAACTCAAAAAGATACATGCAGTTCTGTGTTCACCGCAGCATTATTCACAGTAACCGGGAAATGGAAAAAATCGTGACACACACACACACACACACACACACACACACACACACACACACTGGAATACTGTTTAGCCACAGAAAAGAACAAAATCTTTCCATTGGAGACAACGCACACCTCCAAGGCATGGTGCTCAGTGAAATAAGCGAGACAGAAAGACAGATACCATGTGATCTCTCTTATATGTGGGATCTGAAAACAGCAACAACAGCTCATTGATACAGAGAATAGACTGGTGGTTGCAAGAGGTGGGGGAGGGGCACGGGACAAATGGGACGCTGCTGTGGGTGGTTTGTGTTGGTTTTTTTTTTTTTAGTTTGAATAAATTGAATAATTTTTAAGATTAAAATATGTACAATGAATAAACTTTCATATAAAGCCAAACTGTGAAGGGGACGCACAGGCATGACAGATGCTCTATGTAGGGCACGTCATAGGGAGGGACTGCGTGAGTTCCGTGTGTTATGCTAGGTGTGCCTCTGGTATATCTCTAAAACAAGAATCTGTAAAGCCTATTGTATGGGGCGCCTGGGTGGCTCAGTCGGTTGAGCGTCCGGCTTCAGCTCAGGTCATGATCTCACACTCCGTGAGTTCGAGCCCCGAGTCAGGCTCTGTGGTGACAGCTCGGAGCCTGGAGCCTGCTTCAGATGCTGGGTCTCCCTCTCTCTCTGCCCCTCCCCCGCTCACACCCCGTCTCTCTCTCTCTCTCTCAAAAATACATAAACATGAAAAAAAAATCTAAAACCTATTGTGTGCCTGAAAGACCACTTCTTAATCAATCAGGCTTTTCTATGTCTGTATGCTCGTAGAATCTTCTAAACTGTGGATTCCTTCCCATCACCATGTCTCCTTTTCCACGGAGCAATCAGAGTGACATTCTATTAGAAGTTGGGGTTTTTTAGTTAAATATGGGAATAGGATGGAGACAGTTCATCAGGCTGTTGGTTTATCAACTGGATACTGGTTTTTAATATTCATTTGAGGGGCGCCTGGGGGGCTCAGTCAGTTGAGCGTCGACTCTTGATTTTGGCTCAGGTCATGATCTCACAGTTTGTCAGATCGAATGGCACTTGGAGTTCTGCGTTGACAGTGAGGAGTCTGCTTGGGATTCTCTCTCTCCCTCTCTCTCTCTGTCCCTCCCTCCCCTCAAAATAAATACACATTTTTTTTAACATAATGTATTAGAAGAAGGAACTGAGGTCTGCATGGTGGAGGTGTGAAAGTGACCCCTCAGCCTCTCCTCCAGCGTTTTGAGCACCACCCCCCTTCACACACACACACACACACACACACACACACACACACACACACGCTCGCATGCACACACCTCCTGATAGAACCCAGTGTCAGGGTCCGCCTTCATTCGGCTTCTGGGTTGGGGAGGGAGTGGCCTGGAGTATTTTTCAATCCACAAATAGTAGCCCTCTCGAAAGGAATTCCTTTAAACATTAGCACCTGCCCCCTCTACCTTTCTATGGGTTTTTATGTGTGTGTCTCAGATAGATTGACCCCACAGGGCACCGCCCAGCTGCTCCACCCTTGGGGCGCTGTCTCTACCAGATTTTGCCACTGCACAATGTTTCCCTTTGTCATTAAGAAGTGTCCTGTGGGGAGATACTTTGAGACTATGTAAATATTCCGTTTCTAATCATGCACTCACTAGTTTAGCCTCCATTTATGATTTTCCCCTGAACTAAGTATCATTATGTTGGATGCCAAATGGTGCTTTTAAAACTTCATAATTCTATATTTGTTCCTTGTTTATTTTTTTATGTTTATTTTTGTGAAATAGAGCGCAAGTGGGGGAGGGGCAGAGAGGGGAGACCCAGAATCCGAAGCAGGCTCCAGGCTCCGAGCTGTCAGCACAGAGTCTGACACGGGGCTCGAATCCAGGAACGGCGAGATCATGACCTGAGCTGAAGTCGGACGCTTAATCGACCGAGCCACCCAGGCGTGCCTATATTTATTGCTTGTAATGCTACTGTAAGAAATAACTGTTACTGTTTCCCAGTTATTTATTCAATTATTTATGTCTATATGGACTCGTGGATTTTGTTTTATTTTATACATCACCACCTAATATAATCTTTATTATTTTCAAATTGCCACAGGTTTGGGCATTGGAAAACCCTTCTAGTTGGACCTGGTATCCTTTAGCTTTAGAGTATTTTGGGGGGAGCAAATTCCCCCCCCCAACCCCACCAAATTCGTATGTTGAAACCCTTAACCCCCAGTGTGATGGGATTAGCAGATGGGGCCTTTAGGAGGTAATTAGATTCAGATGAAGCCAGGAGTGTGGCGCCCCCATGATGGGATTCACGCCCTTAGAAGAGGAGGTGCCCAAGCTCACTCTCAATGCCGTGTGGACACACGACCGGAAGGCGGCCGCCTCTAAGCCAGAAGAGGGTCCTCACCAAGAGCTCATTCTGCCGTTCCGCCAGCACCGTTGTCTTAAACCCCCAGCCTCCAGAACTGGGAGAAAGAGTGCCTGCCGTTGAGGCTGCGGTCTGTGGCATGTTGTTATCACAGCCCGAGCCAAGACCACCCGGTCAAATTACTGTTTCTGCAAATTACTAGTTCCTTTCTTGTCTACCCCCCACCCCGTGTCATCATGCGACTCACCTGTAATGCAGTTCGGGTCCTTTGTTTCTGTCTGGACTCCACTGGAGTCCTCCCTCTATCATCACTGATTGGCTGGCTTATGTGGAACATTCATATGGTTCTGAAGTCAGAATCACACAAAGGGTGTGTCCAGGGAGGTGTCGCTCCCCGCACGGACACCCCATTCCCACCATCCCTGCAGGTAACCGAGCCCTTTTGGCTCTCAAGTCCTCCTTCGTGAATTCGGTTTTTGCACAAGTGAGCAGATGATGCATGTTTTCATACTCTTATTTCTTACAGAAAGGAATTCCAACAACTAGACACACACACACACACACACACACACACACACGCGCGCGCGCGTTCTGTTCTTTCTCTCGCGCTGGGGCCTGGTTATCTGGCATCTGGGACCTGCTGGCAGTGCCCCCCCCCCCCCGGGTAGCTGGCGGCCTGCGGGTCTGTCCCTCAGCTCCTCTCACTGGAAGCTCCCACTGGGAACAGAGGACCCCCTGAGACTTGAAGGCTGTGGGGGGCGAGGCGCGGCTGGGCTCCTTTGCACACAGACGCTCCAGACAGTGGAGTAAACACTGCAGAATAAATCCCATTATCTCGGGAGCACTCCTACAGAATGATGGAGACAGATGGTTATTAGGCAGGGCCAGCGATGCCCTCCTTCTCCGCCCGATCCGGACACGTTTCCACAATCCCATGCTGTCAATGCGACATTTGGACCACAGGCCACGTGCCCTACTTAAATGTGAAACCACGGTGAGGTCTTCAAGGGAGGCTTGAAGGGAGACGGATGTTGGAATCATAATAAGGTCTTTAAAGGTGGCCCTCCGCAAAGTCCGGGTCCCCAGGGGTGGCGTCAGGAGGGTGGGCAGGAAGTGCCCTTCTCCCCCCTCACAGGGAGCTTCTATGGAATGTCCGATGGAGGGCCTACGCTGGGGGAGTTTAAAACAGCCGCACCCCGGGGCTGGGCCGGTGCGGGGGGCCGGGCTCCCAGGGGGTCTGAAGGCGCCAAGATGAGCTGGGAAGGCCTGGCACGGTCCGCTCTCAGGCTCGAAGCCCAGGTGCCAGCTCGCCGAGTGGCAGGACGCTGAGGCAACCTGGCGTCTCCCAGAAAGGCTCCCCCCGGGCCCTGAAGGCCCAGCAGGACGGAGAGCCTGGGGTCCATCCTCGCTCCTGCGCCTGGACCATCACAGCGCAGGGGGAGGAGGAGGAGGGCACGCCCAGCTCTCCTCCCGTGCGTTAAGTGAGAATGTATAAAAAACGACCCTCTGTGAATAATTCCTACTTGATTTATTTGACCTAGTTGTAGATTTTCTTTTGTCCGGTAGGTGAGAAAATAGCATTTCTAAATGTTCTATTTTAAAGTAATAGCGGTTTGAATCGCACTGAAGGCGATGAGATAACAGAGTCAGGAGACCACACCCGTGACAACAGGCTCTCCTTTAACCAGCCTGTGGCCTTGAACAAGTCATGTCCCTCTTCTGTGTCTCCCTCCCTGCCAATCCCTGGGGCTGTAGGCAGGATTGAAGGAGTTGATGCACTTAGGTGGAACTTGGCATTGGGCAGGTGCTGATCACGGCTAGCAGCTCGATCCCTCCTGCCTCCACGGCCACCATCAATTCCCCCATCACCATGACCACCATCAACCCCACCAGCACTAACACCACCACCACCATCACCACCACTACCCAGCCATTGCCAGCAGAGTCTGGACACTCTGAATTAGTCCGACAGCTTGCAGTTCACAGCAAAGTCCGAACAGCTGCTTGACACAAGGAAACGGGTCAGAATTTGGTGCTGACATCACACCAGTGAGTCACGTGGGGGTGGGAGTGGGAGCTGGGGCTGATTTAAAATACAAACTACCGTGGGGGCGCCTGGGTGGCTCAGTTAAGCATCCGACCTCAGCTCGGGTCGTGATCTCCCGGTTCGTGGGTTCGAGCCCCGCGTCGGGCTCTGCACTTTACGGCAGAGCCTGTTTGGGATTCTCTCTCCCCTGTCTCTCTGCCCCTCCCCCCCAAATAAATAAACAAACAAACATCAATACAATACAGTGCAATAAAATACAAACTACTGTAGCACCTGGCCGCCTCAGCCATTGGAGCATGTGACTCTTGGTCTCAGGGTTGTGAGTTTGAGCCCCACCTTGGGTGTAGAGATCGCTCGAAAATAAAATCTTAAAAAATAAAATAGAATACAAACTGCTGGGTGCTGCTGGCAGATACTTTAATCCAGTAAGTCTGGAGTATGTCCAGGAATCTGCATTAAAACAAATTTCTTTTTGTGATCTTTATTATTCATTTTTGAGACAGAGACCTAGAATGCAAGTGGGGGAGGGGCAGACAGAGAGGGAGACACAGAATCGGAAGCAGCTCCAGGCTCTGAGCGGTCAGCACGGAGCCTGATGCAGGGGTTCAAACCCACGAACCGGGAACTCGTGACCTGAGCTGACGTCGGATCCTTAACCGACTGAGCCACCCAGGCACCCCAGGAATCTGCAGTTTTAATAAGCGTGACAAGTGATTCTGCTGCAGGTGTTCCTGAGGCCCGCACCGCGAGGATTGTCGTGCGACCTCAGGCCTGGGGTCAGGGGACATGGGTGAGACCCCGGAACCACGTGCCCAGCTCCTCTCCCCTGGGCCGGATATGATATAAAGTTTGTCATTCATTAATTCTAGTTCATAAAAAGTATATAAAAAACAAGCCCCTCCGTCCGTTCCTTGACCCAACGTGCCATCGGTAGCTATTAACTGTCTGCCAGATGCTGCTCTGTCCCAGTTGGAATATGGCGGGGAAGAAGAAGCAAGGACCCTTGCCCCTCGTGGAGTTGTGATCTAACTGGGAGAAGCAGAAAATAAGCAACGCATAATAAATTAACTCAATAGTACGCCAGGAGGGGAAGGTGGTGTAAGCGGGAAGAAGAGGAGTGTGCGGGTGACAGAGATGTTGGCTGCAGCTAATTCAGGCAGCCGGTGGGCCTTACTGAGAATGTGACGTGGGAGCGGAAACTTGGGGGAGGGAAGGGCCTAGTCACGGGATATCTGGGGAAGGCGGCAGGGAGATGGAAGAGCCAGTGCAAAGGCCCTGGGGCGGGATGGTGCCTGGAGGCGTGAGGCCAGCGAGGTGAGCTCTACAGCTGGCCGCGGCAGCGGTGGGCTGGGCCACAGGACTAGGAAATGAGGCCTGAGCGGTAAGGACTCTATTTTTAAATCAGCGTTTAATTTTTTTTTTAATATTCAGTTCCCAAATAGGCGCACGGTCTCTGCGTATCCCTGAGTCTTTCCCCTACAAAAGGGGTTAACGAGACATCGAAGGGCTGTGCAGCCAGCTTCTCCAGGCTTGTTTCTCAAAGTCAGTTAGTGGGTCATGACGCGCATCTCGTAAGAATGAAGTGTTTGGACTTGTTTCCAAAAGTCCACCCGTGGCTTCAGGCAACCCCTCTGCAGCCCGTCAGCAGCCCGTCAGCAGAGGGGAAGAAAGAGCACCTTATCCTTTGTGGGGATGAAGCGGCTGGACCAGTGTCCCTCACGTGCAGGGGAAGAGTGCCACCTCGGTGGCGAGCCGTGGCCACTGGGCCACCTGGACCTGTCTTCTGACCTTTGGAAGGGAGCGATCCAAAGCCTAGTGGGCTTCACGGGGTTGGTGTACGGATTGATAAGATGTAAAAAGGTGGGTGTGCTTTAAGAATACAACTGCTACCCAAAAGCAAGATAGGATACTTTTATTTACGTTTATTTATTTATTTTGAGAGAGAGAGAAAGAGCACAAGCAGAGGAGGGGCAGAGAGAGAGAGAGAGAGAGAGAGAGAGAATCCCAAGCAGGCTCCACGCTGTCAGCACAGAGCCCAACGTGGGACTTGATCTCACAAACCGCGAGATCATGACCTGAGCCGTAGTCAGACGCTTGACCAGTTGAGCCTCAGGCGCCACTAAAATTTGTTTTAAAACTTTAATGACTAGCAAGTATGAAACCGTTCCGATTGTGAAAAGATACACGGAACATAAAGTTTCCATTTCGACTATCTCGTCAATGTCCGGTTCAACAGCATTCAGTACACGCACACCCGTTGTACAAGCAGCACGGGCATCCACCCCCCGGAACCTTCTCACTGTCCCAACGGTTATAAAACTTCCTTCGTGAAACTAAAGAGCACAGTGCACTGCTCGACGTGTCCACTCGTGCGGGTCGTGACAAGTGCACACGGCGACAGAACCGTCGCCTCAGTCAAGATCTAGAATAGCTCCAGATCTCCCCAGATTCCTTCCTGGTCCTTTGCGGTCAACCCCTCCCCCACCCCCAGCCCCTGCCACCCACTGATCCGTTCCCTGAATCTACCTTGCCTTTTCCGGAATGTCATATGCATGGAATCGTGCGATATACAGAGCCTCGAAGTCTGGCCTTTTTCATTCACATGGTGTGGTGCATTGGAGATTCACCTACGTTAGTGAGTGAACGGCCTCGAGTACCAACACCGTCCTAAAGACAGACCCCAGAGTCCTTCTGCGTGCGCCAGCTGGTTTGGGTGGCTTCCAGCTGTTGGCGATCAGGAATAAAGTGCTATAAACATATAGCATACAGGTTTTTGAGAGGACAGACACTTTTATTTCTTTGGGGGTTAAGAGCATTGGAGTGATGAGTGATACAGCCAGGTAACATGAAGAGTGTGTGATTAACTGTAAGAAATTGCCAAAAGAAACAAAGAAAAAACAACAACGAAAGAGAGGTTGACAAGCTGGCTCCGGAGGTGGCTGCACCACTTTGTATTTGTGGCAACGGGATAGAGGAGATACAGGTCCTCTGAATCCTCGTCAGCACCTGGCACGTTCGGGTTCTAAAAACCACGGAGCGGTTCTCGCAGCCGTGCCGTCAAATCTCTTCATGTTTTTGTTGGCGTTTCTGGAATACGACTGAGGGTGCGGGACAGCTTTCCGCGTGCTGGCCGGCCCCCCGTGTAACTCCTTCAAAACGTCTGCCCGTATTCCAATTGGGCTGTGTGTTCCTTATTATCTAGTGTTGAGAATTCTCTGTATACACTCACCAGTCTGAGACGCCAGTCACCATCTTCCCAAGAGCAGACGTTCTTCCATCTGATGAAGTCCGATTTGTCACTTTCTCTTTCATGGGTTACGGTTTTGGTGTCCTGAGTGACCTCTGCCCAACCCAAAGTCGCAAAGATTTTCTTCTCGATGTTCTATGATTTTAGGTTTTACATTTGAAGCCGGTGGTCCATCTTGAGTTGATTTTTTTTTTAATTTTTTTTCAACGTTTATTTATTTATTTTTGGGACAGAGAGAGACAGAGCATGAACGGGGGAAGGGCAGAGAGAGAGGGAGACACAGAATCGGAAACAGGTTCCAGGCTCCGAGCCATCAGCCCAGAGCCTGACGAGGGGCTCGAACTCACGGACCGCGAGATCGTGACCTGGCTGAAGTCGGACGCTTCACCGACTGCGCCACCCAGGCGCCCCTTGAGTTGATTTTTACTAGAGTGCAAGTTAAGGGTCGAGGTTCATTTTGTTCATTAATTTTCTTTTTCAGAAAACTGAAAATAGAGAAGAGAATACAATTACCCGTAACCTACTCATACGTGGCACCCGCTTTCAACCTGTTTGCGCATTGCCTTCCCTCATGTGTGTTATCTGACACAGGCTAGCTCACGCTGTGTGTAACCCGTATTCCGTACTCATATCCACTCGGTATTTCATCATAAGTATTTGCTCATGCACTCTTAGTAAATTTACTTATTGTAGATTTTTTTTAATTTTTTTTATTAACGTTTGTTATTTATTTGTGGGACAGAGAGAGACAGAGCATGAACGGGGGAGGGGCAGAGAGAGAGGGAGACACAGAATCGGAAACAGGCTCCAGGCTCCGAGCCATCAGCCCAGAGCCTGACTCGGGGCTCGAACTCACAGACCGTGAGATTGTGACCTGAGCCGAAGTCAGACGCTCAACCGACTGAGCCAGTGAGGCAGCCCAGTAAATTTATTTCTTAAATGAAATATATTTTTTATAAAGTTTACTTACTGTTTTTGAGAGAGAGAGCAAGAGAGCAGGGGGAGGAGCAGAGAGAGAGAGAGGGAGAGAGAGAGAATCCCAAGCAGGTGCTGCGCCTCAGCAGAGGGCTCGAACTCAGGATCCATGAGATCACGACCTGAGCCAGAATCAAAAGTCAGATGCTTAACTGACTGAGCCACGCAGGTGCCCCGTTCAGAGTTTTCCTTATTTCCAAAATAAACGTGCTTATTGTATAAGTCTAAGAAACATAGGTAAACAAAGGAATAGCATAACAATACCCTTAACCATAGTATTTAGAAATAACTTGCCCACATCCTTTCAGATGCTTACCTCCGGATGTATATATAGGTTAGATATATATAATCATACAACTTTCATAATTAACTTTTTTGTTGGCAATATTTAGAATGTGCCCTGTGTTTTTCTTTTATATACACTGCCGGAATGAATGACCTCATATATGTGTGTGTGTGTGTGTGTGTGTGTGTGTGTGTGTATATATATATATACACACACATATATAATGTTTATTTGAGAGAGAGAGAGACAGAGAGACAGAGAATGAGCAGGGGAGGGGCAGACCAAGAGGGAAACACAGAATCCGAAGCAGGCTCCAGGCTCTGAACTGTCAGCACAGAGCCCGATGCGGGGCTCGAACCCACGAACCGTGAGATCATGACCTGGGCTGAAGTCGGATGCTTAACCGACTGCGCCCCAGGCTACGATCATTTTTTTTTTAATTTTTTTTTCAACGTTTATTTATTTTGGGGACAGAGAGAGACAGAGCATGAACAGGGGAGGGGCAGAGAGAGAGAGAGGGAGACACAGAATCGGAAACAGGCTCCAGGCTCCGAGCCATCAGCCCAGAGGCTGACGCGGGGCTCGAACTCCCGGACCGCGAGATCGTGACCTGGCTGAAGTCGGACGCTTAACCGACTGCACCACCCAGGCGCCCCTGGCTACGATCATTTTTAATGCTCCCGAATCCCCGGCTACATTCCTCACCTCGCCCCCAAGAAAGATTGGATCCCTTTATCCTCTCTCGTACAGCACTTGTGATTAATATATTTTTTGTGTGTGAAAATTTACCTGGTGGATCATGACATCTCAGTTGGGGCTTTCCTTTGTATTTGATTGCTGCTGAGGTTAACACGTGCTACTGAGGTTCACTGTCCTTCGTAATGACCTCTTTCGTGATTTGTCTGTTAGTCCTTTTCCCCATAAGGTAGTATCTCTATTAGTGGGCATACTAAGGCATACTCACCTTTAGATAGAAAACATCACAAGGTCCTGTCAGCTTGACATCTTTTCCCCGTTTAGGATAATGTGCAAAAGAGACAAGGAAAATGTATTTCTATCAATCTTCGTGTTGTTGGCCTCTTGATTTCTTGAAAAATAAGAAAACCAAAGTAGAATTTTTGACCTTTGAATTTTCAATTCCCATGCCAAGCTTTCAAGACAATTAAGATATAAATATTCTCTATATAGGATCTTGTCCCTCTTGACCCGTAATTGATCCCTTATGTTGAAGTCGTATGGTGGCATACAAAGGAGTGATCCCAGAGAATGCAAATGCTAATAAAAGATGGGTTGGCAAACGTGTTAGCGAGAAAACAACAAAGAGGGAACATAAATTTGCCTTTCTTGGATGTCCTGACATTGTGGTACGCAGCTAACACCCCTCGAATTTCCCTCTTGGTGACTGTCACGCGTGAGCCTTGTGGATGGCACCTGCTGGCGGCTGTCAGCACTGCGTGGACAGCCCCCCCAGAAGGACCCATTTTGGAATGTGGGCTGAAATTAGGCTTGAGGCTGTAGGCCTGTTTCGTATTTCTGAGTAACATACAACGCATGTTACGAACAGGTTGTTAATGATGGTCTGTTGATCGGATTAGCATTTGAGTATAGGCGATCTCCTACTTAACCATGGTTCCACTTACACAGTTGTTTGACTTTACGATGGTGCGAGAGACATACACACTCAGTAGAAGCCATACTTGGAATTTTGAATCTGGGTCTTTCCCGGGCTAGTGATACGGAGTCTGATCCTCCCCCGTGATGCCGGGCGGTGGCCGCGGCTCCCAGTAGCCACGCGATCACGAGGGTCAACAGCTGACACACCGACCGCCATCTGCACCCGCACAGTCATTCCCGTCCCTCTCAGTGCAGTCTTCCATGCATCACAGGAGATACTCGACACTTTGTTGTAAGAGGCTTGCGTTAGACGATTGTGCCCAACCGTAGGCCAACGTGAATGTTCCAAGCACAGTCAAGGCGGGCTGAGCTAAGCTGGGGTCTTGGGTCGGTTAGGTGTACCGAATGCACTTTCTACCTACGGTATTTTCAACCTACAGTGTGTTTACCAGAACAGAACCCCATGGGAACTGGAGGAAGATCCGTGGATGTTCAAAACCAGCCAAGTCCACAGTTTGAATCTCTAATCTTGTTTCTAAACATTGTAACCTCTTTGAGGAGGAGGAGGACGAGGACGAGTACAGAGAGAGATGTTGTTGACTCACACAAAGGGTTCTTGAATACCAACATTGTTACGATCCTTTAGAGACGGTGAGAAATGTGAACTTCTAAAGAAGTTATTGCCTTCAATGTTACGCATTTTCTCTTTGTTCCGTTTATTCAAAGGGAAACGGGTGGGGTGCAGGTGAGTTCAAATCACGCTGAGCAGTTTGTGCAGAATATTCTGCTTAAGGAAAACAAGATTTATTATTTTTTTAACATTTATTTATTTTTGAAAGACAGAGACAGGGAGAGAGAGAGAGAGAGAGAGAGAGAGCGAGAGCGAGCAGGGCAGAGAGAGAGAGGGAGACACAGAATCCCAAGCAGGCTCCAGGCCCTGAGCTGTCAGCACAGAGCCCGATGCGGGGCCTGAACCCATGAACCTGGGGATCATGACCTGGGCTCAAATCAGACACTTAACTGACTGAGCCCCCCAGGCACCCCAGGAAAACAAGATTTCTAAAACGCCAAATTTGTGAGCTGGATAATTTTAAATTATAATTTGATGCATTACAGTCTTTTCAGTTTGGAAAAGCATACTTTATATTTCTTTTTAAAAAACAATTTTTTTTTTTTTTATTTTGAGAGAGAGCATATGTGTGCACGCAGGTGGGGAGGAACAGAGAGAGGGAGAGAGAGAATCCAATCAGTGTGGAGCCGAACTCGGGGCTCAGTCTCATGACTTCGAGATCAGGATCTGAGCGGAAACCAAGAGTAGGATGCTTCAGGGCCTGAGTCACCCAGGCGCCCCACGCTTTCTGTTTCTTGTAAATACCTACTCTTTTCTTTCATTTAAAATAACTGAGTTGAGGGGCTCCTGGCTGTCTCAGTCGGTGGAGCAAATCTTGATCTCGGGTTGTGGATTTGAGTGCCCTGTAGGGTGTAGAGATTACTTACAAATAAAATTGTTAAAAAAATAAAATAAAATAAAATAAGGGCACCTGGGCAGCTCAGTCGGTGAAGCATCTGCCTCTTGATCTCAGCTCAGGTCTTGATCTCAGGCTCATGAATTCAAGCCCCACGTTGAGCTCTGCGCTGGGTGTGGAGCCTGCTTAGAAATGAAATGAGGGCGCCTGGGTGGCGCAGTCGGTGAAGCGTCCGACTTCAGCCAGGTCACGATCTCGCGGTCCGGGAGTTCGAGCCCCACGTCGGGCTCTGGGCTGATGGCTCAGAGCCTGGAGCCTGTTTCCGATTCTGTGTCTCCCTCTCTCTCTCTGCCCCTCCCCCGTTCATGCTCTGTCTCTCTCTGTCCCAAAAATAAATAAACGTTGAAAAAAAAATTAAAAAAAAAAAAAGAAATGAAATGAAACAAAACAGATGAAATAACTGAGTTGACACATTTTTTCATAGTGGTCGTCGTCTTCTTCTTCTTCTTTTAAATGTTTATTTATTTATTTAGAAAGAGAGAAAGTGTGCGAGTGCACAGGGGAAGGGGAGAGGTGGGGAGAGGGAGAGAGACAGAGAGAGGGAGAGAGAGAATCTCAAGCAGCCTTTGTGCTCTAAGTGCAGAGCCCAACGTGGGGCTCAGTCTCACGAACCTCAAGATCATGACCTGAGTTAATCGAATGAGCCACCCAGATGCCCCAATCTTCTCCTCCTCCTCCTCCTCCCCCTCCTCTCCCCTCCTCCCCCTCCTCCCCTTCCCCTCTGCCTCCTCCCCCTCTTCCCTCCTCCCCCTCTTGCCCCTCCTCCTCCCCTCCCCCCTTCCCCTCTCCCTCCCCCTCTTCCCCTCCTCATCTCCCTCCTCCCCTTCCCCTCCCCCTCCTCCCCCTCTTCCCCTCCTCCCCTTCTCCTCTCCCTCCTCCCCCTCCCCCTCCTCCCCATCCACCCCTCCTCCCCTTCCCCTCTCCCTCCTCCCCTCCCCCTTTTCCCCCTCCTCCCCTCCGTCCTCCCCTTCTCCTCTCTCTCCTCCCCCTCCCCTCCCCCTCCTCTTCTCCCTCCCCCTCCCCCTCCTCCCCCTCTTCCTCCTCCTCCCCCTTCTCCTCTCCCTCCTCCCCCTCCCCCTCCTCCCCCATCCACCCCTCCTCCCCTTCCCCTCTCCCTCCTCCCCTCCCCCTTTTCCCCCTCCTCCTCTCCGTCCTCCCCTTCTCCTCTCTCTCCTCCCCCTCCCCTCCCCCTCCCCCTCCTCTTCTCCCTCCCCCTCCCCCTCCTCCCCCTCTTCCTCCTCCTCCCCCTTCTTCTTCTTTTTAGTGCACCAACAGCAGTATCTTCAAACCAGTCTGAAATGCAAGACCTTGTATTCCCCTTTAGCCTCTCACACAGTCTCCGTGGGTCACACAGTGAGACAGTAGACCAAATGGGGACACACACGCTGTAAGTCACTTTCTGACTGAAATGTGACTCATCAGATGTTTATCTTTCCCTATTTGCTGAAAGATGCACACTGTTTTCCTTTTCCAATCAGAGTGATTTTTCTTTTTCTTTTCTTTTTTTTTTTTGCAATACATTTCCTGCTGGGAGAGCATTAGGGCTGATCCACGGGAGCAGAGCAAACCCATTTAGGCCTCTTACACAATGCAATGTGCTCGTCACAGCTAAAGTCTGTGAACCAGCTAATGATTTGCAATTTAGAAAGATTCGCCTGTTTGGAGACCCAGCTCCTCCACTTAATGATTGATTTCGTCAAGGCTGCTGCTCTCAGGAGCTCCCAGTCTATCCACGGGTGTTAAAACAGAGATGAGCTCTGGGGACCAAAGAATCGACTTAAGCCCACGTGTTTCCGCGTTTCTGTGTCTTCAGCTCACGAGGAGCCCTTCTGGTAAGACCAGCCCTCGGTTACGTTGGCAAGACCCGAGCCGCTGGGTGTTGAGCAGAGCTACGCCCGGCTGCTCCACGCTGACGGTCAGTCGCGGGGCCACGGTCTGGTCTGGAAAAGCCCTGTGTGTGTGACCGCCGCGTGATAATGTCTAACGGAGCGGGGGGGGGGGGGGGGGTCGGGAGACAAAGGTGATGGGGGTAGCCTGTCAAGCAGTTTTGCAGTTAAGGAGCCTTCCTGACAGATGAGCCCGTCCCAGGCACCTCGCCTGCTTTGCGCAGCAAGAACACCGTCTCCCACCTCCTGGGGAGGGAGGCCGTGACTGACACCGGAAAGAGAGAGAAAGGCTGTGATCTCTTCAGAAGTCATCATTTCAGGGCTTTGAAGGCAGACGAGCACACACGTGTTGTAGCTACATGCAGAACGTGTCTCAACAAGTTTAGGAGCACCCCGCGTCCCCGTAGCGTTTTGAAGCTCCCACAGATAGATACAAAATGCCGTCGGTTTCCGAGGCACCGGCTAGCGTATTGATCTAGTTGGACAAAAAGAGCAGAACTATGAAAAATTACCCCAGCACA
Source organism: Prionailurus bengalensis (assembly GCF_016509475.1). Lineage (NCBI taxonomy): Eukaryota > Metazoa > Chordata > Mammalia > Carnivora > Felidae > Prionailurus > Prionailurus bengalensis. Next base: position 166,163,784 of record NC_057348.1, on the reverse strand, counting down.
CACTCCTTTCATCCGCAGGCAGCGAAGCACCTTTAAACTCTGATCGAATCACTTTGGAACAAATAAAATGGCTCCGGGCTTAACAGCAGCAGGAAACCCAGGGGGCTCCCCGGTGTCTCTGAGCTTCACAAGCTTACGTTCCAGAGTCAGAAAACCGTGGTCTCACCTCTCGAGCCTGCGTTCTCGACTGTGTTTTCCTCCACTGCCCTTTTGCAACCATTGTTTTTTTCATGTTTATTTACTTTGAGAGAGAGGCGGAGGGAGAAAGAGAGGATCCCAAGCAGGCTCCGCACGGTCAGCCCAGAGCCCGATGCGGGGCTCGATCCCACGAACTGTGAGATCATGACCTGAGCCGAAATCAAGAGTTGAATAGGATGCTTAACCGGCTGAGGCCCCCCCCAGGCGCCCTGCAACCATGGTTTTAATGTGTATAATTTATCTCTGGTAACTAACTGTCTCCCGTCTGTTCTCCTAGGTTCTGTGCGATTTGGGGACCAGAGATTGCCCTACGTGTCCCAGAAACGGGCTCAGACTGTGTGCGTGCCCAGGGCGGAGCAGGGCACGGCCAGGTGAGGGGGGCGCTGCCCTGCTGGTGTGGGTGGTGGCCCCACAGGTCAGCCCTGCTCACTACCCTCCTCCCGCCCCTCCTGCCTCCTCTTTTGAGGCCGTCCTGGATGTTGGTTTTAACCTGTGTCACTGATGTCCCGTGTTTTGAGAAGATGTCTTATCCAAGCGCGTGCCCCATGACTTGTGGCGGCGGTTGGAAGGGGGAGAAACAGCCAGGGAGCCTGTCCAGACGTCCTGCTCTCAAACGAGCCTGGACATTTTTGAAGAGCTCTGTTCCGTATTGTGCCGTCTGCACTTTTGGGGGAAGGAAGCAGCCCGGGAGCGGCTCTGCTGGGAGAGTAGGGAAGGACCCAGAGGCCGGGCGCCTGTGCTGGGGTCGGGGGGAACTCCGAGCAGGCAGAGGGGAGCCTCACCGTGGAAAAGGGGGTCAGGCACGCGCTGCTGGGGGCTGGGGAGGGAGGTCTTACTTCCTGCCAGCCAGGCGGACCCCGGCCCAGCACCCCTGTTCCTGCTTTGACACCCTCTTTCCCACCTGCCCTGCCTCCCCCCGGCCACCAGGAGCGGCCAGGCTTTCAGCTGCTCTCCCTCATCCGCCACCCCCCCCCTGCCGTGCCTTGTCTTTCCCTCACCCCCCGAAAGTGTGGCGCTGGGCCTTCTGGCCTGGGAGGCAGCTGTCGGGCCTCGGCGGGGTGGGCGGGGGGCGGTTCCACCTTGGTTTCTGAACCTCGGTTGCACTGGGTCCCGCAGGGGCCGCAGCTACGGGACCCGCCAGTCTGCGCCCTGCTTCGCGCACCAGGTCGTCGGATCCAAGGGCTAACTCCTTACCCTCAAAGACAGCAAGACCGGAGAACGTCTACCACTGACAAGTCGGGAAATAGCCACACAAGCTATTTATTGCCTTGGAAACAGGGAGCTCGAAGCGCAGGAAAGAAGGAGGCACGGAGGGAGCGTCACTCCGCAGGTTTTGTATTTCAGGAGCACTTGGCTTTTGAGACTCGTCCTGTGCTGCTTTGACCAACGTGAAAAGCATACGTAACCTCCCCCCAGATGATTCAGTGGGGTCACGTGTGCGGCCCTGGACGCAGCCTGCAAAGTCCAAGAAGAAGCCAAGGGCGAAGGCGAAGGGACGGGCGGCCCGGTCCCCTCCTGGCCCGGGGTCCTTGCTCTGGAGTCTCCACTCGACCTCGGGGGTACTCGGATCGACACCGCCCACCGCCCGCGCTCCCCACGCGCTCCTGACGACGCCGGACAGGACCCGGTTCCGGAAGGACGCTCCCCACACGTACAGCTTTGATTCTTTCCAGTGGGAACGGGGAGAACACGCAAAATGCAGATACGACATTGTTTACGGCCCGTTGGCACATCATGTCCCTCGCGTGAACCCGTTGGACACGGCCCTTCCGCGCCCCAGGCAACGAGGCACATATCTCCAAACTCCTGTTGCAAAGGAGAACAGACTTGTGGTCCGAGCCCATGGCCGCTCTGCTGCTGGGGACGCGTACTCTTAGCTGGGGACGCTCGGGTCCCACTGGCTTGGCCAGGACTGCCTCCCAAGGTCACGGACGGGGCGGTACCCACAGAGCGCGTGCGGCAAATGAGAGCAGCAGCAAACAGTACGTCGAAGAGATCTTGCACGCCGGGTTCTGTTTCCTGTGGCTTTTAGTTCAAGGACAACTGACGAAATGTTCAAGCTGGAAGTGCTCTTGGCGTTCATTTAATCACATCCTCTTATGTCGCTGGAAAGGCCGAGCCCTGGGACACGGTGATCTGTCGCGGGCGAGTTCAGTCCGGTGCCTAGGCACAGGGAGTGGTGATGGGCCCAGCCCCAGGGGCTCCAAGCAGTCGGGGGCCATCACAGCGAGGAGGGAAGGGGGCACTCTGACAGGGACACTGGGCGTGGCTCCGGAGGCACCAAAGCGGGGCTCAACCTCTGACTGGAGGGCAGGCAAGTGTTCAGGGAGGGCTTCCTGGAGGAGGTGAGGCTTGAATCAAGTCTTGAAGGACCAGGGGTTGTTGGACGAGTAAGGGGAGGTCTGGGAGGGAAGGGAGCATCAGCCTGAGGGGACATCTATAAAAGAGGCACACAGATCTGGAGAAACGTGCTAGGGGACGAGGAATAAGGAATAAAGGAGATGATGCGGAGAGAGGCAGGCCGGTCGTGTAGGGCTCTCATGCCACCGCCAAGGACCCTGGGCTGTATCCTCGGCAGTGTGGGTGCCATTTGGGTATTTGGTCTGAGTTGCAGTTGTGTCGGCGTCTTTGGAGCAACTTGGGAGACAGCCCGGAGGAGGCGGTGTGGTGGAAGCTGGGAGCTGAGCTGTGTAATCAACCCGGCAAGAGCGAGGGCTGTGGGGTGAAGGGGGACGAGAGACAGCAGGCCGCTGGGCGGGTCGTTTAGAGTGGGGCGGGAAGGGCGAAACCCCAGACACCTCCTCTGCCCCCCGCACCCCTCTTCACCCCTCCCCAGCCCTCCTCACCCCTCCCGGAGCCCTGGAGGCCCGGCTGCTGGAGGCGAGCGCAGGGTGGGGCCGGCTCCCTCTCACTGCTGGCGGCTGGCGGGGCTGGTGCACCCCTGCGCTGAAGGTCACGGTTCAGGAACTGCAGGCTGTGTTACCACCGCTTTCCCCAAGCTGCAGGTGTCCTTCTGGGGCCCCGGGGCCCCGGGGACTGTGCCGTCCTCCTGAAATCACCCGGTTCTGTGATCACCTGTCGGCTTTCTGCCGTGCCCGACTCGGCTGTGTGGTGAGGCTGTGTGGTGAGGGTGAGGGTGAGGGTGAGGGCCATGTGGCCCAGGCCTCAGTGTGACGTCTGGCTGTCCCCCCCCACCCCGGGGCCACAGCCCCCCAGGGGGGTCTGCGTGTCTAGGTGTCCCTGCGGCTGCCGTCCCCGCCCCCATCCTGTCCTCCGGTGGGGGAGCAAGCCTGCTGCTCGGTGGCCCCGGCCTCTCAAGGCTCCCACAGCGGCATCGGTCCCAGAAAACCCCGCCCTGATTCTGTTTCTCGCGCAAACACACTTAAGAAGGAAAGGCGAGCAGGGAGACGGGGGCGCTTGGAGGAGATTCTCAGATTCTCAGCTCTTTTCCCTTCCTCTGTCGAGAGTTCCTTGGCGGCAGCTTACGGAGAAGCCCTTCCCGGCCTGTCCTTCTGCCCAAGGAGACAGCTCCCGCTCTGCTTATCAGCTGACTTAATTGTCCCGGACTCTGATGCTCCATGGGTCCCTGCCTTTTAGAAACCAAAGCTTGTGCACTTGGGGGTCCGGAGGGGGCGTCTCCGGGTCCCCGTCCTGGCCCCGGCACCCACATCGCCCGAGGACAGCCAAAGAGAAGGGCTCGCTTCTTGTCCGTACCTGGAACGAGGCCCCAGCCGGGGGCTCTCAGCTCCGGGTCCCTCCCTCTTGCAGAGGCCCAAGTGTCTCCTCAGAGATCCAGGCCCTGCCCCTGCAAACGTTCCTTTAAAGCAAGTGGGGATTGTTGGTTGTGCTTAGGGGCACAGGGTCAGGCCGGCTGTGCCCAGGAGGTTTCCAGTCTAAGTAAAAGAGACAGAACAATTCAACCAAAGAAAAATACCTACCCGGGTAAATGAGATGTGCTTTAACCCTCAGAGGGGTGAGGTTATTGTTTTTTTCTCTTATTCATTCTTTTTTGCTTTGAGGGTCAACTCAACACTACTTTGCCACAAAAACCTTTAAATGGGAAATGCTATGTTAATGCGAGCTGATGGCATCCAGTTGAACTGGAATATGCTGTTTTTAAATGGAACTTAAGCTGGTTTTGACACAAGGGTCTCAGGCTCCTGGCCTTTCAGGGGCAGGGAGGAGGGAGGCAGGGCGGCTGGGGGTCGGTCCCTGGCACCTGCTGGCTTTTCCAGTGTGGGGTGGGGACGGGAGGGGAGAGCGGAGGGGGAGGGATGTGGGGACCGCGAACCACCCCCCCCCTTGCAGACCAGGGCAGCAAACTCCGAGCCTCGGAAAATCCCAGCACACCCCACCCTCTCGCTGCTTCCCAGCTGCTTCCGGCCGCACCGCCGGTAGGTTTTATTCCCAGCGAAGGTGACCCTCGGAGGGTAACACACGCACTTGGTCTTCTCATCACGCGCCACCTACAGGGGGACCAGCCGGCCCTGTCGGCCCTCCTGGCTGCAGCAAGTTGCAGGGTCGCAAGAGGACGACCTCTTCCCCGGTAGGGGGTTGCACCTTCGGGGTACGTGAGCACCTCTTCCGCACAGCATCTCGTACCTGCCGAGTGACAGGAGCGTGCAGGTGCCCCTCGCTTTTCGGAGGCTCGTGTTGTGCCGCTTGGCTCTTAGGAAAGACTAATTAGTACACGTTTCCTCCGTGTCAGGAAGCGGAGCGTAGCAGGAAGGGCTCGCCGTGCCACAAACGCTGGGCGCTAGCTATTTTTGCTTTTCACCTTTTGTCGCAAAAGCAAAAATCCTTTCCAGATGTCTTCCGGTTAGCAAACAACAGGCACTAACGTAGGCCTCTCATAAAAGCAAAGCAGCACCGCGCAAACTTTTCTAAAGCAGGGGACGCCTGCTCCTCGTGTAGTCGAAATCCCCGTGTGTCAGAGAGGATGCCAGAGAGAAAGGAGTCTCTCCTGAGAGGCTCTGTGCGTCCACACAGCCTGGTGGCTTCCTGGATTTTGTTTGGTTCCGGCCAAAGCCGAAGAGAACAGACCCTGAAGCCACCTTGTCGAAAGGCCCTCCGAGGTGAAGGGAGGAAAAATTTCCCTGCCTCTATTCTAGGCTCTTTGGCTGGTCTCATAATTAAATAGCACATGAGCAGGAGAAAAACAGGTTTTGTATGTATGGGGGCCCCAAAAATATGAGACCCAAAAGGCAGCCAGGTAATTGAGGCCTCTAGGACATCCCGAGCGACAGTCTTCAGGAGGACCAAGCACAGGACATGTTTGGAACACACAGGCCGCCCTGCCATGCAAGTAAGTGTCCTGGGGAATGGGGACTCTGTGGTGATAGCTCTCTTCCTGGTCCAGGCCCCCTTTCCGGTGTAAACTCAGGCAGCTGAGGGGAAGTAAAAGACTTTTCCTGAATTGGCAGTTTCTAAAAATAATCAGCCCGAAATGATCTTTATGCCAAAGAGGCATAATTTGGGCCGACGAGTTCTGTCCCCCTTCGGTAGCACGTGACATTGTACACGTGGCTTGGAACATTTTTTTTTTTTTTTTTTACTTAAAAATATCTTTTCAGGGGCAGGGGGCCCCTGGGTAGCTCGGTGGGTTAAGCGTCCGACTCTTGGCTTCAGCTCGGGTCATGATCTCAGGGTTCGTACGACCGAGCCCAGCATCTGGCTCTGCATTCACGGCGTGAAGCCTGCTTGGGATTCTCTCTCTTTCCAGCCGTGGCTCTTCAGTCAATGACTTTGAACCCTTTTTTTTTTTTTTTAATGTTTGTTTATTTTTGGTTTTTTTTTTGTTTTTTTTTTTTTTAATTTTTTTTTTCAACGTTTATTTATTTTTGGGACAGAGAGAGGCAGAGCATGAACGGGGGAGGGGCAGAGAGAGAGGGAGACACAGAATCGGAAAGAGGCTCCAGGCTCTGAGCCATCAGCCCAGAGCCCGACGCGGGGCTCGAACTCCCGGACCGTGAGATCGTGACCTGGCTGAAGTCGGACGCTTAACCGACTGCGCCACCCAGGCGCCCCTGTTTGTTTATTTTTGAGAGAGAGAGGGAGAGAGAGAAGAGACAGAGCGTGTGCGGGGGAGGGGCACAAAGAGAGGGAGACGCAGAATCCAAGGCATTCAAAACCAAACTACCCAGCGTTAGTCCCCGCTGTTACTCACAGAAAATGGGGACCAGATGAGTTTGGGGAAATTATTCAGCCAAAAGTACTTATCTTTCTCTCTCCACCTAAGTCCTGCCCCTGCAGCCCGCAGCTGGGTGGGGAGAGGTGGCCCTGGAGAGGGAGGAATGTGTGGATGGGGAGATGCGGGGAGGCTGAAACATGGCTGCTTTTCATACTGGGATTTCCATGAGACTCATTTGAAAAAAAGAGACGCCGTGCTGACTACTTAAGGCAGGGTCCTGTTACAGCGTAAATGTGATGCTAAATGCATCACCCTTTTCCTGCACCTGGCTTTGCCATGGGTGGGGATAAGGTGGGAAGGAAGGGTATCAGGGACCGTGGAGACGGGTCGGGGGAATAGGGCAAGCATATCCTGTGGGGCCCGGACCACTGCGAGGGGCTTCTCAGAGCCCCCGGGAGGACACTTCCTCCGCCTGTTGTGGCAACACTGAGCACAGGGCCCATAGGGGCCACGTGGCCAGCGGGAACGCACCCTTGCCCGGCAAGGTGAGGATCTGCACCAGAGGAGTGTGTGCACCAGAACCTGCTGTAGCTCCCGGGGGCCGTCCGCACTGGAGAGCTGAACCAGCAGGTGCAGGAGGGCCGGGGGCGAGGGGGCTGAGGGAAAGGTACAGGCTAACAGCAGCCTTCCCCCGCCCCCGAGGTGGGCCATGTGTGATATTCCTCGGACACCCCTGTCCCCCCACAAGAACAAAGGAAAGACGTTTAAGTGCTTGCCGTGGCGGTGTGGGAAACTCAGGCAAATGAAAAATTAAATTCCCTTACTGCCTGCAGCCCAGTGACGAGTCCTTGAAACAGGCAGAGTGACCTCCCTCTAGGAGCTCAGCTGCCTCGATGATGACACTTCGCTAGGGGCAAAAGGGAATCTTGGCTCAACATTATGCTGACCCCCCAGGGTCCTGTAAGTCCTACTTTAGCATACAAAAGTTCCTGTGGAAACTTCCCTTATCTCAACTCACCCAAATATATGCTGGCATCATCATCCAAGCTTACGGCCCCTGATCTACATCTGAAGGGTCTCATGACTGAGGTTTTACTAACCGGTAATAAATGCTGTTTTCCTAACAACCCCAGCCCCTCAAGGTCCTGGAAACCTCGCTTCAAATATTCCTTAGAGACTTGCGCTATCCTTGACCCCCTCCCAACCTGAGGGTGTATGATGAGTTACCCGTCACGACCCCAGGGCAGCTCTTCCTGCCCACGGGTCCTGTCCCCAGGCTTTAATAAATTCTCCTTTTTGTGCCAAAGACATCTTCAGAATTCTTTCTTGGCCGTCAGCTCCAAACCCCACGATCACCACCATCACTCCCAGACCCCATCGAGGGGGCCTGGGGCGGGCGTGGGGCCCTGTGCTGACAGCTCAGAGGTGGGGTGGGGGCACGGGGATGGGGACGAGGGGGCGGTGACCGGCCCGGCGCACCTGGTCACAGGTGCAGGGGTGGCACCTGCAGGGTGGACGCTGGTCTCCAGGCGACGAGGCCGCACCTGCTGTCCCCGTGGGGCGCCCGGGCGGCAGGACGGCACCAGAGGCGGCTGGCTGTGAAGCATGGGGCCGGCGGTGCTGTCCGTGGCCCTGCTGGCCCTGCTGATGTGGCCGGCGCGGGCCCTGGGTGCCTGGGACCCTGACGTGCTCTGCGGAGGTGAGTGTGTGGGAGCAGCTTGGGGCACCCCGGGGCACCCGGACGAGAAGGCCTCTGGGCCCTGACGAGGTCCAGGCCCGGCGCCTGCCTGGGAGCTGCCCAGGCCGTGACTTCTCCGCCCGCTCTGGCTCGTGGCCCCGGGGCAACCATTTCACCTCTTAGCCCCCTCTTGGGGTGGGCTTGGGGGTGCTGGGTCAGCCGTGGGGGTCGCACTTCGGTGACATCTCTTACAGCCTGTTTCGGGGATCCCTCAGCTGGCTTTCTGGCTGCGACTCTGGCCTCCGGACTGTAGAATCCATAGGTGGGTTTAGGCTTCCTCGTGTCCAGAGGACGCCTTGTTCCAGTCACGGGAACCGGCATGATCAGAGAGCAGCGGGTGACCCCCTCGGGGTGGGGACGGGGCCCTTGTACCAGAGAGGCCCCCAGGGCTGGGGCAGGAGCCCTGGGTGCTTCCGCTTGCCTTCTGGATACTGAGTCTAGCTTTCTTCATGCTTCGTGGCCCCATCGCGTGGCCCTCGGGTCTCTGGGTGGAGACGGGCTGGCGGTGCCTTCCAAGCTCTGCTCTGACCCGCGAGGGCCCCCCTGGCCGGACTGTGGGGCGGGGGCTGGGGGAGAGGCGGGGAGGAGGCACGGGCCAGGGGCCCTGCCCGGAGGGCCCATCGCCTCACCTTTCCCTGCGGCTTCAGGTTGGCCCTCTCCCTACCCCTCATACAGTCAGCGCGCGCCCCTGAGCGGGGGGTGACTCACGACGAAGTGAAAGATCCCCCTGACCCAAGATACACCGTCCTCTGTCTGGACCCGGTGCCTGACGCCATTCACATCCTCTCTGGAAAGTTCCCACTAAAGTGTAAACCTGCAGCGCAGCCTGGGAGGGACCACGTGCGCGTCCTGAAGGGACACAAAGGTAGCTTGCCCGACGGCCCGGGGCAGGGCGGGGGTCCCAGAGGATGAGGCACAAGGTGAGTGAGCTCTGACCAAGAGACAGGTTTTTGGACCCATCTAGGGCTGTGGTTTTCAAACTTCTCTTTAGCAATAGGTCCCTCTTTTCCAGTGAAATTGTGCCGTGAAGGACGGACGAAGCGGGGCCCCCGGCCTGGTCCGGGGTCTCCAGAGAAGTGTGTGCTCGCAGAGAAGGGCTGGGCGGGGGGATCAGAGCTTCTAGTTCTCTACGTCTTATCCTAAAACCGTGCATAGTGTACAGGGCGCCTGGGGGGCTCAGTCGGTCGAGCGTCCGACTTCACCTCGGGTCATGATCTCGCGGTTCGTGGGTTCGAGCCCCGCGTCGGGCTCTGCGCCGACGGCTCGGAGCCTGGAGCTGCTTCAGATTCTGTGTCTCCCCCTCTCTCTGCCCCTCCCCCACTCATGCTCTCTCAAAATAAACATTAAAAAAAAGTTAAAGACCTTATCTTTAAAAAAAAACACTGCCTAGCGTATGGAAGTGTTTTAGAGCCTCTTCATAGAGCCTCCCGTAGGCACGTACTGGGGGTGCCCCACACGCACCGGTGCCGGCTTGGGGACGCCAGGTAGGAAATGGGACGGAGAGTGAGGAAGTCTGTCTCCGGGCTCTGGGCACAGCTGTGGGTGCTGGGGGGGGGGGGGCGGGAAGCTGAGGCCCCCAGGCGTGGCTGCGGGTGGCTCTCCGTGGGCGTCAGGGGCTCCCCCAGGCCCGCCCAGCTCCACTCGTGAAATCTCCCCCCGCGGCTGCCTCTCTTTTTTCTCCTCTCTCACTCGGTTTTGCTCTTGGAAAATCTCGTTCAGAGTCTCCTTCCATTTGGAGCAAACTCATTTAGGGAGACCTGGGAGGGGACGTCCCCTTCCCTTCGGCTGAACCCCGTCTCTCTGGCACAAATGGCCCTGAACACTGACAGCTGATGCCGCGTGGCTGCTCTGTGCCCTGAAGCGATTCTCCTCTTTTCGCGGTGGAAAGACGTAGAACGCAGAAAACCTTCCCCAGCGGGGGGACAGGAAGCCACCTGCCTGCCCTCATTCTAGGAGTGATACTAGCAATAAAATGCGCGAACCCAGCATTCTTCGCCGCTGTCCCCCTCATCGTTGTCCCTTCTGCCGGGAGAGGGGCTGTGGGCGGAGCGGACTGTTCCAGACTTGGCCTTGGTGCTCGGACGCAGGACTGGTGACCTTCCCCTGAGACTGTGCTTGGCAGGGCTCTGTGGGAGAGCCACCAGGATGGAGAAATGAAATTCTGTCCAGCCTCTGTGTCCAGCATTTACATCCTGCCAGCGAGGCTCGGCACGGTCCACCTTACTTGGACCCGTCACGGCCCTGTGGGCCGGTGGGGCCGCCGACCTATCGGCAGGTACCCTGTCCGGGCCTCCGGCCTCTCCCGGCATCCACGTCACAGAAAACGTGCAAACGGTGGGGCATGTCCGTGTTGGAATAAAGCTTTATTTATAAAATCAGGCGGCAGGCTGGATTTGGCCTGGGGGCCGCAGTGTGCCCGGCCTTCTCTCCACGGCGTCCTGGGGTCTCAAGGGATCCAGCCCCGGCCGCCCACATTGAAGCATCCTGTTTTCTCAACCCTCCGCTCTGCTGCCTTATTCCTTTATTTGGGGGGGGGGGGGGGGGGCTCGGCCGAACACCGGTGGGTGCAACTATTATGCTCATTTGACACAGGAGGAAACAGAAGCAAAACGCAGGTGTTTTTGCCTAAGGTCACTCCGCTGGGTGGGCCGGGCTGGGCTCGAACCCAGCGCTCTGGTCCGCCCAGGCTCTTAGGCACCAGCCATCTCGCTCGCCAGGTGACTCAGGCGACCCACAGAGGGGCACCTCTGGGGACCGCACAGATAGGAACCGTGAATCGTTGTGGGGAGAAGGCACGGCTAAAACAAGGTGAACCGGAACTTTGACAGGTGTCAGATAAATGGAAAGGAAGGGACTGAATTCGGAGGCGGCAGGAACCCGTGCCCCCTTCCCCCACGGCTACCACGTTGCCAAATCCCGTGGACCGTTGACCGACCGCTCAGCCGGGCTGGCAGAGCCCCCTCCTGACCTCTGCACCCTCCCTGACTTTGCTGTCGTGCCCCTGTTTCCTCGCCAACACCCGACGGCTCCCCTCCCACTCTGCCCACCTCCGACGCCGGGGGCTCAGGCTTACGGCCTCTGGGTTCTCCACCAGCTTGGTACAAGGCGCTGGGGAGACAGTCGCCCTCATGGTGCCTTGACCTCTGGAAGCAGAAGCCACTTTGGAGAAGTAAGACCTTTGTTGACCAGACGACCCCTCGGAGCGGTGGAAGCCTGAGCCCTTGGCTGTAAAACGGGCTGACGCAATTTTATCGCAATACGACAGGGTAAGACATGAGTGTGGTTTTTAGTTTTTAGTTATTTTTTGCTTTTTAAAAAGTTTTATTTCATTTGGAGAGAGAGTGAGCGAGCACGAGCAGGGGAGGGGCAGAGAGAGAGAGAGAGAGAGAGAGAGAAGCCCAAGCAGCCTCCACACTGTCAGCGCAGAGCCCGACGCGGGGCTCCAGCTCACAAGCCCTGAGATGGTGACCCGAGCCGAGATCGAGAGTGAGACGCTGAACGGACTGTGCCACCCAGACGGCCCACGAGTGTTTTGTAAATATTTGATCGTAGGCTGTGGTGCTCCGAGCCCTGAACGCCAGGACCCTGACGATGAGCTTGGGTGGCCTGACCCGGAATGTCCCGTCACCTTGGTGTTTAGGCTGCCGGCCCCCCACTGCTTGGCCGCTCAGGGTAGAAGAGAACTACGCCCCGCTGGCCCCACGGGGGCGGAGGGTCGGTGGTGCCCGCGGCCTCTCTGCGGGCCGGGCTGTGCCAGCACCGCCCACAGCCCGCCTGTGCTGAGCCAGCCCTGCTAGGAGGGTCTGCCCACCGGGAAGGCCCTGCCTCTCTGCCGCGCTCGTAGACGCCTCCCCATCCTTTCTCCGGCGCCAGCCAGGCCTGAGCCTGGCCCGGATGGTCCGAAACTGTAACCCCGAACTCCCTCCTTCCCCCCATCCTTGCGGGGTGCACCTTGCGGGGTGCTCCATTTCGGTGGTCCCAGCCAGGTCCCCGGCGTCGTTCGTCACGTAGATGCAGAGGGCCCCACGGTCCGTCTCCACACAGCCCTTTTTCTTGCGTTGAGAGTCGCGTGCACAGCGCCCACTGGGATTCCCAGCCCTCACGGTTCCAAACCGGACCTCCCCGCTCTGCTCCCGCCCACGTCCCCTGCTGTCCTGTCTTCTCATTGAACGGCCCCACCTGCCACCCAGCGGTAGGAGCCAAGCACCAGGTGCCACCGCCTGTGACTCCTTCCTCTGCTCCCCTCCCAAGATTCACTCCACGGCCAGGGCCCGATGGCGCTGCTCCAAACGCGTCCGATGCCGGAACCCAGCGAAGCCACCCTCGTCTGGCTCCTTGTTGGCCCCTGACCCGCTTTCACTTCCCTCCCTGTCCCTCCAACCCACTCTCCACACAAAGCCAGAGTGACTTGCTTATATTTTAAAGTCTTCGAGGGCTCCCTATCGCTCTTAGAATAAAGCCCCGTTGCCTGCCGTGGGCCGTAAGGCACTTCATGACCTGGCTCCTTTGCTGTTTGGCCTCCTGTCCCGGCCGGGGCTCGGGGCCAGCCCACGGGGCCTGTGGAGAACGCCCACCTTCACCACTGCTAAGCCTCGTAGCCAACAGCAAGCTATTCGTTCACTTCCATTTACTATGTCCTAAGGGTTTTCGTCGCGGATCCTTAGCACTGGATTCCTAAAGGGTGGGGTCGCTGCCCTAAAACGCTTGTCTTTCTGTTCATTTCTAGCTGGAGTATCTTTTTTGTTATTGCCGGGTTCATGAGTTCTTTTCTTCCTTCGTGCTTTCTAATTAGTTCATATGAGTCCTACTTTCTTGTATAAACTTGTAATCAGCCGCTTTGGTGAACTCTCGGAGCGTCCTGGCACTCCTCTGCGGGCGGGCTCATTTGCATTTTACAGGTGTCATCTGTGAGTAATTGTCAATGTGCTTCCGTCCTGCCAATGGTTCACACTTTCTAGATCATTCTACTTCTCCAGATGGACCTTCTCCCACTCTGACTGGGGTCCCAGCCCTTCACGCCCTCATCTACCTCCTTCTGTGGGTCTCCAGACTGACCCACAGACACCCCCCTGCCACGCTCTGGCCCCAATGTCTTCCACGCTTCTGGCCCCATGACGTCCCGTGGCGAACTCCTTCCCAGCCCGTCCTGCCCGCAGAGCGCGCGTGATGAGAGGTCTTTAGGGCCCTAACCCTCCCTCAGACTTTGGTGTTCTTGTCATCCTGGACCAGTTCCCCTTCCTCCCCAAAAGCTGGGAAACGCGTAGCGGGACCCAGTTGGAGTGCTCCTCAAAGCAGCCTCCTTCCAGCGGGTGTGTGGCTGCTGCCAGGGGGCCTGCCCTCAGGGACCAGAGCCCCACAAACGGCTGGCTTTCCCGTGGCGCCCATCCCTGAGGCTCCCACTGGGCTGCCACCCTTGAGTCATTTCTGCCCCTGCTTTCTTTGTTCGACTCATTTGGAGGAGAGACAAAGGGCGAGTGAGTGGTAAGAACCCTACTGGGTGTGAGCGCAGAGGCACAACAAAGACCCTGCTCCTCCCGCCCTACCCCTACTAACCTGTGCCAGCCGGCGCGTTTCCTGACGAACCACCTGCACTGTCACCCCACTGTTCTCAGGACACCCGTGACAGTCTCCTCTTTCCCTCTTCTCCTGGGCAGCAGATTTTTATCTCTCTCCGCCCCTCCTTCCCCGCAGCTCTGCAGAGGGCAGTCCTCGGTCTCTACAATTGTCAGCAGACCTTCAGGCCCGCGTGTCAGCCGTCAGCGTGATGGCCCGCGCGGGCTATTGATTTAATGACAACTATCAGCGCTCGGAATTGATCTAATGTTTTCATTACACTAAAAATGCTTTAACAAGTTCATTCCGTATCGGGAGATGGTAAAGATCTTCTCGGGCCTGGCTGTGTCCCTGAAGAAAGGTGAGTCGTAGGCGACCTTCTGGGACCGGAGCCGCCCCCCCGTGCGGTGACACACAGCTGCACGCTGTACAGCCGCCTTCTCGAAAGTGACCGGAGCCCTCGCCATCTCTGTCAGGACTCCACGTAGAAATACTCAGTGCGGCTGCTGGGACACAGGGTCCTGGGCTCCCCATGGTCCCTGTCCTGGGGGCCCCGCCTCTTCCTCCCCCACCACCCGCCCCCCCCCAGCAGGTGCCCCATACAGTCACTGCCCTCGAAAAAGCTCAGCTTCCTCCTCCGTCTTGCTGTCCGGTCTGGACGTTCTGCACGTGGGGACTTCAGCGTTTCCTGCCTCGTTTCCTCCTCCTTCCCACCCCAGCTTTGCCACTGTGTGTGGCCGTCAGTCTGAGCCCCGACTGCTTCCGAGCCACGGGACTCTGTGCCGCAGGGCCCCATAGAGAACTGTGGGTGCGAGCACGTGTTCAGAGGGCGGCCTCAGGGGGCCGGCACCCTGAGCGCTGGGGGAAACCATCCCTCGCACTGCCAGGCCTCACATGTGCCGGGCCGGCGCCCCTGGCCGCGGGGTCCCCAACTGGCTCTCAGGTCTGACTGCTGTGCACGGCCCAGAGCCGTGGCTCCCGCCTCACCTGGCCTCGGTGCCCTTCTCCCAGGCCCAGGTTTCCAGCCCGGCCTAGTACAGAGGGCTGGCTCTCCGCTCAGACCCCCTGCTCGGAGCTGGTGGTCAGCTGTCGGTCACGGAGTCCCCACGACGACGGGCCCGGCTGTATCATTGGAGAGGCCCAGCGCGCAATGGAGATGCGGGCTTTGTTCACAAATCGGTAAGAGCTCCCAGACGGCAACAGCAGACCGCTCCCAGGCCGCACCTGCCCCCGAGGCCCCGCCAGCCTGTGTCCCAGGAACCACGGTCGTAGCCGCCTCAGGGGACGGGTGTCCTGGCCAGGAGCCATAGTAGCAAGCGACTTCCTTATGCACGGGGCCGGTGGGGCCCCTGGTTCTGCCCAGTGGGGTCTGCTTCCCTGGGGGTCCCTTCAGTTGGGCAGGCCGGCGACCAGACCCACAGATCCACTTGCCAGCTCTGAATCGCACGGGGTCTGAGGTAGGTGAGACCCGCGCATCTCGGGCGGCCACCAACGACCCCTGAGCCCCACACGCACGTCGCGCGGCCACCCCCAGGGTTGCGGGTGCTCAGAGCTGGGCAGGTCCTGGCCAGGACGCAGGCCGGGGCCCCAAACGACACCGGCGCCCACGCTCACAGTCCGCGGGCCAGGATGAGAGGTTCGCCGCCACCCAGAGCGCGGAATCAGGGAGTGCCGCCTCCCCGGGGGCCGGGAGACGAGGCGGCTTGGGTCCCAGCGCCCTCCCCAGACGCCAGCCAGTGGGAGCCAGTGCAGGACGTCAACATAGATCCGCCCCTTTAGCTACAGGAAAATGCAAGCATTTGGGGGTCTTTCTAGACACCCGTCTTCCCTGGGCTGCTCCATAGTCTCCTAGACCCGGGAACCAAATCACAAAAACCCCAGCACCAGCCTCCAAGGTCTCGGCTCTTCCTTGACTTGGACACACATTTCAACAGAGAGGTTTTCCCAGACATGACTGATGAAATGTCGGACCCTCCGGGGCACAGATGAGACCCTGAACCGTATAAACCAATCCGCGTTCATAGCCCGATCTCCCACTCCTCGCCCCGCTCACACGCGGTGTCCCTCAGCGGTTGCTGCCTAATCGCGAGTCTAATGGCACGGGGCCCAGCAGGCGGCTGCAAGGGGCAGGGTGGGTCCACGTATACGCCGGACGTGGCCCCTTCTCCTCTGACCCACCGGCTGCCTGGGGCCCGTTCTTCTCCCGCAAGGGTCACGGGGCAAGTGGAGGTAAATGATGCCTCGGGGGCACAGGCTCAGAGCCGAAGGCTGTCGCGCCTACCACAGTCCATTGGCACGTCAGATGTCTGGGCCAGTGGCAAGGCGTGGGCCAGGACACTGCAAATGTACGCAGCAAATAGCACGGACAGAGGGCTGAGCGAATGGGGACGATAACCCAGCATGCTACGTGACTCGCCTCCTTCTCTTCAAATACCCTTCACGGTTGACGGCAGGATCCCTCCTCGCCTGATGCTAACCTTCAGGCTTCCCTTTCGCCGACAGTTAAACCAGGGCTTCGCCATGTTGTCCCTGTTGCGGGGCCGCCCCTTGCTCACCCCCCTCTAAGGAAGACCACATACTGGGTTCTGCTTACTTTTCACACCCCTTAGTTCCGGCAGGGGCCAGTCTCGTGTTCTGAGAATCCACACCGTGGGTACTCAAAGAGCAGCGTGCGTTAGTGTGGCGGCCGTGATTTGTGAGTCTTTCTCTGAGTCCTTGGCGCCTGATCGATCGATGGATTGATTTATCTATTTTTAAACCTTTATTTATTTTTGAGAGAGAAAGAGAGAGAGAGACAGAGCACGAGCAGGGGAGGGGCAGAGAGAGAGGGAGACACAGAATCCGAAGCGGGCTCCAGGCTCCGAGCTGTCAGCACAGAGCCCGACGCGGGGCTCGAACCCACGAACCGTGAGATCGTGACCCTGAGCCAAAGTCAGACTCTTCACCGACTGAGCCGCCCAGGCGCCCCTCGGCACTTGATTTAAAAATGTAAACCTGGGGTTTGCCTGTGGAATACACAAGAGACAAAAGCTGCCTGCTTTTAAAGTAGCTTTTTCCCTCCGATTTGAATCCTCACTTAAAAGCCATAACGACGGTGTTTTAAGAGCGGAGATATAGTAATGGTTATTCACCCTGGTTGAAAAAAGAAACCTGCGGGCCGTCGCAGGAGTTGGCTTCTAGTGCGGTTTGAGGGCAGACACGTCTTCAGCCAGCATCTGTGGCCGTGGCCCCGTGGATCCCGGACGTCTTCAGCGACGTTCACGCAACGGCCGGCCGGGAGGGTGAGTGGTTTGACCGAACGGGCACCAGACGCCGGCTCGGGGCCCGGTCCCCAGGGCACCTTAAAATGCCGGCATCGCCACCAAAGCGGGGCTTAGGAAGCGGTGGTTCCGTGGACCTCCTCCCTCTGCCCTCTACAGGCGGGTCTGTGCCCACGCGGGGAAATCAAGCCTGAGCCTTCGAAGAGCTGTGCACGTCACTCTCTGGAAATGCCAGCTCTGCAGCGGCCAGGTTCCTCGCCCCAAGTGGGACCGCCGAGTGGGATTCGCTGACGAGTGCTCCCTGGCTTTCTCCGTGGAGCCAGAGGCCCCCCCGCGGGCAGGAGAGCCGTGGCCTTATTAGAACCTGCGGGGCTGGGGCGCCTGGGTGGCGCAGTCGGTTAAGCGTCCAACTTCAGCCAGGTCATGATCTCACTGTCCGTGAGTTCGAGCCCCGCGTCAGGCTCTGGGCTGATGGCTCGGAGCCTGGAGCCTGTTTCCGATTCTGTGTCTCCCTCTCTCTCTGCCCCTCCCCCGTTCATGCTCTGTCTCTCTCTGTCCCAAAAATAAATAAAAACGTTGAAAAAAAAATTAAAAAAAAAAAGAACCTACGGGGCATGTTTTGACACTTTTTTGGGAAATGGCTTTCTTCCTGGGAAGAGCAGGCATCTTTAGACGGAGGCGTGTAGGTAAGACTCCTGGCAGGACCGGAGGGGCCCCTGGTTACGGTGGGTCGCGTTGACCCGAGTGCTGGGGCTCGCCGTGACGAGATGAAGTCAGCCTGGGTGATTTCTTCCTCGGCTTGTTAGAACTCACGGCGAGCCCTGCCTTTCGGCTTCTTTCCACACCAGGCCTTTTCCGGTGGAAACGGTGGGCCTCGCGACGGGCTTTCCAGAGCCCTCGGGAGATGGTGTGGCCAAACGCGGGCTCGCTGTTGGCCTTGGAAGGCGCCCCGCCTGCCGGCTGCCCCCCAACCCCAGGCGCGTTAGTGCCTCTCTGCCCAGAAGGCGTTTGGGTAAAGTGGCCGTGAGCTCCAGAGACGTACCTGGTGTTGAATCTTGGCTCTTCAGGAGCCAAGGCACTTTCCAGTTACCCCGTCAGCAAAACGGGATGACAACAACATTGCTCCGTGGGGGTCAGTGTCACGGCCTGTGGAGTGACCAGCACGGCGCTGAGGCCGGAAGCGCCCCACGGACGAAAGCCCGGCCCCCCCCGTGGATGGCTCCAGATCCGTGGCTCCAGGACCACGGTCCCCGGTGATCCTTCGTTCACGTGTGCTGGGTTTTAACTGACAGCGACCCAAAGGACGGGAGCCCCGCTCAGCGAGCTGAGCCGCATCACAATGGCCTGTTTTAAGCTTCTTCCAGACTCTTCTTAACATTGCCAAGTCTCACAGAAGGAAGTCAATGCTCCAGAGGTGTCCGGTGGAAGATTTCGAAGAGCCATCCGGTGAGAATCAGCTGAATCAAAGAAAGCGATTTTCAAGTGAGCCTCCGGTGCTGTTCTGGTTGGTTGGATCTCTGGTTTCTGAAGGCCGACGGGATACCGGTGTGCTGCTACTTCCAGAAATCTCTCGGCTGTGTGTTTGCCCACGTTCCTCCCAGGGTAAACAGCATTTGATGCTCTTAATTAGCTCTTCCCTTGGTGACTAAAGGCCATTATCCCGAACATCAAGGATGACTGAGTAAGAGTGTAGGTAAATAGAATTACAGCGCAACTAGAATATTCCCTGGAAAACAAACACCAGCAGTAACGAAGTCTAATATCGCTTCTTTTTCTTAAAATCATACAGATGGAAAACGCCTGTGGGGTGGGTTCTGAGTAAAATATTGTAAGCTTTGCCTTTTTTTTTTTTTTTTTTTTTTTTTTTTTTGCCATTGATCTCTCTTTGCCTCACGTCCGGAGCCTCCTAAAGTTGTTAGCATGAGTTCTCCTTCTCACAGTGACGCCGATTTTAGGCCTGGAAAATATAATTTGGGTTAAAACTCGATGGGGAGTCGCTCACGCGGATGGGTTGCCGTGGAGATGTGCTGGCGGGGGGAGCCGGATGGCCGGCGGTATTTGCATGAGCCTCCGGGCTGGGCTTTGTCTCCCAGCCAGCTGGTGGGCCTCCTCCTCCCCTCACCCCTCCCCACCTGCTGCCTCCCTGAATCCCTGCCCGGTACTGACACCAGCCTGGAGTAGGAGAGTGTTTCCGGCAGGGATGAGTGGGGGGCGGGAGGGGGGCGTGTCCTCGCTAACAGAACCCCGATTTTGTGCAGCAACAGAACGGCTCAGTCCTTGCTGGGACAGCGTCTCCCGGCCACGCAGGGGAAGCCAGAGCCTGGCGAAGAACCAGACCCGCAGACAGATGACCTTCGAGGTGCTGAGCTAACCGGTGCCGAAGCCGCTGCCCCGTGGCCGTCCTGGTTGTGGTAGCAAACCTCCCGCCTTATTGCCGAGCGGTGCGCCCCCCTAATTCGTCGGCTGCGGCCCTGCGCCCCTTGTGCCTCGGAAGGAACCCCTGGAGACAAGGTCTTTAAAGAGGTCTTTAGGGACCGTAACCCGAATGAGGGTTAGGCTTGTGATTAACGACCAGTGAATTGTAATCGGTAACTCACGGTCCAGTGTGGCCGGTCTTGTAAGAAGAGGGGCTTTAGACACAGACATGGGCCGGCACAGAGGAAGGACGACGAGGGGCCACGGACCGGCCACGGAGAGATACCCGGCCCGGCTGGTAGCCGATCGTGGACTTGTGGCCTCTGGAACCGTGGGAGAGGACTGTCTGCCGTGGGAGCCCCGTCCGTGGTCGTTACGGCCACCCTAGGAGACAGGACAGGCGTGAGAAGCAAGCCAGTGGCATTCGCCCTAGGTCGAAGTGGCTTCGCCCACGAGGAGAGAGTTGAGCGAGCCCGGGAGTAGAGCGGCTCGTGGCGGTCTCCACACGTCGGTAGACAGCCAGGCTCTCCGCCTTCCTGCTGCACGGCCCACACTGCCTCCTGTGCAGCGGCACGGACGGGGCCCCTACGTGCCTGCGCTTTGTGAAAGAGAGGAAAGTCTTCTCCCCGTGTCTCGGCCAGAGCTCCTCCACGTGTGCAATCCCAGGCCAGCAACTGGCAGCACGCGTGGAATAACTGTGGTTGACCCTGGAGGGAGTCAGTTTTCTGACACAGGTGGCTGCCGGTAACCAAACAGGACTGCTGTGTCACCACCACAGAAGAAAGTAGAACGGAAACCCCACTGACGCTACCTCCCACAGACCTCTCGCGCTCGTCCACCTCTCAGCGTCTCCTCTGCGCTCACTGGGATTCCAGCCACGGTCGTCTCTTGCTGGGACCGGTGCAGTAGCCTATCAGCTGGCTTACCTGCACCCACCCCGGTCCCCTCCGCCTCTTCTAACGACAGGCTGGATCGTTTCCGGAAGACACAAATCACATCAAGCCACACCTTACGATAGTGCAGGGGTTCCACGTGGCTGAGGAGAAAGACATACTTCCTCGCCTCTGCCCGCAAGGGTCTGCCTGGTCCCTGCCCACCCTGGCAGCCTCATCAGGCGCCATTGTCCTCTGATGGACTCAGGCCTCGGGCCACCGTTTTTGATCGTTCTTCAAATTCACCTTACGCTCTTCCACTGCGGTGCTGTGGTGTAGACACCCCCTCTCCCGAGGACCAGCTCCCTCCACTCTTCGCCGGGCAGGTGTATCCTCACCCCCGCAGGCCTTCCCGCTCCCTCTGCCAGGGACGCCTCCCATCTTCCCCGACGGGGGCCGCTGCACCGTGTCACCGCCCCACACCGGAGGCCTGGACGTGACCCGACGCTTCCCACAGGCACGAGTGGCTCCCTGCCTTCGGCTGGCCTCACGTGCGGTCCCCCTCCCGCGGCGGCTCCCCCCCGGGGGCCAGGATGGCTCCCTCACCGTCTGGGGTGGGGCCCATGCTTCGATTCCATTCGCGGGAGGCCCCTCCTTGTTCCCAGACCGCAGAAGTGAAAACCGCGAGGCCCCCGGAACTTCTACGGAAGCTCCACCTTGTGCGGGTCCCCCCACCTCGCGGCAGAACGTGGTGGGCGTGTCCTCTTCTCCCGCCCCCTCCCCGCCGGTCTCGGGGCACGGCTGCGCTCCTGTCTCCCGGACCCCGTCGTGGGGACCCTGGCCGTGGCCGTGGCAGGGACGTGGCTCTTCCCCCTTCTGTGTCCTCCCCCGTCCTCCCTCCCCCCCCCCCCCCCCCCCCCTGCACCCTGGCCCAGCGCCTGGAAGAGAGTCAGGACACAAGTGTTTTGTTGAGCGATGGCTCCGGGTTAACTGGAAAAGGCAGCTGTGTTGCAAAGGAAGATAATTTTTGAGCCCACGTGATGCATCTTTTAGACACTTGGAGCACCTGATGTGCACAGATAGGAGAGGGGAGAAAATCACGGTACATCTACTTGATGGGGTACGAAGCAAACATTTAAAAAGTCATCACAATGCAGCAAGCGGAGATAATGCTTAAGACATAATATTGAACGAGAAGCAATGAGAAAAAGAGAACATCTTCTTATGATAATGTGTCCCCATCGCCCAAACACATCCCCCCCCCCCGGCTCCCCTCCTCCTAGAGGTGGACGCTGAGCCTCCTCGGGACGGGCCCCTCTCGGTCCAAGCCTGGCCCGTCCCTGTGTGTCCTCGGGGCGTCTCTCTGAGGCCCAAACTCAGCACGTCCCGGTTTGTTCAGGCCTGTCCCAGCTTCTGGCGGTGGCTGGGGACTGTTGGCTCACCGACCCTGCGTCTGTCCTCACAGGTGCCCTCCCCATGTCTGTCTCTGCGTCTCTCCTCTTATAAAGACGCCAGTCACATTGGGTTAAGCCCCATCTTTTCTTATTAAGAAAATTTTTAATGTTTATTCATTTTTGAGAGACAGAGAGAGACAGAGCATGAGCAGAGGAGGGGCAGTAGAGCAGGAGACACAGATTCGGAAGCAGGCTCCAGGCTCCGAGCTGTCAGCACAGAGCCGGATGTGGGTTTCAAACTCATGAACTGGGAGATCGTGACCTGAGCTGAGGTCTGACGCTTAACTGACTGAGCCACGCAGGCGCCCTGGATTAAGGCCCCACCGTGACGTGATCGTCCGCAGAGACCCTATCTCGAGTTCCGTCACGTTCACAGATCCCGGGTGTCGGCTGTGGACCGTCCCTCTTGGAGCCACGATCGCACCGCACGGTGAGGAGCAGGGGAGGAGGACCCAGGAAGGAGGCGCGTGGCCGGGCCCCGGGTCGCTGTTTCTACATGGGTTTGGCCGGGCTGGTGTCTCCTCCGCTCCCGAGTGGGACTGTCCAACACTCCACCACCCTCTGGAGGTCTTGGGCCCACAGCGCTGCGGACAGACTCAGGTATCAGCCACTCTGCTCGTAGGAGAACGCGTGTTGCTTCGTCGGCGGGGTGGGGGGTGGTGCTCCCTTCTCCCCAACGTGTCCTCCCCTCCGTGGGGAGCAGCGGGCAGGGCTTCGTCTCCCCCTAAAGGCGTCGGGCTCCACTAAGGGGACCCGGGCGCCCCGGGTGGTCTTTGAGTGGCCGTCGTGGGTCACAGGTGCTTGTCAAAGAGGCAGGCCACACCCCCAGCAGCGACCAAGAGCCTGTGACCGGGGCCTGCGGCTCGGCCCCTTCCAAGGTGGGTCTGGGGTTCCCCGGCACGTGCGGCTGAGGGACGGGCTGCCTGGCCCGGCCTCCCTCACTCGCCCTGCCTGCTCGAGGCGTCTGCACGCGTGTCCACACGTCCCCGGCTCCTTCTCACATCAGTGCTGCTCACGGACCCCCGGTCAAGTGCGGGTTCCTTCCGGGGCCTGGTCTGTGACCTCTCCCTCTCTGCTCCTTCCTGGTACCTTGCACTTGTCCTTGAAGACAGCAGGTGCCCGAACACCGGTTGATCCACGAGTCTCCAGGGCATGTGCAGAGCAGGGCCGGGCGGAGAGCGGCCGCGATTCCTGATTCGTGGCCCTTGCCTGGTCCCCTGCGTAAACGCCCGCATCCAGGCGGCTCTCCGGCTACCTGTGCCACGTGGCTCACTAACTGCAGGGCTGGGAAGGTGTGAGGCGATTCCAGAAGGCTCCGGCACCTGAGCTCCTCCGGGATAGGCTGAATCTGCTGTGACATCCACCACCACCTCCTTGCCATTGCCAAATCTCACTCTGAGAGAGAGAGAGAGACAGAGAGAGAGAGAGAGAGAGAGAGGAAGGATGGGAGAAGGGAGGAGGCAGACAGACGGAAGAGGCTGGCGGGCCCAGCGGGGAGGAGGGCTCGCCCTCTGGCAGGCAACGTGACCCGCCAACCCCCCCATGAGGCTCACTCCTGCCGCCTGCTCTAATAAACCCAAAACTCCAGTGACTTAAGTGAAGATTTCAGATTAACATTTAAATTAACACCGGACTGGAAATCTGGAGGCCCAGGTCGCTGATGTGACTCTGTTAACTTGTTCTGTGACCTGGGGCAGAAATCTAAAATGATCTTTTCTCGTTGAGCCGCCCCTCCATGGGGAGGCCCCCCCCCTCCCTCCCAGCCTGTCCTAGAAGCTAGAGCCTTCCGTGTCTGGGGGGGGGGTCACCTCTGACCCTGAGATGCTCTGCTCGACCAGTGAGTGTGGCCCCTCCCACCACACCCCCCACCCCAGGGTCAAGGGGGCAGAGATGCAGGAGACACGGGCCTCCCAGACACCAGGGGCCCGGCCATCAGCTCAGCCCCTCCAGGGGTCCGTCCTCAGGAGACATCCTTTACATGGCTGTCTTGGTGGCCCCGAATCTTGGGGACTGAGTGGAAGGGAACAGGTGTTAACATATGACCGATGGCCCCGGGGGGGTGGGGCGCCAGGCACACCCCGTACCTGCCACGTCCAGCCTTGTGGGCTCTCGAGAGCCAAGGCCACCTTTGATCAGGCTGGACTCTGAAACCTGGGCCTGTGACACAGAGCGGAGAGACCTCAAGGATCCCAGGTGGGGCACCAGGTCAAGGTGGGATTCTGGGAATCGGGACTCTTCCAGAGGGTGGGCGAAGGGGCCTTGCAGGTGCCTGACGCCTTATCCCAGGTTGAGGGAATAAGCATACATCGGGCTGGCGTGTGACTGTCTTCCCCGATTCCTGCGCAGGAGGCACAGGCTTACGTTCGCCTGGGATTTGGCAAACTCAAACTAGTGACTGAGCACTCTTCCAGGGGATGGGGAATCGCCGTCCGGGTTGGCGGGGGCCCAGCGCCTGCGGCCGCTCACCTGCAGTATCTGTGGGCTGCCTGGTCCCCGTGGCCTGGCCCAGCTCATCGGGGCCCCCGTGGTGGGAAAGGGAGGGGACGACCCCAGGGCCAAGGGCAAGCGCCAGCTCTCTCTCCAGGAAGGAAGGTCATGGAACACAACTTCTAGAGCCACCCGGGGCCGTACAGGTGCCGGAAAGGACGCGCGTGTTGTCTGAGGCTCCGCGTTCTTTCTCCGGGTGGGGGGAGACCCGCCGGGGGAGGCAGAAAACGCTGAGCAGACGGCCTAGGCAGGGACCCACACACCTTCCGTGCCCCGCTGGTGACGGCCTTGGGGCTGTTTTGTCGGGGGAAAATTATGCCCGGAGACTGAGACGCTCTTTGCTGGTCATCTATTTAACACAGGTTCATGGCGGGCATTGTAATTTATAATAATACTCTTTCACAAGCCAGTAGCAAAGCAGATAATGTCTCCTAATAAGCCAATGACGAAATAACGCACTCCGAACCAACGATAGATGAATTCCACGATCATTCCGGGGAAAGCGGGAGGAAGGCCGTCAAGTCCAGGTCCAGCCGACGTGCACTTTGTTACCGGTTGTTTCTGGGGAGTGTGAGTCCTTGCGGCCAAAGCGGGGTGCCAGCCGCCCGCGTAGGTCCCTCGCTGCCGGGGCGTGTAGCTGGGGGCGGGGGCAGGCCGGGCTGTTCCGGAGGGCGTTTCTCCAGGGGCCACGGCACACCGTGCACCAGTACCCACGAGCAGGAGCCCCTCCACGGCCGGGCCGGGCCTCCCTCCCCCCCGAGCCCGCTGCACGGTTTGACCCCACCGCCGACCGAGAGCGGCCTGGCCACGCGGGCGCAGGTGTCCAGGACCTCCGGAGAGCTGTTCAGATCGGCCAGGAGCAGACTCGCCAGGCCGGACACGCTTCCCGAGTCCTCTCAGATTCTTTGAAGTTTCCAGAGACCGCGCGATGACGGCCCCTCCCTGTGCTCATGTTGACAAGCCCTCCTCAGCCCCTCGGTCTTGATGACGTCCCCCTG
This sequence comes from Prionailurus bengalensis, assembly GCF_016509475.1. Classification (NCBI taxonomy): domain Eukaryota; kingdom Metazoa; phylum Chordata; class Mammalia; order Carnivora; family Felidae; genus Prionailurus; species Prionailurus bengalensis. Next base: position 166,138,679 of record NC_057348.1, on the reverse strand, counting down.
ACAGCCTCCCCAGTGTCCGCAACTCCTTTCTTAGATCAAAACAGCCATCAAAACAACTTATGCAAAACGGGTTCAAGCCACCAACAGTTTGCCCCCCAAACGAGCCGGCAAAACACTTTGAAATCCCCGCCATGAGGCGCGTGTGGTCCCAGGGACCCAGGAGGACTGTTGCGGTCACGGGCTGTGCGCGTGGGAACACAGCTCGGTCCGCACCAGGAGGGCGGCGAGCCCCCGCAGCGTTGGTGTGGGTCACCATCGGGACTTTGGCCTTTGTCGTCGTCATCGGGCCGCCTGGGCCCTGGGCCATCCCGGTCCCGTGTGCCATCAGGACGCGGTGCTGGAACCGGGTCGGGTCTATGGTGCCAGAATTCACCTCGTGGGCAGGTAAAGGCAGTGCTGTTCCCACGGGGAGACCCGGAAATACTTGAGTCGGGCAGAGGCTGCTTATGCCTCGTCCGAATGGGGGAGCTTTGTCTCCATCGTGCCTCCACATCCCTCGGCCACGGCTGGGCGGAGACGGCGCGTCCAAAATTGCTTTCTGCTGAGCAAATGAGGCTGGTGTTGGAGGCATCGCTTCATTTACTTGTTACTGGTGAGAATTCTCAGCGGCTGAGGCAGTGCCTGGAAAGAAGGGACCGAACCCGCCGTATAGCCTGTCAGAGGCTCCCTGCGATTTCAAATCCAGCAAAAGTGTGTCATTTGGGAGCAGGACCCAGTTTGGGGCCAACCTTTCCCGTAAGGCGGAGGCTCCCTGAGTGTAATGAATGCGACCCAGGGAGGCTTGGGGAATCCTTGACAGACTAGGAGCAACTGTGTCTTTATTCCTTTAAAAAGCATATTTTAGGGGTGCCTGAGAGGCTCGATCAGTTGAGCGTCCAACTTCGACTCAGGTCGAGATCTTGCAGTTTGTGGGATTGAGCCCCGCATCGGGCTCTGTGCTGATGGCTCAGAGCCTGGAGCTGCTTCGGATTCTGTCTCTCTCTCTCTGCCCCTCCCATGCTCCCTCTCTCTCTCTCTCTCAAGAATAACAAACATTAAACATTTTTAAATATGTTTTCTTATTTTTTTATTAAAATTTTTTGTGTTTATATATTCTTGAGAGAGAGAGAGAGTGCACACGCGCACACACAAGTGGGGGAGGGGCAGAGAGGGAGGGGGACACAGAATCCGAAGCGGGCTCCAGGCTCCGAGCCATCAGCACAGAGCCCGATGCGGGGCTCCAACCCATGAACTGCGAGATCATGACCTGAACTGAAGCCAGATGCTTAACCGACTGAGCCACCCAGGCGCCCCCAAACATGCATATTTTAAATGAATACGTAAAACATACATGGTTTTAAAAACCACAGAGTACCAAGGGCCAGACAAAGAAAATCAGTCTCAGTGGGTTCTGCGTTTGGTCTCAGTCTCAGACGGTTCAAACCTGTCTTTGAAAAACTGCACACCTGTGCTTGTGGATGGAAAGTCGGGGGACGAGAGTCCTTCCCTGTTGACGGGGACGCCCTGGCTGAGCGTCGAGCTAGCGACCGGCTCCGAGCGGCCTTACTCTGCGCCTTCCAGAGGTAACAGACGCTTCGTGTCTTGTCTAGCATGCAGGGCCCTGATGGACGAGGTGGAGTATGACGTCACCAAGGCTCGGCAGAAGACGACCAAGGTGGGCTCCTTCCGAATAAATCCTGACGGGACGCAGGAGAGGAGAAAGGTAGCGGAAAAGAAATTATGTGCCAGTGTATAATTGCGGATATGGGCAATTAGCAACCATTTATCCAAACAGCAGTTGGTCTTAATCTTGTAACCTTCCTCTTGTTCAGGGTATCAGCTCTAAATTGCTTCTGAGTCCTGGGGGATCCAAAGTAATCTTTAAGCTTGAAATTGAAGTCTCTCTCCCAGCACCTAAATTTTGTGTCTTGCCAAGTCGGAAGACATTTCGGCACTATTGTTCATCAGGATAAAAATAGCGTTTCCATGGTTCTTGGGCGAGGCCAGCGGGGGGCCCAGAGCGGCTGGGGGGTGGGGGGGCTGCCTCGAGCCCCCCTAACGGGAGCACCCTCCCCCAGACTCCACCCCCCCCCCCCCGAGACCTACAGGTTTTTACCGGTGGGAGGAATGCGAGACCCGTCTCCAGGACAGACGGGGGCTCTTGTGTGAGGGGACAGGATGCTGTTCCCCCACAGAGACCCTCTAGAGAGAGGCCGGCCCCGAACCCGCGGCTGTGATGGGTGGGGCCGCCGGGAGCCGGGCTCCTGTCTCCTCCCCCGCCCGGCACCGAGGTCCTATCGTTCCCAACACGCCAGCCGACAGTGATGTCATCCTAAGCGAGACACAAGTGAAGCTGTTCCCTGACGGGGCCTAAGTCGCTCAGAGCTGAAGGGAGGCCGCTTTGGGGCTTCTCGCCCCTTGGCCAGTGCACTGCACTCTGTCTTAGAACAAATCATCGAGGTGGGCTGTTTGCTGTTTCCACCTCTTTCTGGGGTTTTGTGCCCATCAAAGAGGGAGGAGGGCGGGGCCGGGTCCAGCCGAGGACTTCACGGGGGGGCTGCGCTGTGTGAACACGACAGCCTTTACGGGGGCCGAAGCGTGATGTTCACCTCCGTCAGGAGCCCGCGCGCCTGCTGGCGAAGGGAGCGGGGGGGCTCCGGTGCGCCGCGTCTCGAGTCCACAGACAAGGACAGGCCCTGAGGTCTCGCTGTTCGCGTCATGCCACCGGAAGGACCGTGCTTACCCGCATCACGGGCACATCCGTGCGGCTCCTTTGCCGGCGGTGGTCGCCGCGTATCCCCAGGTGCCCCCGGCCCCACGCGGTCACGGCCGCCTGTAGAGGAGCGGCCCTGGGCCCCTGGCACCAGCCGGAGCGGGGTCCCACAGCCAGGCAGGCCCGGGCACGGGCCAACACGGTCAAAAATAACCGGGTGCTAGTATCATACGAGGTTACAACGCGGGTTACCTGTCGGGCGCCTGCCCAGGACGAAGGAAGACCTCTCTCTCACAGGGTAACAGGCCAAAGGTTACAGGAGACACCAGAGGGTCGCGGAAGGAGGGAATGAGGCAGGCGCGCAGAGCCTGGGGTCCCGTGGTGGATGGAGGGCCGCACGGGGGCTCCCCGGGGCACCCGCGGGCCCTCCCGCCTCCTGGCTCTCACCCAGGCCTGGCTTAGAGGCCCTGGGCCCTCTGGACAGGGGCCCGCGTTTACCTGGAGAAAAAGGGCCTCCTCTCCCCTCCTCCACTTGCCAGACGATATCCCACTTTGAGTCCGTCGACTTGAAATAACTTTTTCGACGTTTGCCACAAACCGTCGGTCCGCAGAGCGATTTGAAAGCCATCGTCCTGCGCATCCGTGACCTCAGAGTCCCGGCTACGAGCAGCGGGTGCGCCCTGGGTCTCAGGCTGGAGCAGGGCTCCCCCGCGGGCATGTGGGCCGGACTGTGGGGCGGCCAGAAGGCTGCTCTTTAAAGCCCCCGCGTTTTGGAACCGTGTGGTTTTCAGCTCTGGGGTGCGGGTCGGTTTTCCCACCTCTGGCCAGCTCGCAGCAGAATAACCCCAAAGCCCTCATCATTTCGGGAGCCCTGCCACCCTCCCCAGGAAGCTACCGGGGCCTGCGAAAACTCTCCCCTGCGGTGATCCAAAACCCCGTGGCGCTGTTTTCTTGGGCCGGCCGGCTGCTCGCCGCACTGGAAATGCAGGGGGGCGTCACGGCAGGAAGTCAGGCCCTTCCAATGCCCGTCTTGGACGGGGGCCAGGCGGCTCTTGCCTGGTGTGGACCCAGAGGCATTTCTCTGCCCTTCTGCCGCGAGCCTGCAGGATGTGGGGGCTCAGATTGGCGTTGGGCAAAGAACAAAAGCAGTGCCTGGCAGGACGCTGAAGGAGGAGGTTTGGACCAGCCGCCCTGGCGGGGCGAGGCCTCAGACGCCCGGGGCCTTTCCTGGGTCTCAGGGACGCGCTGGCCCGAGGGACGAGACCACTCACCTTCCTGCGTCTTTCTGCGTTTTCCTTCCCCTTTGCATTGTGTTTCTCCGAGGATAAAAGGGAACACGAATCTGCGAGCTGAGGGAGCCGACACCCCAAGGTCCTTGGAAAGCCTCCCCTTCCTCAGAGGGAGGGTGGGGGCGCCCCCCGAGAGAGCCCATGTTCGGAGGGGGACGGGGCGAAGCGACCCGAGGTGCCCTTGCACAGTGTGGTTGAGAGACGCAGGGCTCCTCACTGTGAATCGGGGCCCGCAGCGGGGCGGGCGTGGGGAGGGTGGTGTGGACGGGGGGCCTGCTCGGGACCAGTTCTCACTTGGTGAGAAGACCCGAGGGGGTTCCTGGTGCACGTTCTGCTTCCAGAGGACGGCCGGGGAGAAAGCTGCCCTGTGCAGGGCTGCAGATGGCCCCTGCCCCCACCTGCCCGCCGGCCCCCCCTCCGCCCGCCGGCCCCACCTCGTCTGGTGGCCACGCCATCTCCCTGGCCCTCTCCGGCTCTGACCCGGCTTTGCTTTGAGTCCTGGTTTCAGTCTTTCGTCCCCCGACTCTGTGCGCACGGGAGCAAAAGGGGCTGCCGACCCCCGGGGTCACCGGCTGGCTAACACCACCGGCTCCCAGACGGGACGGCCCATGTGGCCACCGGCAAGATGCCGGGCGGTGGGGACGCTGGGAGAGCTGTCCCTCGGAGGACTGGGCGGGACTCAGGTGGGGTTGGGGGCAGGGTTAGGGTACTGGACGGGAGGGGCCGTACCCGGTTGGACACCCCCGTTTCTCCGGGGCTCCAGCCGACTTCCAGTGAGACCTGCTCTCTGCCCGGCAGTTGTTTCCAGCTGAGCAAGAAAGGAATCGACTCCCGGGGGGCAGCCCCCGGAACCGGGTTTTAAGTACTCCTTGGTACCTTCAGAGTACTTGTGAAGTATGCTCAGCGCGAAGGTCCCCCTCAGGCGGAATCAGGCCCCAGCTACTCCCGGAGAGCACAGCTTATCGGCCTTCCACAGCTCTGCCCCCTCCCCTCCCCTGCCTCGGGAGCCTCCCGGATGAAAACCCGACCGCCCGGGGGCTGAAAGGCCCCCTCCGGGGACATGAAGGGTTTCTGAGAGCGCCTCCTCTGCGTCCTGCTCACAGATGTGAGCGTGGACAAGTGGGGGGTCCTGGAGGGACACGAGAGCCGCCAACGGCTCCCCACCCCAGCACGGGTGGGCAGAGGCCCCCATTTGTCGGAGTTGTGACCGGCCAGGCCTCCCAACACTTGCCGCCCGGACTCGGTGGGCCCCCGACCCGACCCGAGCCTGCTGGGCTGAGCGGGCTACCAGAGATTGACAAGTGGGGCTGGGGTTCGAAGACGTAAGTCTCCTGGGCTTTGATGACATCATCCTCGAGGTCGCTCGGAGGCCTCCAGTGTTACCGATTTTAGGGACGGCCTATAAAAGCAGACGGTGCAGCAGGGGCGCCTGGGCGGCTCAGTCGGTCGAGCGTCCGACTTCGGCTCAGGTCACGATCTCGCGGTCTGTGGGTTCGAGCCCCGTGTCGGGCTCTGTACCGACAGCTCGGAGCCTGGAACCTGCTTCAGGTTCTGGGTCTCCCTCTCCCTCTGCCCCCTTCTCGCTCACTCTTTCTCTCAAAAATGAATAAATAAGCTTAAAAAAATACTCTCAAAAACAGATGGAGTGAGTCCCGGTGCCGGACCAACCCCAGAGATTTGGTGGCTTTGTTGGAAACAGTCTCCTTTCTCCTTTTCCTGAACGGACAAGTTCGTTCGCGCACGGCGGCGTTTTGCCTCGGGCTGTCTAATGAGCCGGACGTGCTTGTCTTCCTGTCGCCGGCCGCGTCTCTGCAGCGGAGCGGGAGGGGGGGCTGGGGGAGGCACGCTCTGGGGACCCCAGGGCCCCGGCCGGTGCCCGCCGAGGGAGCCTCCTGCTGGCTGCACTCGAGGGGACCGTCGCCGCCTGATACTTCCCCTGGCTTGTGACAAAGCCGTGTCTGTGCAGTCAGCCTCTAGGTCACTTCGTGGTTTTGTGACGGTCGTAGTGACCCACGGTGAGCGGGACAGCACAACACCGTCCGGAGGCGGCTGTCCTACGATCGCTTCGCAACCAAGTGTTCATCCTCTCCTGAAAAGCCAACAGCGGGCCTCCAGGAAGGGGCCGTGAATGAACTTGTGCTCTCGTGATGGGGACCCAGAGTCTGGGAGCGGGGCGGTGAGGGCTTACGCTTGCTTCTACGGATCGAAACCCTGAACTCGGGGCGCGGGACCCAGGACCCACTTCTCTGTGCAGTAGGTGAAGGTGGGAGCACGAAGGTGCCCTTTGCCGTGACTGAGACCGCGAAACTTGGAAAGTTCGAAGAGAGTAGATCTCATCGATCAAAGATGACGATGATTTAGACCAGGACGTAAAGCCTCTTTCGTTAAATTCTTTTAACAGCTCTGCAAAGTAAATAAGGCCACTTTAATTAGCTCCCTTTCCTTTTTTTTTTTTTTTCCCCAAGTAATCTCTAAGCCCCGTGGGGGGCTCGAACTCACAACCATGAGATAGAGTTGCACGCTCTACCGACTGAGCCTGACAGGCACCCTTAATTACCCTCATTTTAGAAATATAGAAGATGAGGGGCTCCCGGGGAGCTCAGTGGGTGAAGCGTCCGACTTGGGCTCCGGTCACCATCTCACGGTTCGTGGGTTCGAGCCCCGCGTCGGGCTCTGTGCTGACAGCTCAGAGCCTGGAGCTGCTTCAGATTCTGTGTCTCCCGCTCTCTCTGCCCCTCCCCCTGCTCATGCTCTGTCTCTCTCTCTTTCTCAAAAATAAATGAACATTAAAACTTAAAAAAAAATACAGAAGACGAGGCTCAGAAAGCTTCAGTGACTCACTGTTTTGGCAAATCGGGATTAATTTAATTTAATTGCTGATAAGTCCGTTTAGACAGAGCCACATCATTTGCTATCGATAGAGCTACCCCATGCTGTTACATACTGTATAGCACCAGGTTCCTGTGGCGTTTTGAAGTTGTGCAGTGCACAACCTGTACAACTGTATGGGGGCCCTGTTTGCTAACAAGGTGAGAGGTGTGGCCTTTGTAATAGGCCAGCTAGGAAGCAGAGGGGAAATTCAGTCCCCCCACACTTTTCGGACTGTAGTCTGTCACAAATAGGTGTAGTGGGGTGAAACCAGCATGTAAAGATATACATAAAATATCAGAGTGCATCTTATGGCAAAGGAAACTGTTATCTCATGACACCGTGTAACGAGCTGAAATGCAAAAAGTGGGTCATGTCCAAAAAGCTAAAAGCCACCATAGCAGATGGCTGTTCTCAGCATGGGACAGTAGCCGAAAGGTATTTCATTTGGGAAGATTATTAATACCCAAACAGAGAGCTGTAATAATTCCTGCCTCCCTCTACAGAAGCAGCCAGAACTTCTCTGAGACCAGATATCAGGGCAGAAATGGCTGGCAGTTCAGTGGTCTGTACCTTCTCGAGGCCGGGGACCCAGGGTCCCACGGGGGGACAGATGTCTTCCTGGCCCCAGTGGCCCCAGGGGCCCGAGTCTGGCCCGCTGCTACTGCCGTCTCAGGACCTGTGCTCTGACGCTGTGGCCTCCCAAGGTCAGGACGCCAGATGCAAGTTCAGCCCTGCTGAACGTGGTGGAGACGAGACAAAGAGTGCTTACCCGGAAGGAGTTAGACCCTAGCCACTGTGAACACCGCGTGTGACAGCAACAAGACACGTATTTGGTCTTTGCCTTCCCTTCCTGCCACAGAGCTTCTGAAACCCTTGTGATATCCCTGAGTGATAGGGACGAGAGTGTATGCTGGTGAGGTGACCCCTTGGGGTCGAACCTTCAACCCCACCCGGACCTCTGGGGAGGGCGGGGGCTGGAGACAGAGCTCAATCTCCAACAGCCAATGATTTAATCGACCATATGCCTACGTAATGAATCGTCCATCGCGGCGTTCGGAGCAGAGAAGGGGAAAGTTTTGTATTACGTTCCTTTTTTAACCCGTGGGAAACTTGTCCAGAAGCCCCACCCCCATCCCCGGAACACTTCTCTCCTGGGTCGTGGTCAGGAGAGCCCCAAACACCCGCCGGTGATCTCCCTCGCTGGAGACCCGAACTCGGGGTCTGCTGGGGGTGCCTGCTTGAGCACAGGCGGCAACAGGAGTGGGGGCTGTCGGCGGGAGGGGGCAGGGGGGTTCCTGAGGGCCGGGGACTGAGGAGACAGGCAGAAGCCAGAGCCCCCCTCTGGCGAGGCACGGGTGGGGGCCAGCCCTGCGCTCTGCCTTGCATTCCCGGGTCAGCAAGAGAGGGAAACGGTGTGGGGTTGGAGTGCCCGGCTGGCAACCATGCCTAGGAAGCAGGAATTGGGGGGGGGGGGTCACCTCTAAGTTCGTCTGTGGACATTGTCAGCCCACAGACAACATTTTAATAAGTATGTTACTGGGGCGCCTGGGTGGCTCAGTCGGTGAAGCGTCCGACTTCAGTTCAGGTCACGATCTCGCGGTCCGGGAGTTCGAGCCCCGCGTCGGGCTCTGGGCTGATGGCTCAGAGCCTGGAGCCTGTTTCCAATTCTGTGTCTCCCTCTCTCTCTGCCCCTCCCCCGCTCACACTCTGTCTCTCTCTGTCTCAGAAATAAATAAAAACATTAAAAAAAATAAGTAGGTTACTTTGATAACGATCATGAATAAAATTATGTTCCCAGGAAGCTGTAAATCAGCAACAGTAAAAAAAAAAAAAAAAAAAGTCAGAAAGATGTTTTCCAGTTTTTAAACGCAAAAAAGAGGTTATTAGCCAGGGTGTAGGATGACCCTACGTGTACAAGCGCTTGTTCTGGGGAGGGGGGGGCATCCCAGAATACACATCACAGCGGCAGTCATGGTTATCTTTGGTATTACTGGGTCTTTCTTCTCCGTTTGCTTATCTTTTAAATGTTTTCCATAATGAACACATTATCGCCGTAATGTTTTGCAAAGTGTGGGTTGTTTTTTTTTTTTTTTTGAGAGATCAAAAGAATTCCATGTCATTTCAAGAACTCCAATGCTAAAAAGCAGCGTTGTTCTCAGGGAGGTGGAAAGCCACCCAGGAACACGTGATTTGCCTTTTTACAAAATTCCTGACAAAGAGCTACAGCGAGGTCTTCTCCCGATTTGTTCAGTCTCCGTTCCTGGTGGTCGTACTGGTCCTCCATCATCGTCAGTAACGCAGTCGGCACACGCTTGTCCTTCAGACATTTTGAGAGGACCAGGAGGACGGGGTGGGGCTGGGGTGGCTTTCAGCACGTCTCCGATGTGTCGCTGTCTTGTCTCCATCGCCCTCGCGGCCCGAGAACTTCCCCCCGGGGGACAGGTTGGTCTGGTCCCTCGTCTGCAAGGAAATGAACAGGTATTTGTGTGTTTGGTACGAAATAACGCTGACTGGTTTACTTACACTCTTCTTTCCTCTTCCTCTCGAGGAAGAATAAGAATGAATTCTATGGGGCGCCTGGGTGGCTCAAGTCGGTTAAGCATCCGACTTTGGTTCGGGTCATGATCTCACAGTTCGTGAGTTCGAGCCCCACATCAGGCTCTGTGCTGATGGCTCGGAGCCCGGAGCCCGTTTTGGATTCTGTGTCTCCCTCTCTCTCTGCCCCTCCCCTGCTCGCACCATGTCTCTGTCTCTCAAAAATAAACATTAAAAAACAATTTTTTTTAAAAAAAGAAAAAAATGAATTCTAGTCCTCAAGACCACAACACTTGGGGTTCTGTGCACCTTGGAGAAAAATTTTGGGACTTTTATCGTGCATCTTTTATTTTACTTCTTTATTTTTTTTTTTAAGAGAAACGCTACCCCTCAAGATTTCATTTATTTATTGTACTTATTTAGTTTTGAGAGACAGAGAGAGACAGAGTATGAGCAGGCGAGGGGCAGAGAGAGAGGGAGACACAGAATCCGAAGCGGGCTCCAGGCTCCGAGCCGTCAGCGCAGGGCCCGACGCGGGGCTCCGACCCACCAACCGCGAGATCGTGACCTGAGCCGAAATCAAGAGTCGGACGCTTACCCGACCGAGCCCCCAGGCGCCCCCAGGAAGGAATTTAATACAGGCTTTTGGATGCGTCCACACAGCACACCCAGACCCCCAGGGAGCTGCCCCCTCTGCTGCCCACAGGAGAAGGGAGAGCGAGAGGCCGCGGCCCGGAGCAGCCGCATTAAATGCGGGACTCTGGTTAGCTGTCACCGAGGGCCCAGCAAGTGACTGGGGCAGCTGTGACCTTGCCCCCAGGACACGTCTGCTGGGTCAGCTCCCACAAAAGGAAGCAGCGGAAGTCCCGGCCCCTGCCCGGTCCTACCGCAGACACCCTCGTCCTGCTCCAGACCCGTGCGGGGTGCAGGGAACCGCTTTGGGAAAACCCGAGGGCGAGGACACCCCGACCGGAGGATGGCGGGAGAAGAAGACTCCCCGTCTTCCCGGCCACGTGGGAGGACATCCAGCGGGCCCCAGAAGGAGCCCCAGCTGCCCAGAGGGCTGTGCTGTGTGGCGCCCCCTGCAGGGTGGTGGGAGGCTGTCTGTCTGGGAGGGAGCCAGTCGCACCCGGACTCAGGTGTGCGCTCCGTGCATCCGAGTCCGTTTATGTCCAGTAACATAAGGTCATCTCACCCGGGTGGGCTCCGGGCAGCCTCAGGTTCCTTCTTGGGCCCAGTGTATTTCTGTCATTTTGCCCCTGTGTCCCTTCTGCCTCTCCCCAGCTTTGGAACGCCTCCCCAGGGCTCCCGCTGTCCCGTCCCGGCGGGCTCCGCTCTGGCAGGACAGAAGGGTCTGGCCTGAGACTCTCGCCCTTGACCCCGCAGCCCTGGCCTTCCCGGAGGCAGGGGCAGCAGGGTTGGGGGAGCAGGGGACAGTGGAGAGAAGGCTCGCCTTGGTACCCCCACAACGCGGGTGTGCCCGCATGTCCGCACACGGTTCACGCGCAACAGCAGGGACCCTGGGGGTGTGGAATCTGCACTCGGGTGCTTGGGGACGGCCCCTTGTTTGGGGGGAGGAGCCTCCCCCACCTGGCGCCACACCCCCCACCTCCTGATCTGCAGCGGCTCAGCCCGGGGGTGGTTCCCTCATCAGCCGGTTCCCCACCCCCCCCCCCCAGCCGTCTTAGCTCAGGAGGATCTTCCTGACCCGGAACCGCCTGCCTCCTCCGACATCAGACTCTCTCACCCCCATCGCCCGCGGAAAGGTGACCCACTCCACCTCCCCTCGCCCCCCAGACCCTGCGGCGAAGCCTCCAGGTCCTTAGCCCTGCTTCTGTGGCTCAAAGGGGTGCCCTCCGCTCCGCGCGTGGCCGGGAGGGCATCAGGGCCTGCAGGGCCCAAGGCTGGGGTGCCTCCCGCCGTCCAACCTCACGCTGCCCCTCCTCGCCCCTGCCTCTGAATTGCCCGGGACCGTCCGGGGCTGCCTCTGGGTCAGCGCGATAGGCCACCGCCCCTGCCACCAAACCTCGTCCGGGGAGGCCGGGGTGAGAATGCAGCCCTGGGGGACAGGAGCAGGCGTCTGCGGGCTCCGTGTGTGCACGTGTGTGTGCGTGTATGCACACAACACAGGCACCTTAGCCGGAGGTCGCCTATCACAGAGCAGAGAGCGTGAGCCTCCGGAAGGTAGGAGCTGCGGGGGCGGGGGCAGGCCCGGCTGGGACCCCAGGGGGACTGCTTGCGGCCCTGGGGTGGGGGGAGGGCACATCTCTCCTGCAGGACCGCGTGCCCCGGCGTGGGGGCGCCACTGCTCTTCCCGGAGGGGCCAGCAGGGGGACCTTTCCCCAGGCCTTCCCCACCCGGCCACTGCCTTCCCGGCCCCAAACCGGTCTTCCTGTGCTGGGCGTGCGCGGGTGGGATTCAGGCGTGATAGCACCTCTCCCCGCCCGGGTTTCGAACCGGCCCAGGAAGCCTGTCGCGGGGACTTCCCGATGTCGGGGGGGAGGGGTGGGTGCTCCTTCTGGGGGCTGTTAGCTGGGTCGCCCGCAGCCTCCGCCCGGTCACTCGGGCATAAACTTAAGACTAAAGTGACCCCGAACACTGAGCTGCCTTGAGAACCTTCCGGGAAGTGACACAGACGTTCTCGGTCCCCCGTCCTGCTCGGACTAATCCGCCCGCGCCAGGAGTGAACACAGAGCAGCTGCGTCAGTGAGGCCCCGACTTGCCGCATTCCGGCCGGTTGGCTTGTCCCACCTGCCTGGTGCCGACGGGCCACGGGCTGAGATTAGAAGTTGGAGCAGCTCTGTCTGGGGTGCGGTGGCCGGGAGGTGATGCGTTGCGGTGGGAAACCCGCGTCTGCAGTTACTTATCTGCACGTGGCGTTGGTTTATCCTCCACTCCTCCAGCCGCAGTGGAAGCCCCCCGCCCTGTGACACGTCTGCTCACTTACCTGGAGGTGAGCAAGTCTGAATGGGTGTCCGTTTGAGATCATTTGGTTGTTACTGAGCGAGAAAGAAGTTAGCATATTTTGTTCTCTGATGAGGCACGCAGCATTTTTTTAAAGAATCTTTTTTTTTTTTTTAAGTTTACTTATTTATTCTGAGAGAGGCAGGGACAGCATGAGTTGGGGAGGGGCAGAGAGAGAGAGGGAGGGACACAATCCCAAGCAGGCTGCACGCTGTCAGCACAGAACCTGACACAGGGCTCGGACCTACGAACTGTGATGTCATGACCTGAGCCGAAATCAAGAGTCGGACGCTCGACCGGTTGAGCCACGCAGGCGTCCCGCAAGCCGTATTTGAGGGGGTGAATTCTCATATCGGGCTTGCAAGCTGAACTTTGTTAGCAATGTTCCCCAGGGGCTGGAGATGCCCATGGGCAGGAGGAGGCACACAGAGGCCTGTGGCCAGGCTGGGAGGTACTCCATCGGCACGACTTCCCGTGTTTGCGATATGGCATCTTCTCATGAAGGCATAGTGGGAGTTTTTAATGCAAATTCTTTTCTCTTGGGTTTAATTTAAGAAAAAATTTTCTGAAAGAAAGAAAGAGAGAAAGAAACAGAGTGAGAAAGAAAGGAAGGAAGGAAGGAAGATTCCAGCAACATTTTTAGGAGGAGTTGGTAGGTAACATAAAATAAAGCAATGGTTTATAAACGTGTCCTGTTTCCAAAACGGTGAAGAAGGGTTCTCCGAGAATCGTTTCAAAGGACAAAAAGACCCTGGGAAAGAAGCAGCCTCGGGACCGTCCACAGACTCATCTCTTCTGAAATAACTTCCATTGTTAATTAATGGGCTTAAAAAATCGGGCTGAACTTTCAGAACCAATTTCTTTCTCCTCTCTGAATTTCAGTATCACTTTTGCTTGTGGAGTCTCCTACTAGCCATCGGTCTAAGTGAGCTATTTATTATCCTGGGCTGCTGTTTGCACATATTCTGTTCTATTCTGTCATCTGGAATGCAAGCCGACTTGGCTGTCACACTCGAACAGGAATGTGCAGTGAGAGGACAATTTACCGCGAGGAGGAGACCCCTTTCCGCTGAGGTCCTTTCTAATGCTTCTGGACATCCTGGGTTGATGATTCTCAGGGGCTCAGGGCTCAGCCCTCTGGGGAACTGACAAGGCGAAATCCCCTTCTCTGTTTCTGAGGCATGTCCCTGGAACTCTGTCCCTTTAGCTGTCACCACTCGCCCTGACGTCCTGTCTGGGGTTTCCTGTTGCTGGACTGTGTGAAGCTGAAATCAGCCAGAGCTCCCCAAGGCTCGGCTGAGCAGCTCTTTGGAAACGGAAATACCAATAAGGAATTATCCCATCTCTGAGTGCGGGCTGTGTGTCATCTGGCAAGGAAGTGCCTGAATGCTAACCTGCAGAGGGAGAGGGTGAGCCGGGCAGGATGAACCCAGTAAAAGTCAGGGGTGACCAGCAGAAGGCTGCGGGAGGCTGTAGGAGGCCACGCAGAAGGCTGCAGAAGGCTGTGGAAGGCTGTAGAAAGCCAAGGAAGGCCATGCAGAAGGTTGTCAAAGGCTGCAGAAAGCCGTGTGGAAGGCTGAGGAAGGCAGAGGAAGGCCACGGAAGGCTGCAGAAGGCGGAGGAAAGCCGGGGAAGGTTGTGGAAGGCTGTGTGAAAGGCCAAGTGGAAGGCAGTGGAAGGCCGAGGACAGCCATGGAAGGCCGCGGAAGGCCGCGGAAGGCCGAGGAAGGCCGAGGAAGGCCGAGGAAGGCCGCGGAAGGCCGAGGAAGGCCGAGGAAGGCCGTGGAAGGCCGAGGAAGGCCGTGGAAGGCCGTGGAAGGCCGTGGAAGGCTATGGAAGGATGCCGGTGCCCCAACACCACCAAGTGCTCAGCAGGTCCTTGCGCCAACATATAAGCACCCGCCCTATTCTCCAAACACTTTTTAAACTTTCTGAATGTTCTCTATACCTCCCAGATTTAAATGCCATGACCAGTCTAATTACCTATGTGTTCGATTCACGTAATTTTGAGGGTAAGGAATTCTATCATTTAGCTTAGTATTAAGCAACAGGGGCTAGAGCCAAATATGGACACTAGCCCTTGAATTTTTCATTTTAAAAACTAAACATTGAACAAACAAGGTCAAACCATCAAGAATTTTGGCACAGCATGACCCAGTTTTTTTCTTTCGAAAAGAGTCTATCGACAACAAGAAGTCTTCAAACAAACAGCCCCGCGCTTTCCGCACTGGCAGCAGCCGCCTGTCGGGCACACGCGGGCACCGAGGGCCAGCAGGAGGGACTGGGCCGGGCTTGTGGGCCTAGGATGTCAAGGCCAACGGCGCGACGAGTTCAGCCTGGGTGGCAGTGACATGAGATCATGGGCAGAGAGCCTGTGTCCCCACCAGGATGGTTCAGAAGTGTGCAAACTGGAACCAGGTTCTGTGATGCTTCTCAACTGGCGGGGAGTTTGCTCCCCAGGGGACATTGGGAGATGTCCCCAGACGGTTTCCACAGCCTGGGGAGGAGGCATCGCCGTCTTAGGACTGAGAAGGATACAGCCAGGGCTGGACCTTGGCTGTATCAGATCCAGCTGGGAGAGGAACACATCAGTAGGACACCGAGGGGCTGTGGGGCCCAAATCTGGTGAGGCAGTGCCCCCCACCCTCACGTCCACCCAGAACCTCAGAATGGGACCTGATCTTTTATATAGGATCTCTCCAGGGGCGCCTGGGTGGCTCAGTCGGTAAAGCGTCTGACTTCGGCTCAGGTCCTGAGCTCACGGTTCGTGAGTTCGAGCCCTGCGTCGGGCTCTGTGCTGATGGCTCAGAGCCCGGAGCCTGCTTCTGATTCCGTGTCCCCCTCTCTCTCTGCCCCTGCCCCACTCACACTCTGTCTCCCTCCCTCTCTCTCTCTCACAAAAATTTTTGAATAGGATCTCTACAGATGTTTCTAGTTAAGTGGAGGTCATCCTGGATTAAGGGAAGCCCTATTCCAATGATCGCAACCCTTCCCAGAAGGCCAGCAGAGACACACAGAGGGGAGGTGGCCATGAGAAGACCGAGGCAGAGATCGGAGAGGCCAGGGTCGCCAAGGATGCGGGGGACACCAGCAGCTGGAGCCAGGCCCGGAAGGACCCTCCCTGGAGGCTTCAGGGGGAGCGAGGCCCTGCCAGTACCTTGAGGTCACACCCCGGCCTCCAGAACTGCGAGAGAGCATGTTTCTGCCGTTCGGAGCCACAGTGTGGACACGAGCCGGGTGGGAGCCCGGCCCCGGGGAAGCGAGCGGGTCCCGCGGGGGAAGAAAGACCGGAGGGTCCCGCACATGCAGCCCCCACAACGTGAAAAACAGAACCGCGAGCCAACAATCGTGCGTGGAAGATTCCCTGTCAACGGTTGTCTTTCTCGTTTCTCTGGGGCATCCGGGGACCCGCCCCTTGGGCCTCAGTCATCCCCCCCATCCGGCATGTTCCCTGCCGTGTCCACAGCCCCTCTGGTGGCCTCCCCAGCCCAGTGCTCACCGCTGGCCCAGTGCTTTCCTGGGTCCACAGCCCGGTCTCTAACCATAGCAGACCTAAAAGACCAAGATGTCACATGTTTGGAGAGAAATGGAGCCCGGGCTGCTCTGTGGAAGGAGTTAGACAAGCTCCCCTTAGTTGGAGTTTGGCTCGAGACGAGGGACTGCCGTGGCTTGTATTGCCCGGCGCCATGAGGGGGCTCCACTCCCCGTGCCCGACGTGAACATCCCTTCTCTCCGGTGCCGTGACCCGCATGGTGGTGACAGCGGCCCATCCCTCCAGCAGAGGTTAACGTGGGACAGAGAAGGGAAGGTGACCTGTGACCAGAAGGGCCGCCATGCCCAGCTGCCGGAGACCTGGCCGGCCTGGCCTGGCTCAGGGACCAGCCCGTCCTCCCTGCCGTCCCGCCGGTTGAGAGGCACGGAAAGCCGTGGAGGGAGGCGTTGGTGTGGACACAGCTCCAATGGAGAGACTTTAAATTTTATATGAACAGGGTCTTATTTTCCGGCCCATTGTTTAAGTCAAGTGCAGAAATAATTAGGCTCTTTGGGCCCCTTCTCAAGTCTTGGTCTGTGAACTTTCTGGAAACACCAGAGGGAGAGAGCCTCTCCAGCCACGTTGAATTGTTTGACCGTGTGGAGGGGGCTGTCTGGAGAGCTCTGCTTTCCCTTCTGTACGAAAACGTGGAGTTAAGAGTCATCTCTAATATTGTGGAGGCCAGTAGATTTCGCTGATAAGATCCTCTATTTAGTCAGCTCTCGAGCTGTCCCCACGTTTCAGGGAAGGCGTCGCCTTTTGAGTGAAGGGGTCAGTGATGCCACCCAGGGGCTGGGTCTCTGTGGGCTCCCGGGGTCCCCCAAGCAGTGCGCCGACTGTGGGCTGGGGCTCCTGCGGGGCGATGAGTGGCCCCCAGGCAGGAGGCGGTGAGAGTAGGGACGCTTGTGTCCGATGCCCCCACTTTGGGTTTTCTAAGTTCTTTTCATCAAAAACGCTACATTATGAAAGTAACACATGGTGATTTTAGCTGGAGTGATACAGGAGCTTTTGAAATCCACCCTTCCCAGCGACTCAGATGATCAGCGATAGGAGACCAGCCCCCAGCTTTCTCCACGCGCACTCAAACTCTCGCAAACGTCCTCACGTTCAGTATTTTTTTTTTGTTTTTGTTTGTCATTATAAATTAATAGCCTCTCTATATTCCTCTGAAGAATGTGGAAATGTGAAATAAACCTAAGCGTTCAGTCTAGACTCCACGCTCTCGACTGGCGTGTGCAACCCCATCCATATGTCGAAGCCCTAACCCCCCCACGGGGCCACACTGGGCACGGGTGGCTCATAAGGAGGTGATTCGGGTTAAATGAGGCCATGAGGGTGGGGCCCCACTCGGGTAGGACTGGGATCCTCGTGAGCAGAGAAGGAGGCATCTCGCTCTGTGCCGCGTGTGAGGACAGAGGGGGCTGTGGCCGCCACAAGCCAGCAGGAGGGCTCTCACCGGGAACGGAACCTTCCGGCAGTGCAATCTTGGACTCCAGCCTCCAGAAGTGTGAGGGATACACTCCTGATGCCTAAGCCCCCTGGACGGTGCTATCTGTTATGGCCGCCAGAGGGGACGAGGACACCCCCCACTGTCAACCAATGGACAGAGATCCAACCCGTCTCTGTCCATGTCTGCACCCTGGTGACCGCCCCAGCGACGGACGTACAGGCTGTGTCCAGTGTGTTATCACAACCCATCAGGGCTTCAGCAAGCCCCCTGGACGGTATGTCCTGGTGTCGAATTGCTTTCCAGGGCACAGACCCCCGGAAGGGCGGGGCTCAGAGGACGTGCGCATTTTCTTTGGAACCGATGTCGCCAGATTGTTTTCCCCAAAGGCTGTTGCGTTTTAGATCCTCACCAGCTTTCTTGCCTTGCGGCCGGCATTGGATCATATCATTCTTCGATGTTTGGTAATCTCGTAAGTGAAAGATGGTTATTTCGTTGTCTCTCTGTTTCTTTAATGTTTATTTACTTATTTTGAGAGCGAGCGAGCACAGTGGAGGAGGGGCAGAGAGAGAGGGAGAGAGAATCCCAAGCGGGCTCCGCACTGTCAGCGCAGAGCCTGACGTGGGGCTCGAACCCACGAACCACGAGATCATGACCTGAGCCGAGGTTGGACGCTTAGCCGGCTGAGCCCCGCCAGGCGCCCGGGATGGTATCTCATTCTTGTCCTCACTTCCCTTTCATGGGCTCCGAGTGAACAAAGCATATTTTCGCAAGGGCACCGTTCACTTAGATTTCCCGTGTTTCCAGTTGTTTATTTGTGTCCTTACCCATTTTCTGTTGGCTCGTCCCTCGTGTCGTTGTTATTTGACAATCCAGCAGACGGGGACACTGTGCCTCGCCGGCCGCACAGGAGTCTCCACGCGTGGTTTGTCAGTGGCCTCGCCCCCTTCGGCGCCCGGACGGCCTTTGTTCTTGATGGCTGTGGGTTTCTCGTCCTGTTCAGGGACGCCTCCCTCCTCTTTGTCACACTGACGGCTTTCTGAATTTTCCCCCAAGAGCTTGTGCTTTGGTGTGTGGACATGGCATCCATATGGAACGTGGTTTTGGATACGGCGTGAGGTACGGTCCGGCTCCTCTCCTTCCGGTGACACGTGTCAGCCCTCGCTACTAAGGAAACCATACCCCTCCTCACTGAATCAGGGTGACGCGTCGTCAGCTTTTTCTGAAGAGGAGTTCATTAGAAACTGAAATACAGATACTCCTAAATACACATTCCTAACATCGGATATATTTTTGTAGCTTTTTCAGAGCATTTGCTGATTTCTACATGTTATTCTAGTTATGTGTATGCCGTAATACATCTCTGTCCTGAACTACGCCTTTTTCTGGCACCGCCCCCTCTGTATGCGCACAGCACGGGATTTGCTTCTAGTGTGTTCTCAGTTTCTTTTTGTTTTAATTTTTTTAAAATTGCTTTTTAAAGTTTTTATTTATTTTTGAGACAGAGAGAGACAGAGCATGAGCAGGGCAGGGGCAGAGAGAGAGAGGGAGACACAGACTCCGAAGCAGGCTCCAGGCTCCGAGCTGTCGGCACAGAGCCCCACGCGGGGCTCGAACTCACGGACCGTGAGATCCTGACCAGAGCCGAAGTCGGACGCTCAACTGAGCCACCCGGGCGCCCCGGTTCTGAATTTCCATGAAATGCAAGAGGAAAAGAATAAATGTTTGCTCGATTGATGTATCACTTCTCTATTGGTTCTGTGAGGTGTTTGGGGACTATTGCCATTATCTTGTGAAGACTTTAGAAAAGTGATAGAATGTCAAGGAAAAAAGGGGATCCTCCACCTGCTAAACTCCCGAGGATTTAGTTTGATGATAAGTGTCTGTGGCACCAGGTGCTGATTAAGCCCAGCGCGATATGACAAGAGTCTATGGATCAGGTTGGAGTTTCTAGACAAGACTCCGGAGCCGTGGCTTTGTGCTCGGGTCGGCGCTGCGTACCCAGAGGGCGGCTTCGCACAGCCAGCCTTCGGTCCAGGCGGTGAGCCTGTGACAGGTCCCTGCGTCCCCGGCACCGCCTTCTTCCCTGCACTGCTCCCCCACGGCCCGCCCCGGGGCCCCGCGGGCAGCAACGCCGGCCGCCTGCCGGGACTGACGTGAAAGTTGGTGACATGACGCATCTCAGGGGCAGAGGCGCAGTGGTTTCTGCTTGATCAAATATCCTCATGCAGGGAGAAAACAGCAGCCTTAGCGCTTGGCCATGTAGGAGGATTAAATGCTATACCACCCCCAGGGGGAAGAAATAAAACAGATGATTCAGTACCCCTGAGCAGAATAAAAATAATAATTATCAGAGGGCATAAAGTGATGGGAGAGAATTAAAGGCTGTAGCGGCTTAGCACGGCACAGGGTTAATTAACCAGCTGCTGGCCACGCGTGTTTCTTTTCATCACTACAAACAGGAGGTGTGACAGGATGGGCCAGGCGCCCCCCCCCCCCGACTGAAATCTTCCCTGGGCCCCCCGGGGGACGGAGACCCCTCCTCTGGCCACTTTCCCCTGGCGGGGGTGGGGGGACGCTCATAGCTCCTCCTCTCGCCCGGCGGGGGGGTGGGGGCCGGGGCCATCGGAGCCCCCTCATTAGTTCCTCGTGCCTGAAACCAGACTGGTGTGTGTCCTGGGGCTGCCCTGACCAGAGGCCACAGACGGGGCGGCCGGAACAGAGGCTGGAACAGAGGCTGAGTTTCTCAGAGGCCAGGAGGCGCGAGGTGTGGGCAGGCTGGGCTCCTTCTCGAGGGCTCAGGAAAAGCGGGTCCCCTGTCTCGCCCGCTTCTGCGGGTGGCTGGCAGTCCTGGAGCTCCCTGGCTTGGAGCTGTACCCCCAGTGTCTGCCTCATGAGCACACGGCACCCCTCTCCGGGGGTCCGTGACCCCGGTCACATCGGGTCAGAACCCATCCTAACCGAATGTGACCTCGTCTGCGCTCATTACGTCTGCAGAGACCCTGTTGACAAATAAGGCTGCATTCACAGGGACCAAGGGTTTGGACTGGAGCACGCGTTCTGGGGGGACACAACCTGACCCACCACAGGCTTTCGAGTTGGCGACCTGGAGCCTTCCGGCTGTCTGTCTGATCCCGTGAGGCTGAGTGGGTTCTTTTCTCTGCCTCGGTGTCTCCCGGGCACTGTCGAGCGATGGGGGTGCTGGAAGGCTGGGCCGGCATCCCCCTCGCAGCCCCTCCTCCAGCTGCCCGGCCGGGGGGGGGGGGGGGGGGGGGGGGGGAGGGCCACCTGGTCGGGGCTGGCGCTTCCCACCCCTCACGTGGCCCCGAGGCGGGACCGACCCCCTCCCTGCAGATCAGCAATAAAGGTGTTAAGGGCAACAGACCCTACCGCTGGCCTCCACGGCCCCTCAGGAAACGCCACGCCCCCCCCCCTCCCCCGCCACGGCTCCTGACCCCCGTCTGGGTGTGCGGCTCACTGCCATTTACCCTTTGTCTCTGATGTTCGAGTTCATTTCCGGTACGTGAGACCGTTTCTCATCCAGGCTGGTTCAGACCACTTGGCAAGAATAATTTCGCAAGCCTGGTATTAGACGCTGCACAAAAGTCTAAATACATAATGCACCCTGTAATTCTGTCACACTCAAAACAAGCTGTCAAAACTGTCTGCATGACTTCTCCTTAATAAATCCCTAGTCCCGTTAATTGCTCCTGATTCCACTGAATCAGGGTTGTTGGAATCCGCAAATCGGGTGAAGAAGGGACGGGGGACGGGAAGCGTTTAGAGGCCTGCCGCTGCTTCTCCCCCAGGACACAGGGGTGAGGACCCAGGTGGGCGCCGCGCGGCCCGCGTGCACGGAGGCCGGGTTTCCTGCGCGGCAGCTTGGAGTCTGGCGGGTTTCGAACGTTCTTTCCAGGGAGCCGTCGGAGGGAAAGCGAGGCCCCGGTTGCCTTCGAGAAAGATCGCCAGGACGGGAGACGGAGTCTGTGACACTAACTCTCCTGGAAACGGCGACCTGGGGGGCACGTGCTTGACGCTACAGGAGCCAGACGCGCTGCGCGGGGGGAGGGGGGGGGGGTGCGCCGGGCGGTAGAGACACACGCGCACAGCTCTCGGGAGGACGGCAGAGAACCCGGAACATTCCGTGAGGGCTGGGAAGCCGCCACTCCCTCTGGCCCCCGACACTCGGAGAAGGACTTTAGCGTCAGATAGACCTGCTTGTCTTCTGGCTTCAGCGAAGAGACTAGTTTGTGATCTCGGGCCAGGGCCCTCCCTCACGCGCTGCGTTGGCTCCGCTCAGTGGCACGGGGCCGCCGCCCCGGGGGGACAGGAGCGGGGACCGATTGTGCTCTGGGAGGGGGGGAGGGGTTTGCTCTGGCATTGTCATCATGCCCTGGATAAAAATGGCTTTCCTCTCCATTCGGGGCGATGCAGCTTGCTCACTGTGTGTGTGTGTGTGTGAGCACACGTGTGCGCACATGAGTGCATGCATGTGTGCGTGTGAGTACACAGTGTATGCATGTGTGCACATGTGTGCACACACGAGTACATGCGTGTGAGCACACACGTGTGTGCGTGTGAGTACACAGTGTATGCATGTGTGCAGACGTGTGCACACGCGAGTACATGCGTGTGTGGGCACACACGTGTGTGTGAGTACACACATGTGCGTGTGCTATGTGATTGCACATGTGCAGCACGACCACACATGTGTGTGGGCACACACGTGTGTGCGTGTACATGAGCACATGCGCGTGCGCAGGAGTATACATGTGTGTGCGTGTGTGCACACGCGAGTAATGCATGTGTGTGGGTACGCATGTGCGTGTGTGAGCACACGTGTGCAGCGCGAGTACGTGCATGTGTGTGAGTACACGTGTGTGCGTGTGTGTGAGCACGCGTGTGCACCCGGGAGTAGGCACATGTGTGTGGGTGCACACACGTGTGTCTGAAGCCTGTTTAGAAGAACTATTGCTGCATCGGGCAGGAGAGGAAGGCTGTTGACAGAGAAGGGAGGAGGGACACAGGCAGGGCAGTGGGGACAGGACCATGCCCTGCAGGCAGGGGGCCAGGGAACAGCAGGAACAACGCCACCTGCGCAGAGGGGCGGGGCCGCAGAGCAGGGCTGGGCAAGCGGCTTCTGGAAAGAGCCAGACAGTGAGTACTTGAGGATCTGTGGGGCCCCGTGGCCACGATTCACCCCTGCCCCTGGGTGTGGACGGTGTGGCTGCGTCCCAGGAAGCTTTATTGTGGACGCTGGAATTTGAATTTCCTATCATTTTCACACGTCACAAAATGCTATTCTTTTGATTTTGATTTGATTTGATTTTTTGCCACTTATAAATGCAAGAACCGGTCTTGGCTCCCAGGCTGTGCACAAACAGACGGTGGCCTGGAGTCCCCAGCTCCAAGGGAGGGCTCCTCCCAAGGCCGATAAGGCCCCCGTGTGACCTCAGGCGGGGGCCCAGGCCGCCGGCACCGGATGACGAGGACCACCTTAATTTTGTTCGCTGCGGCCTCCTCGTGTCTGGCACAACCCGGCATGAAGTAGACGTTCAACAAACAGCGGCCGAGAGACTCACTTTCACCGCGGAGGTATGTGACTTGCCCTAGACTCTCTCTCGGGCAGGTGTCTCTTCGCCCAGCCTCTCCTGGGGCTCCTGCAGGCGAGGCACCTCGCCCGTTCGGAGACACGCTTACTCTCCTTGCCATCAGCCTGCAGCACAGCGCTCAGTGCCCAGGGCTCAGCAAATGCCCGTGGCCTCTGCAATCGGAGGCCCAGCTGGCAAGCCCCCCTGGAAGGCTGGTGCAACCCACAGCCAGGGGCCCCGGGGCCCGGAAGAATGGCCGACCACGCTTTCTTCTCTCCAGGAGCTCCAGGGGGAGTATTTCATACCCTCAATTTAGAAACAGAACCTTTCGGGGCACCTGGGTGGCTCAGGCGGTTGGGCGTCCGACTTCGGCTCGGGTCATGATCTCGCGGTCTGTGGGTTGGAGCCCCGCGTCGGGCTCTGTGCTGACAGCTCAGAGCCTGGAGCCTGCTTCAGATTCTGTGTCTCCCTCTCTCTCTGCCCCCCCCCACCTCCACTCGCATTCTGTCTCTCTCTCAAGTATAAATAAACATGAAAGAAAAAAAAATTTTTTTAATCTCATGCTTGTTTAAAAAAACAGAAGCATAACCTTCTTCTCCGGTCCGAGTACTAACTAGCAGAAAGATAATATTTACCCCAATCCAGGAGACTCAGGAAGGCACAGATTTCACATTATCTCTTGGGATTAGTAATTTTTAAGAAGTGAAAAACCAATTCAGTTGCAACGGAGCAAAAGAATCTCCTGTCTACGGACGTCAGAAAGCAGAGGCCACCGTGGCCGCGAGAAGTCGTGTGGAAGCTGGCGGTCACTGCGGCTCTGAGGGCCGCCTCCAGCGTGGGTCCGTGCCTCCTGCCGCGGGGGGAGGGATCTGAGCTCTGGGTCCCCCACCATCTGCTCTCAAGCTGGACTGAAGAGGGGAGACCGGAGGACCCCCAGGACGCGGGCAGCCTGTGGCACCGTGTCTCCTCAGGGAAGCCATCAGAGAAGTCCAGCGAGTTGGCTCAGAGTTTATTTCTAGAGACGTCTTTCTGTGATTAGCCCGGCTGGGTTCGGTGTGCTGACCACATGCGGCCGGGTTGAGACCGAAACACGTGGAAACGCGTATCAAGGATGACGTCGTTACCCGATGTTTGGGACCCCGTCCTGAGAAAAAGATCCAGAAGCACGAGCGGAGGGGTTACTCGTAATGTTTCAAGTGCTGGTGGTTCCCTAAGCATCCCAAGGTCAAGGGGCCGTGAGACGGGCCGGAAGTTCTCACGGGACGCTCTGCCGGCCCCGAGCGGGGACACGAGAGCGGGGCTACGGCCGGGGCCGGCGTGCGCTGGAGGGGGACAGGGTTGCGGCCGCGCGTGAGTCCCGCGGCGCGAGTAAAAGCCACGCGTTGCTGAACGTTTACCTTGCGGGCACGTGGATTGACGAAGGCTCGGGGGTCGCCGGAGGAGGGAAAGCCAGCCAAGCCAACAAAAGCGCTTCTTTAACGAGAACCCGGTGGATTCACTAGTCGTCTCCGTTTCGCTGCCACAGGGGCGGCTGGGTTTGGTCTCCCACGCTGGCCCCGTTCTTTCCAGGCCGGAGACGTGGCAGACGACTGGCGTCCGAGAGCCGCCAGATCGGCAAAGACACGCGGGAATCCCTTCTGGCCCTGAGGCCTGGTGGTGTCCTCAAACCCTTGGGGGTTTCCTCTTGACCCCCTGGCTTCGCGTCTAGGCTAGACCACGGGCGGTCACCTCCCCCTGCATGGCTGCTGGAGAGACCAGGTGTTTCGGAGACGGAACTTTCTGCGTCCGGTTGGGGGGGGGGGAAGCAGCACCCTCAGTGTTTCCAAGCCGCTGGCATCGGATGACTCGCACTGGGGGCGCCAGAGAAAACAGCGCCTTCTCTCCTGCCGCCGCCCTTCCTCCTGCGCCCCGGGCCCGCGGGAGGTCGTGCGTTCCGGCTCCCAGCCCCCGGGAGCAGAGCCCGTCTTGGCACACGGCTCACCCGCCTGGGGTGGGTCTGGAGAACAGAGGGAAGATTGGAAATGCGTGAGAGAAAGAGCATGCCGCGTGAGCTCAGAGAACCAGCTCTGCGATGTTCCGGAGAACGTTCAGCCCCGTGACATAATGAAAGGTCCTGCCGGGACGACAGGCGCCAAGGATCGGCCGCTGCCCTTCATCGCCTTTTGCCACTCTCGGTTTCTTGGCGAAAGAGCTCAGGTCTGGAAGCGTGTTTTCGAATCCGCAAGACGGTGCCTCGTCACATTCAGCCCTGGCCGGGAGAATGGGCGCATTCGGCTCTCCCGGAGGTGCTGTCCGCGTGCGGTTTGGGTCTGAGGACAGAGGCACCTTTTTCAGGCCGTCCCACACCGCGTTTCTGAAGACACGCCTTGTAGCCAGACCGCTGACCGCGTGGCCCGCCCTCCCGTCTCCAGGGGGAGCGCGGCAGCGGTGAATAAAAGCCCGGCTTCTCTGACGCCAGCTCGGGCAGCTCTCTACACGCTTGTCTCCACCGCAGGCACCGTGCTCAGGACTCTGAGCCGCGAGGCCTCGACTTCCCTGTGCTGCTGGTCCAGGACCACGCCTTGAGTGCCAAGGGTCTAGACGCCCTTCCCGGGCAGAGCGGGACCCGGCAGGTCTGGGTGGGACCGGGGCCCCCGGACACCAGTGCTGCTGGACCACACCTTGAGCGCCAAGGGTCTAGGTGCCCATCCTGGCGGCCCTCACATTCTGAGCGGACAGGAGGGGAAGCGGCAAGGAGAGCTTCGCAGAGGTCCGCACCGCCGGGGAGGTCACCCACCTGTCCTCCGCACCTAAAGGACTCGGCCCCCTCCCTCCAGCCCAACAGTAAGGAGAGTACAGAAATCAGTCTCCGCTCCTGAAGTTGGCGTCCCGCTCAAGACGCCGACGGACTCAAACAGCACCCGTCGAAGGGAGAGTAATCACAGCTCTTTACGTTTATTTGTTGGGCTCTGGGAGGATGTCACTCCAGTCGCTTGACCTGATCAGAGACACCGCCGGGGTGTTATTTCGTCCCGGCCTTACAGGCCAGGACCCTGGAAGAATGGAGAAGCCAGCGGCTGGCCGGGCCACGCAGGGGAGATGTGCGGGGGCCCTGCCCACTCAGCGCGGCGACGTGACAGAGGGGGATGGGGTCGCTGGTGCACACCTGGTGCTGTTCAGAGCCAGGGCCTCCTTGTGGTAGTCAGCCCGTCGAGCTCGCTGCAGATCTTCGGTTTGATGGGCTTGGGCTGTTGTAGCAGGACTTCAGGGTGGGGACCTCATGGTCTGTGACTGTATTTGCGGGTCAGGCCGCCACCACAAGGTACCGAAGATGGGGGGGGGGGGGTAGCGTCTCACGGTTCTAGAGGCTGGAAGTCCAAGACCGAGGTGTGGGCAGGGCCCGTTCCTCCCGAGGCCTCTCCCCCCATCGTGTGGACGGCCGTCTTGTGTCCTCACGTGGCCGTCCCTCTGTGTGTCTGTGTCCTGGCCTCCTCTTCTTATAGGGACCCCGGTCACGCTGGATCGGGGCCACCCTGGTGACCTCACTTTACCTTAACGACTTCTGTGAAGGTCCTGTCTCCAAATAAGGCCACGTTGTGAGGCCCTGAGGGTCGGGGCTTCAACGTAGGAATTTAGGGGACACAACTCAGCCCCAAAGAGTGCCCCTACCTGGTCCCCTGGGGAGGACATGGCGTGTGGCTTCGGCTGAAGGTGGTTAGGGGACGGGCTTCCCTGAGGCCTGGCCGACCACGTCCCGTGGCTGGGTTCTGACCCCGGCTCCGTCCCCCCACTCCGTGCCTGCCCCCTCCCCTGGCGAGAAGGGGGTTGGCTGCGAGGTCTCCAAGCTCCAGTGGCCTCAAGTCCAGGAGCGGGGGGATGGGGTCACCAAGGCCCAGCGCTGTGCCCTAGCCTGGGTACCAAGGGGACAGGGGTGCTCACAAATGCTCGTGACACACACAGACACACACACGTGCAGACACACATTCACATGGATGTGCAGGGGGAAGGTTCCTGGCCCCGGGGGAAGAGCTGGGCCGTAGGGTCCCGGGTATCAGCCTCACTTTTTACTCTGCCCCTTTTGTTCCTTTTGAATGTTTTTTTTTTTTTTTCCAATCAAATGACTATGTTACTTTTCCTATTGAAAATGGTTTTAAAGAGAAACAGCGCTGTCTTTCTGGTCCGTGGAAACCACTGTGTGTGCGTGGGCGTGTCCCCATCTGTGGACACGGAACAACTCAGGTTCTCGTGGTCCCATTTCTCCGTCCCTCCTCCCCTGAGCCCGCCAACGCTTTCTAAGGAACTGCTACCGTTTGCCCACAAAGCTGGGGAATGCCGCCCTACATCCCACAAACGTGGGGTCTCACCTTTTCCCTTGCGTGACGGTGCCCAGAAACACAACCACTCAATCCCTTCCTGTTTCCCGTGACAAGGTAGCGAGGGAGGCAGACTTGGGGGGAGGGCGGAAAACTGGGAACCAGGAGCACCGATTCTGCATCTATGTGACCTTCAGCTCTGCCGACAGACGAGGAGTCGCATCACAGTTCGCTAGCGTTCGCTGGGCCTCTCCCGGGCACACAGGCTCCCCCAAGTACCTTCGTTTTTATTCAGAACCACAGAGGAGGCCCCCTCCAAGCCTCGAGCATGACCTGGCACGGAGACGGACCGGGATTCGTGGCATGAGTGGACAGATTCGCATCTTACTCTAGGGACGCCACGGTGCTCTCGTCTCCTTTCATGTACTTTTCCATTCACTTTGTTGTTGTTGTTGTTGTCGTTTAATCTGCAAAATCCTTCCGGGGCACGCCGGCGGAGGGCACGGCTCCACTGTGGGAAGGGCTGATGTGTTTAAAAGATTGAAAAGTTGCGCCATTTTCGGGTGGATAAGTGCGTTTTGTTTTCGCTTTACCTAAAAGGTTTGAGAATTCAAGTTTTTGGTGGAAGAGTTTTTTTAGGGTAGGAAACCAAGTGGCAGGGCCAACGTTGCAGTTGCCAATGACACCAGAGCTTTTTTAAACTTCAGGAAAAGGTCAGATTGTGTTTGATGACCCCATTTGGAGTTCATCAATGATGGTGCATTACGCAATTTTTCTCTGATCCTGTTTTATCCCTGGTAAGTTGGAAAAAGGCTCCAGAATTTAAAAAAAAAAAAAAAAAATGTGATCGAAACTCGAGCGGTTTTGAATTGTAGAAAAATTTACCCCCAAACCAAAATGTTCTTATTTCATTCTATTTTCCTCTCAACCTGAATATATACTTGATGTAACACAATATGCCCATAAGTAAGAATAGGAAAGACTCTTTTCCTTATTCAAGTTGCGGAAGGTAAAATTGTGATGTTATTTACGTACATTTCCTGCGTCTTTGTGATAAACCGTGCCGAAAGCTTTGCAGTTTTGTCCCCGAGGTTTTACCGATTGTAGAAATGCACCTGTTTTAACACTGAATTGATGGTAACTGGAAAAACTATATTAGTTCTGTTATCTGTGGGCTGGCTTCAGTTCTCTAAACAAAGGCTACTTGAGATCTCTGTTATTGATTAAATCCAGATGGAATTCACTTCTGATACACAGAACACTGGGAAATTTATCAGCTTCTATTATTCCTCATCGAAATGAGCTCCTTTAGCTCTCTAATTATATTGTCTAATAAAACTGAACAGCCAATGCTATCTGCATATTATATGAAGAATTGTCCTACAACAAACTCATAACAGTCAATTAACATAAAAGCTAATTATATATCTCATCATCTCACAAGTTTCCGAATGTATGCTTACCCTGTTGTCGCCTAGAGCAAAGGAGGCTTGAATTTTCACTTCTAAATGTTGACTTTTAACTAATATCAGAAGCGATTTCAATATTTTTATGGATGGAAAGTTAGTGATTAAGCCAGATGCAATGTTTGCCAGAGTGCAATTAAAATCTCGACATTAACTAAACCTCCAGAAGGGGAATCTTTGCAACAATGTGAAATCAATTATCAGTCGCTAAGCAGGTTAAGTCCTGGGTTCCTATCTGAGGAACACTCAAGACAACGATAAAGATAAGTGAGATTTATTTGAGATTGCCAGACTGTTATGAAAACCACAGACAGAGCACAAGGGCATTTCCGCGTCCAATCGTGCGTCGTAACATAATTGTGTTCCTGCCTAATTGTGATAGCTATCAAGCAAGAAATTTGCTACAAGATTAACAGAGACGCAGTAATGAACGCGCACGGAGGCGCCCTGGAACCGTTAGGAATGTGGCTCACGGCGTCTGGAATGAACCCCACACTCCGGCCTTCCAGAGCCAAAACTTCCAGAGACTTTTTTCACGTTGGGATATGGGTACTTCCCTCCGCCCCCCCCCCCCCCCCGCCCCGTTTCATCGCTCACAGAATAAGCACATGGTCAGAATAAGCCTCGAGGGGAAAAAAAGAAAAGTCGACACTCTATCTACGTAGCAGGATTCAGAGTGGCAGGTAGGTTTCAGAAGAGCAAAAGTTAGGATTTACTTTGACCAGCGCGCTCCGAGATAGCGATGAAGTTATAACGGATCGCTTTTATATGTATAACGTATCCCAAGTGAGTGCCTGCGCAAAAGTGACGGCTGATAAGAAAACCGGGTGCCCGTGGATCGGTGTTCTCCCGATACAATGCTGGCGGCCTTTTTCATTCATATTGTAATGAGGTTACTATCTCTGAGACAGTCCTTGCGGGGTGGAGGCCACCCTCCCCTAAGATTACAATAGGAATTGCTTTATTGACAAGCACTATTCAAAATCTTCATAGTATAGAAAGAAAGACTTTGTTTTATTCCACTCGTCTCAATAGTTATTGCACTCTTATAATCAAAACACTCTGAGGGGAGAAACAGGCCCGATTATTCTGTGGGCAGTCTTTGAATTTACTGAAGGCAGTGCAGCTAAGTGGAATCGTTTTAAACTCCAACCGCGCGCGGCGGCGTCAATGTGCCAAGAGCGGCGATGCTTAGACATCTTTAGCGTTTTCCCACAAAGCCGGATGCTTTGACTGAGATTTTAAAATCCTTTTTTTTTCTCTTAGTCTTCTGAAAACAGACCTAGTAAGCTCACGTTGGGTGTTTCTCCTTTACCTGTTTTTAGCGGGGATTGTGAGGGAGCATTTTCTGAGCTATCTGCAGGCAAACGCTTCCTCCTATTAAAGAATGTTTACTCAAAAGAGCCAGCTAATGACGGGGAAAACACACACACACACACACACACGCAAACCCGTTCGCCTTCAGACTCATAAAATCAACAAAATTCACGTGTTGATCTCTGGAATCAAAAACCCCTCCAAAGTAAGTTGAGGAGGCCTTTCGGGCGCTAGTCTGATCTGCTCACGCGACACGGTGGGCAGTTTCTGCACACGGCTGGGTGGGTGCGGTCAGATTTAAAAAACATTTTCGAGAGCGTCCCCAGTCAGCAGAAAGTACTGGGATCCGTCAAGGCGGTGCTGAGTGTTCCCCCAAACTCTCCCAGCCTCGAACCCCTGCCCTCTGGTGACCACCACCCCCACCCTGTTTACTTTTCCGCTGGGGAAGGTGGGGGCCCGGAGGGGACAGAGAGTGCCTTTCCGGGTTTCAGTTAGCTTTTTGAAGTGAAAGCGTGTACTCATCACTGTAAAGTGAAAACCTGCTTTGCTAACATCCAGAAAGTACCATGAAGGGATCTCAAACGTATCAGATAAGGAAATACACTTAAACCACACGCGTGGCAGGCAAAAAAAAAAAAAAAACCACCCCATAATCATGCAGCTAATGATCTGCTTGATTAACTGTAATTAAGAATTTACCTCTGTGTTTTATAACGTGCAGACCCAATACAGATTTAATCCTCAGCGCCTGTGGTTAATAAAACGGATTTTCAGTTTGTTCCTTAACCCAGGCATTGCTGTGCTTTTTGTTTTGTTTTGTTTTTACAACTTACAGGGCTTGATTGGCATACTTAAAAGTGTAAGTGAAATGTAGCTTGTATTTGGAATGCACTTCAAGCCACTACCTTGAGGGTCATTTCACTGTAGACCCGAAAACAACAACAACAAACCACACTCGCGAGTTTTTAAAAACTGGCTATTTTAGTGAATGGATAAGCGTTGTGGTTAAATCCAGTTGAGTAAACGGTTTCGTTGCAAAAGGGAGCGCCCGGGCCTGGAGAGAATGCGCCTGGAACCGGGTTTTGGGGGGAGAGGCGGGGACCCCGTTACCGCGCACACGGCGGGGGCAGCTGGGCGCCCATCGGCGGCGGTCGTCTTCGGCTCTCTCGCTGCCCCGGCTCCTGCAGGCCTGTGTCCCACCGCGCGCACTGCTCGCGGACCCCGGGGGCGGCGGGGACGCCGGCCCGGGGGCGGGAGGCGCGGGGACCCTTTGTGCGCCCGGAGCGCGCGCCTCGCCGCCGCGCGGTCGCCGGCACCGGAAGGGTTCACACTGCGCCTGAAAGGGGACAATGGAGGCCGGCTAGATCAACATCGCCGAAATCGAGTTCATTTGCGATTCAGCCCCTTTCACCACGGTTGTCACGCAAACTTCCTACTTTGATCAGCGGAGGGTGGAGAGGGAGAAAGCCCGCGGAGGCCCGGGCGCGGCGCGTCCGCGGCGCCCTTGGCGGGTCCCCGCCCCCTTCCGGAAGAAGCCGCGGGGACGCGGCATCCTGCACCTTGACCCGTCTAGACGGGCCCCGAGGTTTTGTGTCGGTTACCAGGGGCGAGGGGTGCTCTTTGACCCCCGCGCGGGGCGGAGGTGGTGGCCGGGGCGGGGTGGGGGTGGGGGTGGGGGGGCGTCCCCTGAATCCTCGCCGCATTCCGGAGGGACAGGGGCGCGCGGAGACGGGCGCCAGCTGTTCCCCGAGCCCGCGCCCGTGGCCGTCCCGCGCGCCCCTGTCCCCCCCTCCCCCACCGGCGCCCGCGGGCGCCACTGTCGGCTCGGCCCGACCCGTCCAGAAGGACGCGGCGCGCTGGCCCGCGGTCTCTGCCTCCCTCCCGGTCCCCCTCTTGTGCTCCCCCTCCCCCTCCGCCCCTCCCCCTCCCCTCCCTCCCTCTCTCCGGCTAGTAAATAATCACAGCCATTTTCTGTCCTCGGCGCCGTATTCTGCATGGGCGATGACTTTGAAAAAGGACTACCTGTGTAAGTGCACTTTCCAGTTCCAATCTAGGGGTTTCCTTCCCGTCCACTTTCAAACACCCGCCCCTTTCCAAAAGCACAGTGTAAGCGAACTTCCCACGTTCTGTAAGTAACCCAACCGCAAGCACATTGTGCGAGGAAGGTCATGCCTCCCGGCGCTCCTGGGGGTGGCGCGCGGCCCCGGACGCGTCCGGCGCACGATCTGCTAAGACCGCGTGAACGTTAAGGCAGGTCCCCTGCCCCGTTTGTCTCCACAGACCCCCCTAGCCCACTCGGAGGTTTTCCTAACAGACCTGTTGGACCAAGTGTGCGAGCGGATGAACCACTACCAGCTGGAAGAAGATTCCGGGACTCGGCAGAAGAAGTTTAAGAGATTTGCTCCAAGGAAAGGAGACAGAATATACAAAGAATTTAAAAAATTCCATTTTTATTCTGATGCTTACAGACCTTTGAAATTCGCGGTAAGCTCCCGTTCTTCGCAGGTGAATCCCACGCGCCAGGAACACCACTTGGGGTATTCTTTTTGGCCGTTTGCTTGGGTTGTGGTTGAGTTTCCAGACCTTGAACATTAAAAGGTTATCTGGCTGCTCTGTGGTCCCCGCGGCGGCGTCAGTGTTGACCATGCATTTGGGAAGTTGCCTTTGAGACACCTCACGGGGCTGTGCAGACAGGCGGTGTTTTGCAGAAAGTGCTGTTGGAGCTCCCAGCGACTTGAAGCTGAGGGTCGCGCCTGCTCTGCCCCTGTGGGGCTCAGAGAGGGGTCTCAGTGGCCCCCCTTGCCGAGGCAGGTCTCTTCCAGGTTCCCACAGAAGGAATCAGGGGTGGTGGCTCCTAGGTTAAAATCCAAATTAGAATGAATGTCGTTTTCAAATATTTATAGCCAAATGATAGAGGAAGAGTGACAAACATCTTTTTTTTTTTTTCCTTCTCCCCCTTCAGGCTTCACAGAGGACAGAGAATTTCCTTCCCGAGTTAATTCAAGTATTTTAGCACAAACTAAGTTAAACAAAGGCTTAGGTATGATAGTTGGCTTAATGCCAAACTCCCGTCCGGTGTGGTGTTTATTTTAAGTGAATGCTGGCCTCTGGCTTGCTAGAATGTGCCTGGCAAAATAGATTCCAATATATTTCGCTTTACTTACCGCTGTTGAATCAGACCAAGTGATGGCAAAGCCTGTTTAAAAAATGTATTCAGTTCACACACTGGCCGAAATGTCAGGCATGCTGACGCCCCGAAACAGGGGCTTTAGCTGACTTCTGAAGATTTCATTTTAATTAAAAAGTAAAGGCGATAACTCCAAGGTAAAAGTACCCCTGGAACAGGAATTTCGATGAGTACGTGTGCTTGTATTTCACAGGTTTTAAATAAACACGTTATGGTGGAATTTGCATATTTTTAAATGCCATTGAAAAATTTTAAAGTCTTGCTGAATGAACTTGGACTGTGCTTTGCCAAGTCTCGAGCGAATGCCCTCCTGTAGCTTCACGGTTCCAGGAGCTGTAACCCTGTGGGTCTTGAGCACAGACGCGTCCTTCAGTTAGAATTTAAGATTTTTTTTAATGCCCCGGGCGCCTTTGGGCTCCCTCTTCTCTGAAAAGTGAGATTTGGGGCCAGAAGCAAAGTGAAATTATCAACGGAGCGCTAGATGGTTTGAAAAGAAACTTGGCCAAGTCACTGCCAAGCATGTTACCCACAGTGAAACCGACGAGGTTTGTTTTGATTGCTGAGAAAGCTTAATTGTTTTCACACTTCAGTCTCTGTTTTAAAACCACAAAATGGATTGTTATGTTAAATCTGAGGGAAACTGGTTTAAGCGTCTCCAGGAGCCGGGTTCTTTGAAGGAGTCTAGAAAACCCAAACAAAACCAGAAAGCTAAGACTCCCCAGCTCTACCTAGGAGACCCCTTTCTTCCTTTTCTTCGCATTCCAATGTAACGAAGAGGCACAGATACAAAGAACCGCTTTCCTCCTCACCCTCGTCTTTCAACACGACTAATCGGTTCGTTAAGTCCCAGGAAAATGACGCAATTAACGTTTGGGGACGAGGCTCCATCCGAGGCAGTGAGGTCCCGAAAGCAAAGGGGCTGATGAAAACGGGCCACGGTGGTAACACGGTTTTCTGTTTTTAGCTAATAAAATGTTGGTGCGTCCTTCTCACGAGAGCCCCGTGAGCGCGGATCCATCCACATATGTTGTTATTACGTTTCCGCAGTGCGAAGCTATTATAGAGGAGCATGAAGACAAGATATTCTCACTTATCGCCCAGGAGGCACACGACCTCGCTGACAAGCTGTGCAGTGAGAAAGCAGGTACTGTGTCTGATGTAACATGTGTCTTCCGCTCGCCCACCCCCCTCACCCGGCGCGGCAGCATCTTTTTTTCAAACCGCCCTCGCTGCCTCCCCGCCGCCACCACCACCACCACCACCACCGGCTCCGCACTGAGTCAGAAAGACCCCATGTGAGAGAAGACAAATAAACAAAACCACGGGGCTAGGTGGCTCTTCCGTGGGCGCTGGCTTTCTTCTGCGTTTGCCAGGAAGTCTAAAGACGGTAAAGGGGGCCCAGGCCCATCAGCACCGGCGGGGTCCAAAGCACTTTCTCTTTCCAGTTTGCAAACTCGGAGAGGTTGGGTTCTCTCTCGCTCCTGGACCAGGAAGGAGAATCTCTTTATGACTCGCCTGGAACCTAAACTGATAGCAGGCGGGATCTTTATTCAGTATGAGATTTTCAAAGCTTTTTCTCTTTGCCGATTTGCGAGGGGTGCTGGGTATTTTTTTTTTTTCAAGTTTCTTTCCCGGGATATCTTAAAAAAAATTTTTTTTGTTTCTAATAGAGCATAACGTACCTTCCTCCACAGTATCAAATTTAGTGCCCCAGTCCTTGAAATAAGAGTTATTGCCCATCTGTGGAGAAACGTTTTTCTGTCATCAAGGGTTATTAAACGAGAAAGTGACAAAGCCACATCAACAGGAAGAAGTTTTCTTCCTCTGAGTAGATAATGGGGTTGTTTTCTTTTTAAAATCCAGTTTGAAAAAAAAAATAATAAAGATGATCCAGTTTGGTTGGGGGTTTGAAGAGTACCATAGAAGGAGACACTCGGGACTGCTCAGGGCCCGGAGAGCCGTCTCACTGAGCTCAGACACGAAAGGTTGCTTTTGTGAGCCTCCCATCAGTAAGTGCGTAGCCACGATTTTCCAAAGAAAGTAGTCTCGATATTTTCGAAGTTTTGCGAACGATTCAGAGATGGGCACGTGCTTGAAGATACGAGCAAAAATGGGATGCGCGCTATTGGAAATACCTGTTTTCCTATTTTTCTGTCACAGAGGGTCTGGGCTTGTCACAATCACCTATGGCAGGGGCCACTAGTTTGCTCTCTAAACACCTGTTCGGACCTCACAGAAGGGCCTGAGAAAGTTTCACCAACTCTTCCTGGCAGCGGTGGCCCCAAATAATGACAAGATTCTGGGGAGAGACCCTCTTCCTAAATGCAGCAGTTTGACCTAATTTTAATAATAGTGACTGCCTTTTCATTGCTTCTGCATATTGGTCCCTGGAACTGAGCATTAACGTTAGCCCTGAGAAAGCGTGAGTGTAAGGCAAAACCCTAAGATTTACGCAGGAAAGAAAACCTTAGCTTACGGAGTCTTAATAGCATTTGGTTGTTTAAA